>NC_088169.1:104940510-105248334 GCF_028769735.1 Zonotrichia leucophrys gambelii
GTAATGCCAGAACAAAAAATTTTCTTGTGCATAAATGTATAATTTTTGGTAGATTTGTTACATGTGTTCAGTCACAGCAAGCATCATCAAAAATATACATAATATTCCACTGTATCCAAAAGTCTAGGAGAAAAATTTACAGACAACCAAACTTCAATTATGCTGCTTAGCAGTAATTCCCTTTTTTTCTTGGTCTTTATATAGGTGGAGGGAAAACAAAAGATAGAGCAAATGAGCACTTGAAGGACATGAAATAACAAGAGCTTCATTGAAAGGATCTGTTGAGAGGTAGACATGAAAAAGGAACATGAGACTGATGGCTTCATATTTAATTTATAAAACATAAAGACTTTTTTTCATTTATATGTAATACAAAAGAAATGCAAAAAACATATACCATGATACCACCATATAAAAAATTATAGAAGATTCATGGTAGTATTCTGACTTAATCAAGTAGAAAAGTCACATTATTTGAAGGTGTCAGATTATTGTGTGCTTTTAGGGTGTCTGAATTTCATTCCATACATTTAGATTTAGTGGTCTTATGCTCAGTCAGCTTCAGTGACTAAATTCTTGCAAAGTCAAAAACTTTCTGAGACCCAGACTCAGCTGGATTTGTTTGAAAACTGCAGCTCTCTGTCTCTTAGAGCAAGACAACAGAAGCAATATACCTTCATTAGGACAGGAAAATTCCGTTAGGACATAAAATTGAATCCTAGCAATGAAGGAGTTGGGATGGCTGCTTGGAGAGATTTCTTTTTCATGAAATGATGAAGAATAAAACCTTCTTGTCCATAATCAATATGATAGTCCTACTAAATCAATTTTTACTTTTTGAATAAAATTAATAGAGTCAGAGACACTGACTCCGATGCTAAGTCAAAGCAAATAGGATTTGTCCTTTTCAGCATTACTGTCTGAGCAAAAGCAGGGTTATTCATGATCCTTCCATCCACTCACTGCTTGCAGAGGCCTGGGCATCAGTCAGTGCCTTCCAGATCCATCACCTGCAAGTTCCAACACTCCTGGATGTCAGGAGTTGTACTAAGGGACACACAGATGAATATGACTCAAGTTATCACAGAGGCAGACCCACTAAAAATGATTAATGATATTTAGATAGCAGGGGCTGGGTTTTCTCACAGCCAAGGGCTTCTCTTACCAATAGAAACTGGGCGTGGATGGGTTTTCCATTTGAATTTTCTTGCAAGCAATAGGTTTCCTCAGCTTCAAGGACTTCTGCACATCTCTGGGGCTGGTACCAATAGCAAATGAATTCACTCTCAGCACAGAGCCAGTGAAAGTCTTATTAAGCTTTCATAACAGAGGCTCTTAAATGCTTTGCAGATGAGCTTTTAAGTGCTGTGTAGATAAAATCAAAAGGTGGGAATGAAAATAAAAGGCTCTAAGAATGGGATGTGTTTAAGTTTTAGCTCTTCTTGTTTCTATAACCACAATGAGTTTACAGGTTAATTACTTTCAAGGGAGTGAAAATCAGACTGTGATACCAATTCAATACATTCACCACTAAATGTGGACCATTCTTCCACAGTTTTATAGGCATATTTTTAGTTTTCTCTTCCCTTCCTCTCTGCAATAAGCATTACTGCAGACATTTCTCTTTGCTCTTAAAGTATTCAGAAAAATTGGCTCTTGCAATTTGCACTCTTTCCTTTGTTGCCTCCATTCCCATAAAAATTGAAGCAAGAATGGCTGAGATAGAACAGGGTAGTTTCATGTAATCATCAGCCTGAAAATCATTGAGATCATTTTCTCTAATCCTTTCTTTTACCCAGAATTAGTTTGTTTCAAATATACCCCTTTCATGACGCTTTCTCAAATTGCTCCTTCACACCATCTCCCAAGAAAAGAAGCAGCATCAGAGTTCCCAGATTTCTAAGAAATTGTCACAGATCAGACTGAATACAGAAGAGAAGTTCTGTCATGCTCAAAGGCAATAGCCAAATGGCAAGAAAACTAAATTGGGGTGGGGGTTCAAGGGCCTGCTCTGGATCAGACAATGTAAGATTCTAGAGGCTCAAGACTGGAAAATCCATTTGCATTATCAATTCCCTTTTCTACCACAACACAACACACAGTTAAGCCACAAGAGCACCTACAGCATGCATATTTTGCTGCATCCCTGAGGATGCAAACCAAAACTTACTAATAAAAAGCAGAAAAATTAATGAACAGCTGAATACACAGAAGGAGATCTGAAGACACCCGAGACATCACTTGCATTTCTGTGATATCACAGCATTTCTTAAAGTCATCTGGCCTACTTCACCTAGCAAATGCAACACACCAGAGAGATTTATTCTGGGCTAATCAGGCCCTTAGGCTATGTCTGTACTAGTACAGTCCCAGGTTGAAGCTCTGGCCTGTGATTATCCAGATTATCCAGACTGCTCCCTGTCTGTGCTCCCTGCTCAGCCTTTGCCAGCTGGCACTCTCCCAGAGAGAGGGAGGGATGTTTGGGAAGTACACACCCCAAGGGCTTATTTCCAACACAAAGCACCAGGTATGCCTGATTTGGGTCTCTCTGTCTGCCACAACCTCCCAACATTAACCCATTAGGCTTTGCACCTTTTATTTGCCCTTTTGTTTCATCCTATGGCAGACGAATTTTATTAGCACATGCAAAAACACAGCTCTACGTTATCCCAGACACTTCAGGATGAGAAAACATCATTATACTGTGGTTAAGGGGCCTCTGTTAGCATAACTCTTACCTTCTCAAGCCCATTAATTTGTAGTTATACAATTACTTCAATGTAGTACATCTGAGTTGAACAGTCCTAATTTCGTTTTAAATTTATGTCAATATCAAGCTGACATTCCCCTCTCCAATATTTATACTATTATTTGCTCTCTCATTGTTAACCTAATTGAAGAGAGTGTGAGAGCCATAAAATTATTGTAGTGCTCACTTAATATTTACACTAGGAATAAAAGAGTCTTCTAGAGACAAGGATCCAGCAGTCTCTGATAGTTTAAATGTCATTTTTCCAGGAGGGAAAACTGTGGCTCTCTGCCACCTCTGGAACAGGGTCCTAGTGATGTGTTTCCCTGCTGCTCCAGCCCATCACAGTATTTGTAAAACATGCAAATAAATATCTTTTTAGGTCCCTTTTGTTTCACTGGTCAGGCAAAGCCATAAAGGCAATTAAATGGCTTTATTCAGCACATGCTTCAGCTCGAAACCAGAAGACATCACATTGCCTGTCAATGTTCTTACATAAAACTATTGATGGAAAACCTGGATGCCAAGAACACTGTTTCTCATTTTGTGCCATATAAATGGCACACTTTTAACGGATTCCTAAATATTATCTCATATCTTCATTTTCGTTGTGGGAAATTTGTACACTATGGCTGTAAATGCAAATCCAAGCTTAATACAATGTTGCATTGTAAAAGTCAACATATCCATAATGGTAGGAAGGAAGTAAAGAATAAAAGTAGTATCAGTAAGTTTCTTAAATTGAATCATATCTCACTCTTTCCAGATGGAAGCAAGACAATAATTCCCACCTGGTTATAATTTTTATCTATTCAATATCATTAAAAGAACATGAAAATAATGTGTTTATCTCCAGGCACAAGGGATGAAATGAAACTGTTAGATGATTCTTATTTTTCAGCAAGAAACTGCCTCCTTTTCTGATATCCACTCCAACAGAAGTATTTTTAGACTGAAGTGTATAATATATATATAAAATTGTTGCAATAAGAAATAGGCTGAAAAATGCCTTTGATATTGTAATTGTAAATAAAAGATCAGCATTTTTCTTGCAGATTACATAGAGCATTATGGATTGTACTTCTCTACAGTCCAGACTTACATTTTTGTACTCTTGAGCATCAGATAATTTATGGCTTATAAACCTGCTTAAGTCAATTCACTTGCAATTTAAAATTAATACATATATTGACAAAAATTTGGATTAATTGTCCTTATTATGCCTTTTCTACCCTTTAGTTAAAGAAATGACCAAAGCAAAACAAAGTCAGATCTCAAGAAGAGCTCAGAATTTTGAAGCAAATATGATATACCTCGAAAATTTTATTCCTTCTAAAGGAAGGTTGACATCAAATGATCAAAAATTTAATGCACATTCCAAAGGAAGAAAATTGCAGCAGGAGCCATGTGTGTTCATCCAGAGTTAGACAGCTAGGCTGAGGGGAAGAGAAAGTTCTCTTATCTGAGCATCCCCATCCAGGACAGGTCAATCCTCAACAGGCCTTTTAAAGGTCAATCAAATTTTGTCTCACAGCCAGGAATTTTTTTGAGGACATCAGGACAGTCAGATGTTGTAACTGCAAGCATCACACCCCAAAATTTTTTTGTGGTACTTACTGATTTTCATTATAACAGTGGCAATAAAAGGTGATAACCAAAAGTTAAAATAGAAAAGGCATAAAATAAAGGAGCACGGGGAAATTAATAAATGAAACAGACAGCTGCAATGTATATCAAAGTGAGTGACTTAAAGTAAATAATAAAGGCAATAAAACCACCAGTACAACTTTTCCATTAAAGTTATAATTAAAATAAAGGAATAGTTCATGATACTTAATTTTAAATTTAATTAACATGAGTTGGCAAGGGCTAGCTAATTGCTGTTTATCAATGTGCCTCTAAAAATGGAAGTGACAGAGAAATGAGTTTTTGTGGGTCTAATGGTCAGTCTGGGAGAATGAGCGTGGCACACTGGTGTGAGTGGATTCCACATTAGGATCTGTGCCTGGGGAGCAGCCTTGCTGAAGGGGGCCTGGTTGCTGCTGGACAACAAGCTGCAGGTGACTGAGCCCTGCAGCAGCAGAGGTGGAACACATCCCAGGCTGCATCTGCAGGGGCAGTGCCAGCAGAGACAGAGGTGGGATCATCCCATCCCACCCAGCACTTGTCTGTGACAGTGTTCACAGTGGTCTTCAGGTGAGGGGAGAGATGAGAATGTTGACTCCGTGTTTCAGAAGGCTGATTTATTATTTTATTATATATGTTACATTAAGACTATACTAAAGAATAGAAGGAAAGGTTTCCTCAGAAGGCTAGCTAAGAATAGAATAGAAAGGAATGAATAAAAAAGGCCTGTGGCTCGGACAGAGAGTCCAAGCTATCTGGGCTGTGGTTGGCCATTAATTGTAAACATTCAAGATGGCCCAATCACAGACACACCTGATGCATTCCACAGCAGCAGATAACCATTGTTTACATTTTGTTACTGAGGCCTCAGCTTCTCAGAAAGGAAAAAATCCTAAAAAGGATTTTTAGTGAAAAGATGTCTGCGACACTTATCAGGCCACACCTGTGTCCACTTCCCATCTCCACAATTTGATAAAGACAGGGACAGACTGAGAGGGTTCAAAGGAGTGAAGATGATATGAGAATTTTTAATTCAGTGAGAACACTGGGACAGCCTCCCCAAAGGCATGGTAGAGTCCCCATTACTGCAGGTTTCCAAGATGTGACTGGAGAGGGTGCTGGATACTCCCATTGAAGATCCCCTTCCCATGAAAATTTGGACCAGATGAAATTTCAGGGCTCCTTCCAATCTGGGCAGTTCTCTAATTCTATGCTTCTGTTATTTGGAAGCCTAACCCAAAATCCCAAAGTGTTATCACACAGAGCATATATCTGAATCCTGAATTACATTGTGAAAACCATGCTGCAAAGAGATGATAAAAACAATCCTGCTGCAGTAAGAGCACAGTACTCACAAATATTTGCCAAAAATTATATTTATTCAATTTGAGGTAAAAATGTGAATAGTTTATTTATTTATAGGTACTTATTTATAAGTATTTATATTATTATTTATACATACACTGGTTCTGAACAAAAACTACCGTGTAGAAGATTACTCATTGTGTCTCACTGTGGTAGTGTTTATTTATGGGGTGTATGTTCTTGGAGAATCATTTAAATAGCTAACAACTGAATCTTTTGAAATATCTGTGCACTTTTCTGAAGGATAACTGTTTCTATAACCTAACATGAGCAATATGAACATATTTAAAGGTAGCACATGTGTTCACTTGATGAATATTGACTATTAAAAGGATTTTCATTTTTTTTAATATCCTGCAGTTATTTTTACAGTTCTGAGTAGGCTGAAGTCTCTTTATTTAACTTTATCTCATAGAAAAAAGATTATCCTCTCCCTATTTTCTGCTAACTAAAAGTAGAAAGAACATGAAGGAAACTGTGCTTTGGGGTAAAAGTGACCCTTTTTTGACCAAATCTTCCTTCCTTTCTTATAGAATTTTGCTGATGCCAAGTCTGATGTGACGGTGTTTGTAGCACAAAGCTATTTTTAAAGCTGGAGGGAATCTGGAGAAGCGATTTCATGCTACTGCTAAGAAAAGATTTGTCTTTTCTCGTTCCTATGACAAATGCCTAGCAGATGCGAGAGGATTTTTCCCTTAGATTAAAAATGTCGATGCTCCCTCGTAACTCATAAAATAATAGGATGGTTGAATGAAACCCAAAATACATGTGTGCGGTATTTCTGCCCCTTTCTGGTGCCAGGATGTCAGGCAGGAGGCTCACACTCAATTAGCACCTCAGCACAGCCCCAGCCCTGGCAGCTGGCTGGGCACTGAGGGCTTCAGGCTCCATTTGCAGCTCCTTTCTTCTTGCTGCTGAGTTACCCCTCAGAACCTGACACAAACCTGACACACACAGGCCTGCTGGAATATTTTTTGGCATTTCCTTCCCCAGAATCATTTGCAGTGCTAATCAGCAGCCCCTGAATTTCAAGGACCTACCTACTATTCACTTCAGGAGTGTTATCCTTTTATTCAATAGCACAAACAGGTTTAGAGAGCTCTATATGTAGTTTCTCAGACTTGCATTATCTCATACATGAATTGAATTTTAAGATCTTGCTTTTCTGATCATAGAAGAATAAAAATTTGGCATCAATTGTGTTTTGATATTTAAAATAAAGCAGAGAATAGGTGGAAAAAGCTGAAGACTACATGGCAGATCAGCAACATTTATTTTCTGTGATTGTCTCTCTCAAATACTATTGCATATAACAAGACTCCTAATCACAACTCACTATAATGTTAACTTTGCCTCACTGCCATCTATGAAATGACTCCTCCTTACATATTGTGTCCTTTTTTCATGTTTCCTCCTATTTTCATTCTTGCTAGTGTTGTCTGCTCACCAAAGCACAAAAAAATACTCATTTTAAAAGTTCAGTTTTTAGGTGATTTCCAGTTACCTACCCAGAAAGGCTGTTTTATAATGAAGGGAAGACAACAGTGCTGTAATGGCTGAGGTTTTTATCACACATGGGAGTTGATCTGTAAAGCAACAATGCTCAAATCAGGATTCTTCAGTTTGGGTCATGGAGGGTCCATCTACATGATGCAATGGAGAACAGACACAAAATCTCTCAGAACTCTGAGATGCCCCTACCTGCAAAAGCATCTCCACAGACTGTGCCCCACACAATGCCAGGCAGACGTATTAGCCTGGCTTGTAAGCTCTTTAATTGCATCCATTAGGGCAAGAATTTAGTCTAATGAACTCAGTTAGATTGTTTCCTGTTTCAAAATTAACTTGATCATTACCAGTTTGATGATCTGTGCACAGCTCTTAAACTCGGCACAAATATACCTTAAGAGCTACATCTTGAAAGGCATTTAGGGACTTAATTCTTATTTGGAAATATTGTGCAAGTCAAGCTTTTTTTTTCTTGTTTTTTAGTTCGATGTGTTAATACTGCTGAAATGTTCACCTGAAGGGCTACAGTCAGGGTCTGTAGCTGATTTTCAGCATCAGACACTGAGGGGGTGGAGAGCAGCCAGGAACACTGTGTTCAATGTACTTGCTGGAAAAGCTCAGGATTTCTTTTCCTGGTAAACATATTAAATGTGGTAATAACACAAAATATTGTCCAGTGTATGTGCATTAAAAAAATAAAAATAAAAAAAGAGGAGGAGGGAAGAATTATTTTGTCTCAAAGCACAGCATTCTACTGCTGGAAAATAAACCACAGCTCCAGCAAGGATGACCTGGTAGCTCAAAATGGAGGAAATTAATGTGAACAGAGGAAAGAAAAGCCCAGAGCCACCCTCTGTGTTGTCACTCCTGTCCAGGCAGAAACAACCTCAGCACCCTGGAATGCACCCCATATTTTGGGCAACTCCTTTCTTTAACTGGCACAGCTACAACACTGTCTAGAAACTTTAGGGCGACTCAGCCTGGTTCCTATGGACTGTTCCACTTCTGTAAAGTACAGCAACATTTAAATGAGATTATAAAATGGGCCTGGGAACGGGAATGATGAATTTGCCCCAGTGAATCAGATCTCACATCTATCTGGTCTGACAGTCATCAGTATCAGGCATTCTGGAGAAGAGGAAGGATCACCTGTGAGTCAGTTCTCACAACTTTATAACATTGCCTCCTATGTCTATCATCACAATTTCTGCTGATTCAGTATCAGTTTGCTTGCTGAAGCACAAGGTTGAATATCCTTTTGAATTTGTTAATTTTTTAATTGCAACAATATTAGAGATACATGGGAAGAGTTTTCCCACAAAGTCCATTTAAAGCCACCTAAACAGCAGATTTTGCAGAAATGTGTTGGCTTTATGCATAAAAAATGTGGAAAACGCCAATCACTTGTTTTTAAAATTTTAAAAGTTTAATAGTAATAAAATGGTTATAAAAATAGTAATATAATTAGCATAATAGTAATTTGGACAATTTGGATTAGGACAATATGAGACAATAGAAACAAAGAGTTATGGATGGTCCAGGTACCTCTTTCTGGGCAAAAAAAGCCCAAAAAAGGGCACATGTTAACAGAGGATTAACCCTTAAAACCAATGACCTGTTGCATATTCATACATCTCTTACATGATGCATAAATTGCATTCAAACAAAGGATTCTGTCTGGTCACAGCCAACTTCTTCCTCTGAATCCCGACGGCATCTTCATGGCTGAGCGAGGAGGGAAGAAGTTCATTTTTTCTGATAATGGAGCAATAAATTCTCTTTCTTTTGGACTTCTTTTAGATTTAGATGTCCTGTGGCTGCTATCTGGTTCGAGTACTCCATTCATTCCTTTCTTTCAAAAAATATCCCACTTACATAGTTCCTATTTTAACTACAAAAGTTACATTTTAATTACAAAACTGCATTTGCCATGCTATTAAAATGTTAATACTGATACATACAACATAATACACATAGTAAATATCTGTATAGAGCCATATCAAATGCACTTTTCACAAAAAAGACCATATCCAAACATGCCCAAATTGGCCTGTGTGAAAAGTGCATTTTATATGGTTCTACACAGATATTTACTATATGTATTTTGTTGTATTGATAAGTAGTGCTGTATTAACATTTTAATAGTCTAATAAATGCAGTTTTGTAGTTGAAACATTACTTTTGTATTTAAAATAGAAACTATGTAAGTGGGATGTTTTTTAAGAAAGAAATGAGGTACTCACACCAGACAGCAGCCACAGGACACCTAGATCTTGCAGAGAAAAAGAATTTATTGCTCTATTATCCGAAGAAACAAATTTCTTCCTGCCTTGCTCAGGATCAAAGGTGCTGTTAGGATTAGGAGGAAGAAGTTGACACTGACCAGACAGAATCCATTGTTTGAATGGAATTTATGCATCATGTATGAGATGTATGAATATGCAATAGGTTATTGCTTTTAAAGGTTAATCCTCTGTTTATGTGTGTCCTTTTCCGGGCTTATGTTGCCCAGAAAGAGGTACCTGGACCGTCCATAACTCTTTGTTTTCATTGTCTCATATTGTTCTAATTCAAATTGTCCAAATTATCATTACTCTAATTATATTACTACGTTTATAACCATTTTATTACTATTAAACTTTTAAAATTTTAAAAACAAGTGATTGACATTTTTCACAGCCTAAATCAACCCACATCCACCCAGCCCATCACCTCCCAGGACTATCACAATGCTGGGGCTAAAAGATCCGGACACAAAATCTCTATGCCCCCAGCAGGATGTATAAAAGGCTCAGGGAAATGCGGAGATTTTGGGATGCTCGGGAGCGGGAGGCTCCCCCTGCCGAGCGCGGTGTTCTGCTGCCCTCCTGCGGGCTGAGCCTCCACTGCCGCCGGGATAAACCCCGGGAAAAACATCCGGGAAGGCACATTTTCACAGGGAAAATTGACACACAGAACACATCGGATGGTGGGAAGTATTCTCTGCTTTCCTGTGCATGATATCATCTGTATACAATAAGTGAGTTGTCACAGACATCTTTTATGAAAAATCTTTTCCTTAGGATTTTTTCTCCTGAGAAGATGAGAAGTCTCAGGAACAAAATGTAAACATTGATTATCTGCTGCTGTGGAATGCAACAGGTGCATCTGTGATTGGCCCATGTTGGATGTTTCTAATTAATGGCCAATCACAGTCAGCTGGCACAGACTCTTTGTCCGAGACACAAGCTTTTGTTATTCATTCTTTTTTTTGCTATTCTTAGCTAGCCTTCTGATTAAATCCTTTCTTCTATTCTTTAAGTATAGTTTTAATGTAATATATATCATAAAATAATAAATCAATCTTTCTGAAACATGGAGTCAGACCCTCGTCTCTTCCCTCATCCTCAGAGCCCTGTGAACACAGTCACAGTGAGTTATGAAAAACCAATTAAAAACAAAACAGTCCCCCAAGCCCCCAGCCAAACAAAATATATAATTTAGCTGTGTTCCTATCTCAGAAAGGTTCAAGATCTCCTGTATCATTGACAGGAAAAAACTATGCTTTTTGTTTTCACACCTGTTAACAGAGCAGCATCTTTTAATTTAAAAATCCTAATATTGTAGAGTCCTAGAGGATGGGATATACCCTTATGATCATCTGGTTAAATGATAACGCTGCCAAAGGTTTGGCAGTATTGTGGAAATAAGCATGCCAGACTAAATGTAAGCTAGTGATGTGCTGTTGGGCTACTTGACAAAGTAAAATTGTATCTGCCTCCTTACAGGCACTTTATTTAATAGTCTCTTTTTCATAAAGCAGGGACCATGGAGAGAGCTGCAACAGGAAGAATCAGACCCGTGAAACACAGAATAAATTGTTAAGGGCCAAGAGAAGTGCAGACCTGTTAATTCTTCAGTGTTTTCTGTGTCTCCTTCCTGCTCTGCATGTGTTGGTATCACCCTGGGTGTCTAATTCTTCCCATGCATCACAGAGGAATCCTAAAATCCCAGCTCTGGGCTGTGATTTTTCTGGGGGAGACCAGGTGCCCTCATGGTTATATGTAGCACAACCACATATAGTGCAGTCAGGTGAACTTTTATGTTTCTAGCTTGTAACTTGCTTGAAGTCATAATAGAGCTGATGCCTGGAGAGGCTGACCTGGAACAGAGGGGACAAAGTTAAAGGAATAAAGGATAATTTTTCATTCAAGCAAAGATCTTGGCTTGAATGCCAATGTTCCTTCAGAGGCATTCAAGACCTTCAAAGACACATCTTGGGCAGCACAAGAGCCTGGCCTGGGCTCTGCCCAGGATGGACCCAAGCTGGATGACTGCTCATGAGTGAGTTTTCACACTTTTGTAAGTTTTACATACAAGTTTTAATTGTCTTATTACAGCTTCAGGTTATGAAATTCCATCCTCCCAGTTTGCTCTCCTCAGTTTGCTGTTGTTTACACTTTTTGTGCCTGAAGCTGCAGCAGTGTCCTTGGCTCTCTCTCTTGGGAAAGGATTGTTTTGTTCACTAAACAGTGAGGAGAACTTGCTAACACTTTATATGAAGTTCAGAGTCACACACTAAGGCAGAATTAGAAAATATGGAAAAAATCTGGAAAATATGAATGTTTAAATTAAGGCAATAGTAGTAATAATAATAATAATAGTAATAATAATAATAATAATAATAATAATAATAATAATAAGAAGAAGAAGAAGAAGAAGAAGAAGAAGAAGAATGATGACGATGATGATGAAGATGATGAAGATGATGATGACACAAAGAAGAATCCAGGTTTTATTAGATGAACTCATATGACTAGGGAAGAAAAGGCCAAAAATCCAGATCCTCAGGTTCTCCCAATCAAACATATTCCTGCTCCTTATAAATATTGATGAATATATTCTTAGCAATATGGATTTTTACCAGGAGATTCAGCATGGATCTTAAAAAAAGACATTTATCATTCTTTTTTAAGCTGGGCACAGACAGGTCTTCCCCTAGAATGTAGTTTTACCACATTCCTGTGTGCTGTAACATATCCTCTCTTATGAGATCCGATACTGGAGAAAGGCACTTTGCTTTTGCTGTCAGGTACACAATAGTTAATCCTTTCTGCAGAGGTCTTGCACTTCTCTGCAGATTACAATTAACTGAAATGTGCTGCAAGGTAACTCACAGAGCAGAAATAATGTACCTGAATGGCCAGGATGTAATTGAGTTATGTCTACAGCAAGTGAGCAATGCTCAGCCCCGAGAGTGGCATGCTCCAGAAGTACTGCACAGTACAAAATAATTCTGTGTATAGTTTGGATCAAGCTCTGCTTCCATTTGTATCATTTTTGCAATGGTGACATCCTTGCATGAGCACAAGTCAGGCCAGATTCACAAATCTTCTGTGAGGTGATCAGCAATAAACAAACTAAGCTGTGCATGACCATAGTGCTTTTACTCATCAGATGCCTCTGAAGGAACATTGGCATTCAAAACAAGATCTTTGCTTGAATGAAAAATTATCCCCACTGGAATCAAACAAGGCTATTTGCCATCAGTACAGAAATCAATTTAGTATCTCCCTCTGCCAAGGGACTCTGGGGCTAAGCCTGCTGCTGTTGAGCTCATCAGATAGATAGGGCTCATTATCCTTGCGGGGGATTAAGGACCACTCCTACAGCCCTGCAGAAGGCTTCTAACCAGGACTAAAACCCAAATGTCCCCCTAAGTTACTTCCATTCCTGCACAGGAATAAGGTTGCAAACACTTCTAGTGGTATTTCCAATGCCAGAGAAAAATCCTGCCCTCAGACTTTTGGGCTATGGGGTCGTGCTGCGGCTGTATGAGGAGGGTTTATACTCAGCATGAAATTCTTCTCTTCCCACTGTTTTGGTGAGGAGAAGTTGCAATTAATATACTTCAATTTCAAAAGAGGAAAAAAGTAATTACCAAAATTATAGTAATTGGGACATTCATCACCACTTTAAAAGACATTCTTTTCTTTAGCATCCTTGCTGAAAAGTACTTTCAGATTTACCAAAGAAATGTCCTCCCCCCGTCATTAGTCTTCTTTAGAAATGAATCCTAAACAAATATTATGGAATCAGTATGAAGTCAGTGAAATCAAAGGATACAAGTCAATTACTTGTATGACTTTGTTATATTGAGAAGTCCTTGATCTTAAGGGAAAAAAACAACAAGGGATTATATAAAATTAAATCCATATAGTTGATATTGTAAATTAAAATATGTTTGAACTTTGGACAATGGTCTCAGGCACATGGTGGAATTCTTGGGCTGTCCTGCACAAGGCCAGGAGTTGGGCTTGTGATCCTGATGGGTCCCTTCCAACTCAGGATATTCTATGGTTCTACTATGTAGATGAAATTGCAGTCATACCATAGAAAGACAAACAAGGACAAAAAGCTTGGGCATAGCCACCTGGTCATTAGAAAGGTTGCTGTTGCATCTAAAATACATGTAGACTAAGCTCCAGGCAGGCCAAGACAAGTTTAAACTAAGCAAGTTTGACAAGTCTTCATCCTGAGGTCTTGCAAAATCAGTACAAATCCTGTGGCCAGTTATTAGCAGTTTTTACCAAGCTACTACACTGCAGTAAAAACTTTGGTCAGTAAAAACTGAAAACTTTTGTCTTTAGAGAACAAGGTAAGGTGGAGAAAAGGCAGCAGTCTGCAGCAGGGAAGCAGCAAGGCCAAAAGCCTACAAACAATCCTGGCTGGAGCCGACAGAAACTGTGAGAAAGCTGGCGGCTCTTTGTGGGAGCAGTTCTGCAGCAGCAAAAAGCAACCTGTTCTTCCTGGGAAAGAGTTCTAAGACTGTAGAAAACAACCTACTTTCCCTGAGAAAGAATTCTAAAACTGTGATAAACACTAACCACCTATATAAACTGTTTTTAGACTGTTAGATAAAGAAATAAAAACAATCTCTCACAAACAACTTTTCCCAGCACGTACGCACCGAGGGTTTGAGTGGCCAATCACACAGAGTAACAACTAGTTACTGATGGATAAACAAGAGATGTTCTTAAAAAAATCACAGAAAAGAAAATATGTGAAATAAACCAAAACCAATCCTTTCTTTTTACACCATAAAACATTTCCTACATACTCCTTTATCGAACATCACAACAACGCAGTTCATTTCCTTGGCGAGTTGCCTGTTTTCTTTGCCACAGTTCTGTACTTTCATTTGTTCTATATATCTTTCATTTGTAAGTGTCTTTCTGTGGGGAAAAAAACAAAACCAGAAAACACAAACAAACAAACAAACAAAACAGAATTTAAAATGTTGATGCAGGTAGGAAGCCAACCTGAGTACAAAAGAGAAAACAATGTCTAACAGAGGTCTCAGAGCCCCACAAATGAGACGTAAACAGCCAGAAGTCACTGCTGCACTTCTTACTTTTCCTTTCATTTAGTGGTTGCAGGTTCTCAGTCATCATTGTTCCTTTGTTTCACCTGCAGGTGCTGCTCTCTGGTTTCTCAGAGGTGCCACAAAACATCGCAGAGTTCCCATGGGATGTGCAGAGCTCACTGGGCCCCCACTCAGCCAAAATTCCCAGATTTATACAAGGAGCAGCTGAGGTCTCTTGGTTTGTTCAGCCTGGAGGAGAGAAGATTGAGGGGACACCTCACTGGGGTTTGCAGCTTCCTCACAATGGGAAGAGGAAGGGCAGACACTGATCTCTCCGGTGATCAGTGACAGGACCCAAGGAATGGCCTGAAGCTGCATCAGGAGAGGTTTAGGTCGGATATTAGGAAAAGGTTTTTGGTGGTTGGGCACTGGAACAGGCTCCCAGAGGAATGGTCACAGCATCAAACCTGACAGAATTCAATAAGCTTTTGGAAAATGCTCTCAGCACATGGTGGGACTCTTGGGTTGTCCTGTGCAGGGCCAGGAGCTGAACTTTGGTGATTTTTAGGGGTGTCTTCCAACTAAGGATATTCTGTGATTCTATGATCCCATTTTTCACATGTTCCTTTATAACCTGGACCAAATGGATCACGTCCAAGCCTGGAAGACATCCCACACTGCAGAGGGATGCAGGATGACCTGGGAAGAGACAGCAGGAAAAGCCATGAGCTGTCCCTGGAGTGCTTCAGGACTGCAGACAGGCTACTGCAGCCCAGAAAAAGCTGTGGGGTGTCTAGAAGTGTTTGGAAACACAGCGAAACACTGCAGCATCTGTAAGAGCATGTGAATGACCACTCTGGAAGGAGCAGAAACAGCAGCTGACCTTCCTCTTCCAGCGTGCCAATCCCCATAACTTCCACAGCCAGTGAGCCTGGCTTTTTTCCACACCCCTACACCCAGCTCAGGATGCCAATGCCTGAGCTGTGTTTAGCCATTCTGTGGCTGAGCCACAGCACCCACTGGCTGCTTTCTGCTCCACATCAGGCAGTGGGATCTTGCCTCTGATGGACAGAATCATCAAATGGCCTGGTTTGGAGAGGACCTCAAAGATCACCTAGTTACAACCCCTCTGCCATGGGAAGGGACACCTTACAGTAAATCAAGCTGCTCAGAGCTCCATCCAACCTGGCCTTGAACACTCCCAGGGATGGGGCATCCACAGCTTCTCTGGAAAAGCTGTGCCTGGGCCTCACCACTCTCACAGGAAAGAATTTTTTCCTAATATTCAATCTAAACCTACTCTCTTTCAATAGTTTGAAGCCATTCCCCCTTATCTTGTCACTCCAGGCCCTTATACATAATCCCTCTTAATGTCATGGTCCAGCACCTTGGTACTGCCGGGTGGGTATTCCAAAGGGAGGAACCACTGTGCAAAAGCCAAGGACAGAACTTTCCCCAGAGAATCAGTGTCACAGACATCTTTTAAGAAAAATCCTTTCCTTAAGATTTTTCCTCCTGAGAAGCTGAGAGGCTTCAGAAACAAAATGTAAACAATGGTTATCTGCTGCTGTGGAATGCAACAGGTGCATCTGTGATTGGCCCATGTTGGATGTTTGCAATTAATGGCCAATCACAGTCAGCTGGCTCGGACAGAGAGTCTGAGACACAAACCTTTCTTATCATTCTTTCTTTTCTATTCTTAGCTTAGCTAGCCTTCTGATGAAACCATTTCTTCTATTCTTTTAGTATAGTTTAAATGTAACATATATCATAAAATAATAAATCAAGCCTTCTGAAACATGGAGTCAGATCCTCGTCTCTCCCCTCATTGAAAAACCCCTGTGAACACCGTCACAGATCAGCCCTTGAAGAGACCTTTGAATTTGGAGAGCATTGCAACTGCATCCTACTGATCCCATTTCTAAGACAGAGCGACAGACCTATTGGCCCTTAATATGGATTTTTATGCTAATCCTTTTTATGCTAATCCTTTGCAAAGACTAAGGCAGTAGCACAAACACTTCAGGGAGATGAGGGCAAGGGAATTGCTCTGTGAAAGATCGCTGCCAGGAAAAAGCTGCGTGTTTCCTTGGCACTTATTTAATTTC
This sequence comes from Zonotrichia leucophrys gambelii, assembly GCF_028769735.1. Taxonomy (NCBI): domain Eukaryota; kingdom Metazoa; phylum Chordata; class Aves; order Passeriformes; family Passerellidae; genus Zonotrichia; species Zonotrichia leucophrys. The sequence goes on from NC_088169.1 coordinate 104,957,213, forward strand.
CCACCTGGAATGTATTTAAGGACTAATAAGAAATAAACATAGCTATGGAAAGGATCAGTTGACTGTGAAAATGTTTAAAAGTAATAGACATGGCTTTCTATGGTCTTTTGTGAAATGTGAATAACACTGTTGAGTCTTCCTGCATCCCCAGAAGCTCCATTTAGACTAAGAGTGAGCTCCCTGCAGTTTTATGGACTCAAAAACCTCATCTCTAAAACTGGTGAATTACCAATTAAAAGCAGTAATGGCAACTGCAGCAAAGAAGTCATGACAGTAGCAATAAGATCTTTTCTGTTTAAAGAAGACAATGAAAAGTGCATTTGCTTTCAAGAAACAGTGATCTTCATAAGGCATTAAGAACAGCTTACTTCAAGCTCTATATGGAGTAGAAGGAAAGAAAATAACACTTTGGATTTGGGAATGAGTCTCCTGTGGGGCTGGTTCTCTGAAAGATCTAGTTCATTATCTGTGGAAAGGTAAATGTTATGTCACCACCAGGGGGAAAAATGGAGTGAGCTTCTGTTTTAAAAGACAGAGCCTTGCATTTTCTTTAATTTAGCTGCAGTAAAATTAGCTGCAATCTTAATTTCCTCTTATAAAGTGGTGTTCCAAAATCTGTGTTTTTATCTAAACTAGCAGATTACATTTCTGCACCTCTGCTGTGAACAAGGTCTTCAAAATGTCACCTTACCTAAACCCCATAGCCTATCGTTCTCCTTAAGCAGCAAATGATTTGAAAAAACAAAGCCTATTTCTGGTTTTACTGATGTTTTTTCACACTGCTGAGGTGTTGTAAAGGTTCCTCAAAGAGCAAGGACATGGTCTGTGCACAGATGATTTCCTGTTTTGACCTCTGCTGTTTTCTGCTGACTTTGCCTCCATCACCTGTGTCTGCTGCAGAACTAAAGCACAACAACAAAGCTGCTTCCAGGGGTCCACAAGAATTTCTTTAGCAAATTGTTACCACTAACCACACCACTGTTAACATTTCCCATGCATAAAACATTAATTGAAATAAAATTTAGATGTTCTTGTCTCTTGTTTTAGTTCTTTGCCCCAAAATTATTTACTACAGTCTGCACTTCAGAATATTTTTAGAATTAATTAAATATTTGCACTGGTCTGTGTACTCTTGTAACTTATGCTACAAATTACAGGGCAGCTAAAGGGAAGTTAATGACTGATTTTGAAATGCAATAATCACTTCTCCAGTGCTCTTATTTTTGTTCACTCTGTTGTGCATAAAATATGTCTGTATGAATTTGTACATATACAAATTTATAATGTATAATTTTCTCAGGTAATTTGATGTAAATTTATCACTGTAAAGTAGAAATTAACAAATAAAATGAATTGCTGTATTAAAATTCAGCTCAGATTTTCCTGATGACCATTTACTTTAAATTCCCTTCATAATAAGCTTTTTCTGTTTAATTACATGTGAAGGCACTTAGGCAATTAATTTTCATTTCTCCAAGAAGGCCATACTCATAAAAGCATATTTATTACCTCCCTAACCTGGTGCCATGCAGAACTGGAGGAAGACAGTGTGAGTGACAATTGCAGTGTTGTGCTTACAGGAAAACACTATAAATAGAGCAGCTAAACTTAGAGACACACCTGCTGTGCTCTCAGAATTTAATCCTCACACAAGGTGCTGAGTGCCATGAAGAAAAAAAGCTTATAGGAATCACCAGGCATTAAGATGATCCATCCACTGCAGAGTGGGGCATGGGTGACAGAGATGCCAGTGTTGCTGCAAAACCCCTGTAATTTGTTATTTGGAAGCTTATTGAAACACTGTGTGCAGAATTTTCATGGCATGGATATATGCTAAAAAAATATAAGACCAGAAGATCATTACTGAGCCACACCATCATCTCCAATGTAATGTAAGAGGAGCGTAAATGTGAATTTCTGCCACAGAGCTTCCAAAAGCACCAGGTCTTCCCAAGAGTAACTTCCCTTGGTAACTGCCAGGGAGGAAATTCCCTCAAAACCAACATTTAAAGCCACTATCTAGATCTTTGGAGGAAAATCCCCATCTAGGTATCTTCAGCAGTTCCAAATCTTTTTTTCTTGCCTGCCAGTTTTTCAGCGTAGTGCACTCTTGCTCTTAACAGAGATTTGTAATCCTGCCCTTTAGCTAAAAGAAAAAACAACATCATATACATCTCAGGAATGGGGAATTAAATAAAAACATCAGGTGGCGTGAAAAAAGGGAAGCTGAAATGTGAAAAACTGGTGAAAGGGAAACATAAATTGCCTGCACTGTAGCTTCAAGTGCATTTGTGTGTTTTATATGTGTACACCATGCCACAGAATCATAGAATGGCCTGAGCTGGAAGGGACCTTAAAGACCATCTCATTCCAGCTCCCTGCCAAAGGCAGGGACACCTTCCACTATCCCAGGTTGCTCAGAGCCCCATCCAGCCTGGCCTTGAACATTTCCAGGGATGGGGCAGCCACAGCTTCTCAGGGAAACCTGTGCCAGGGTCTCAACACACTCACTGGGAAGAATTTCTTCCTAATCTCTAATCTAAAACTACTTTCTGTCATTTTTGAAGCCATTTCCCTTTGTCCTGTCACTCCAGACCCTTGTAAATAGTCTCTCTCCATCTTTGCTGTGGGCTCCCTTCAGGCACTCTAAGGCCACAATTAGGTCACCCCAAAGCCTTCTCTGTTCCAGGCTGAACAATCCCAGTTCTCTCATCCTTTCCTCATAACAGAGCTGCTCCAGCAGCTCTTTGTGTCTATTATTATTATTATTATTATTATTAATGCCTTAATTTTAGCTGTCATATTTTCCTGATTCTGTACTGCCTTAGTGTGTGACTCTGAGCTTCATATAAAGTGTTAGCAAGTTCTCTTCACAGTTTAGCTAAACAAAACAATCCTTTTCCAAGAGACAGAGCCAAGGACACCGCTGCAGCTTCAGGCACAAAAAGTGTAAACAACAGCAAATTGAGGAGAGCAAACTGGGAGGATGGAATTTCATAACCTGAAGCTGTAATAAGACAATTAAAACTTGTATGTAAAACTTACAAAAGTGTGAAAACTCACTCATGAGCAGTCATCCAGCTTGGATCCATCTTGGGCAGAGCCCTGGCTTGGCTCTTGTGCTGCCCAAGGTGTGTCCTTTGAAGGTCTTTTAATAAACACCTCCTTTATTTCTCTGATCAAGTTGGTGCCCTCCTCTGGACTGACTCCAACAAGTCTCTGTCCTTTCATGATGATATTAAGGACAAAGGACCTCAGAATTAAGACAAGAATGGAAAATTTCAGTCCCTTAGGCCAACATGGTGCTCTCACAGATATTAATTAAACTTTTAAACTTTAGAAACTCCCATATGAAAGCTGTCTGGATTCCTCATCACACTGCTCCAAGAACCTTATTTTTCCTGATTACTAGATCATTTTGTTGGCTTTCAAGATAAACTGTGCCAGGTTATACACATTTGTTTCTATATCCCCACCATTCTTCACAGCTTTTTCCATCCCATTCATTTGCTCAGTGTACTAAAACAGAACAATCATATCCCTTCAGGCCTTCCTGCTACAAGCTGAACAGAACAAAAGCTTACCTTCATACTTTTAGAGAAAGGACAATATAATTTATAGGAAAAGAGATGCATAGGGAAAAATCACAACTCTGCCTGGAAAAATGACAAAACTCTTTTTTATTTATCCATCACAGTCAGAGCAGCAGTCCATAAACCACTTCTAGGTCACATAATCAAAGAGGGACAAACCAGAGCAAATGTCAAACACAATGTAACATCTTAGTCCTATTATGAAGTTGTGTTTAGCCATTTGTGTGAAAGAGGACTTTTCCACTAAGTCAGAAGCTAAAAAACTATGTGAACCACAAAAATTGAGGGGGCTGTGAATGCTTTGTGTCCTTTTTTTCCCAGGATGGAAGCAGGGTTGCAATTTTTTTTATTTTCAAAAAAGATAAGGGATGAGTACAGGTGGTTCTGTATGGAAAACATGGATTGCTGGCAAGTGTGGGACACACAACAATTACAGTCTTAGGTTCTGCTGAAGCTTAAGCAACGGGCAATGTAAATGCACTGAGCCCATGACCAGTTCAAAATACTTGCTTTATTTTCTGTTATTTTTATTTTAAAAGCACACAGTTTTCAATATCTTATAGTTTTTGCTTTGCAAAACAAAAAGAACAGCTAAAAAAACATGTCTTACATCTGCCGTAAACAGAGGGTGGCACGCTCCAAGTAGTTGATGAATTATAGCATGCAATCATTCCATAAATAATTATGGCAGCTTTCCAAATCTAGTTTCCTTTTCTTCCAGTTCCACTGGTCTTTATTGCAGTAATGGAGATTGTCACTAGGAGCTGTAAATTCTCTCAGGAGCTAAAGAGTGACTGAGAGTTTTGCAGCATTGACTGGAGGGATGCTGTGTGGCAATCACTAGTACATCAACCCAAACAGCTATTACCCCTTCCATGAGTCCCATGAAACCTACCTGGAAGCTTATGGAGTTCTCATTTCCTACAACGGGAGGAATTGCATTTAGAAGAAACTCTCAAGGGACTTCCATAAGTCGAGAAAACGGCACCAGTCATGCAGTTAAAAAATAGAGCAGGAAAAGGTGGCCATAAATAAAAAGCTGCAGGCAGACCTGGGTGCTCTGCTGCTCCACTGAGGGCTTCCCAGGGAGAGATAATTCTGCAGGGCAGGTCAGAGTTGAAGGAGGAAGACAAGGCAGGTTCCTCAGGCTGTCATCCCACGAGTGGGCACGTGTCGTTTCAATTTAAAATTAACATCATTTGGGGAGATTAACTTGTAAGTTACACAGTGCTTTATACCCATCAAAATATGGGAAGTAAATTAACACAAAGCCTTCAGCTCTCCTCAAGGGAAACACTCTCTAGCATTGTTTCCAGTTGATTTAGCCTTTAAATGAGCAAGGTTATAATTGGTAATTAAGCTTGCTGCATTTTGGGCATACAAATGAAGACAAAAAGTGAAGTTGCAGCTTCTGAGGGGAAAATGAGAGTAAGCATATGGGAAGCAAATGAGGCTAATATGACACAATTCACAGCTTCATTTACATCAGCATGCAAGTCAGGCAGGCTCCCTTGGACTAGTTAACACTTCACTTGCTGAAATTCAGCATCAGGTGTTCTGTAACAAGCCCAAAGACAGCAAAGAGTAAAACATAGTTGTGAGATGAGAAAGTGATGAAACACAAAATACCCTCAAGCCTCACTCATATTAAATGCTACATACGATTAATATATGTAACATATCTTACATATCTTAAATGTAGAGATATGCCAGAATGGCACTACTGGGTGTGGAAGAGGGTCTGGAGCTCTCCATGACTTAGAAAATATATCAATCATGTTTGTGTCTGCTAAAGCTATAAAGAAGGTTTGGATATCACTATTCATTGTATCCTGTACAGTTTTCAGCTTTCTGGATTTGGCCAAGTTTTCTACATTAGCACATTGGTTGAGTATCCAACTGATTGGCAGCAAGAAAGAGGAAGATTCCATACATCCAAGTGAGAGACCTTATGGAAAACTGAGAGGGACAGCAACTGAATGGACAACTACCTTTTGAGCCAAAACCCACTGAAATTAATTCGTTGAATTAATGAAGTTTTATGTGAGTGAGCTCTATAACTACATGGTAGCACCAAAATTTGGGATACTCATGAAAGAAATCACTCCCCAATAGCAGACTGTGATTTGCACTTTCTTCCAGCTGTATCTTACTAGTCCTTCCAACCATGTTCCAATCATTTTGGTTGCTTCTGTCTCTATTCAGCCAGGCAGCTCCCTCCAGATTTTGGATTAATCAATTTCTCTTGGATGCTTTTCCCAATGTGAGCAGTCAGAGGCAGCTGCATTCAGGATCATGTTATGTACAAAACCTGCTGCAATTCAAAAGAGAAACATGTTACCTTGGCATCTCCTACACTCAGCAATAATTTAATTCTACTTATGAAAGAGAGTTCTAAATGCTTATGATCCAGAAAACCTCTAGGTCAACAATCTTTTTCTGCTAGGATTTTTATAGCTGGTACAAAAATGTGCCTTTGATAAATATACAGGAAGGACAGAGAATGAGTGAACCAGTTTTTTTAAAAACACTAACAAAAATATTAAAAGCTGACAGAGCATTTGGCAGACTTGTGAAATGTTAGTTCTAAATCCTGTATATCTTCTGAATATAAACAGAATCTAAGCAAACCTGCACTGAAAAGAAGTTTCATTCAGACTTTGCTCAAGATTTCATCAAGACAGTTGTTACCTTTTCCTTCAAAAAAACAAGTAGCACTGTTATTTAACACACCTGTTCACTAGTTCACTTTGCCAGGAAATGTCCTAAGGAATGAATTTCTAACAGTTTCTCATAGTGAGACCATTCCTTATGGCCAGAATACTTAATTACTTTATTTTCTTTCCCAAAGAAGTTGTGCTTTAAGGGTTTTTTATGTGTGGGCAGATGGGAGAGAGCAAGACTGGCAAAGAGAGATGGCAGGTAGAGTGAGGGAGTCAGAGGAAGAAATAATGATAATATCTTGCCTCTGCACACATTTGTGTCTGCTTTTTGTAGCCTTGGCTGTGTCCTTGGCTGGCAGAAAATTGACTTTCAATTAGTAGGCATTGCATCACTGTGATGTAAAAGGAGGCCTTGTGGGCTGGAGATAAAGTCAAAAGTTAATAAGTGCATGGCCAAAAGATATGTCTAGTCATTTAATGTTTCAAATTACATTCCAGTTTGGGAGGTCACACACTGTTTTGCTGAAACAGAGCCAGAGCTGCATGCTGGTTGCTGCACAGCCTGCTCAAGTAGGTCAGCACTGCCTCTGCAGTGTGTCTGTCCTCTCTCTGCTCTGCTCCATGGAGTGCAGCTCCTCTGTACTGAAACAGGACTTTATACATGTGAAAAATGAGTATTTTATGATTGGCTTTTTGCAAATATTAAAATGAATATTATATGTGTTATGTTAGAAATTTATGCTGTATTAATTTTCTCAAGTAGCATGTTAAATATAGTTATAGGCTATAACAAAATGCTAAAATAGAAACTATACTATGTAAGATACTTTTTTTACAGAAAGAACTTGCATCAGATAGCAGCCACAGGACACCTAAATCTTTCAGAGAAAGAGAATTTATTGCCCCATTATCAGAAGAAACGAACTTCTTCCTGCCTCACTCAGCCATGAAGACACCATTAGGATTAAGAAGCTGACACTGATCAGACAGATTTAAATGCAATTTATGCATCATGTATGAGGTGTATGAATATGCAATAGGTTATTGTTTTTAAGGGTTAATCCTCTGTTAACGTGTGTCCTTTTTCGGGCTTATTTTGCCCAGAAAAAGGTACCCGGACCGTTCATAACTCTTTGTTTCTATTGTCTCATAGTGTCCTAATCCTAATTGTCCAAATTTTTATTTCTCTAATTATATTGCTATTTTTATAGCCATTTTATTACTATTAAACTTCTAAAAATTTTAAAAACAAATGATTGGCATTTTTCACATACATTTACAGGTGGAAATCTCCTCTAGTTCCAGCCACTTCTGAAGCTTCTGATAACCATGACAGCCCATCATTTGAAAACTTGTGTTCTTTTCTCAGTGTTATGACAAGTATCATAGCAAGAATTGCTAAGCTTTTGTTTCTTCCATCCGAAAATACATTTTTTCCTTTAAGCTGCTGCACAGAAGAAGGAAGAGTCATTCAAACAACATGGAAAATTAGCAAAGATTTGGGATGATGATAAAGACCTGTATGCAAGTCACTGATCCCAAGATGCAAAGTCTGAAATGCATGAAAAATATAAAAATTGGTCAGCTGACAATTGTATGCTGAAGTGACTGAATGCACTGGTCTTATTTACCTGATTTTTAATGTCACAAGCCTCCTATTCATGACATCAGGTATTTTGTAAATATGCTGCTACAAGTATTTTGCTATTGAGGGAAATCTTTAGGCTGCTTGTATACATGAATAGGCTGCCCTGGCTTGAAAAGTAAACAAATAAGCCAATAGAAGATGATGAAGATGTCTAGGCTGAAGAGAACGGAATAAATTATTACTGCAGGCATTCCTTTACACAGACATATGTATATGTATATGTATATGTATATGTATATGTATATGTATATTGTATATGTATATTATATATGTATATTTATATGTATTTTTAATTAAGTCTCTACCCATTTTAACATGTTCTATATTATTTTAACAAATTTCTAGACATCATCCAAGATAAAGATATTTTGAAGAATGAGGATTTTTTTTCCCCAAGAATTATGAAGCAGAAAAAAAAATAATATAGTAGATGTTGAGAGAGTAAACAGTACTAGGATAATAGCTGATGTCTACATTGAATAATAAAATTTACATAAATGTACTTTTTATTTCCCCTAATATCACAATATAGCTATTAGAATAATACCAAGCTAATATTGACAATCAATAGAATTGGATCATTATTTCTTCATTATCCTGGACTCTGGGCAAGCATTGCTATCAAGGGATATAAACATTGCTGAATTAAAATGGTACATGACACACTCAATCATTATGCTGACATGGCCTTGGGTAGAAGGGAATGAAAAATGCCCCTCCTTAACCTCTGCTAATAGGTTTTAGATCTTTCTCCAATTTTAGGCTTATTTGGGAGTGAGACAAAAGTCACAATATATTTTTGCAAATTTAATGAAAGTGGGCATGTCGGGTGAAGAGATCTTGACAGAGCATCTACACAGGGAAAGAGTAGAGTGTGAGGGTATAAAATATTTATTGAGTACTAAAGATATGTGAAGAGAAATATGTTTTTAATGTCTCAGCTCAAAGACAATCTCCCATAACTTTACCTCTTCCCACACACCAGAGTTTACTCAAAATGTACAAATCTGTAGGAAATTTCATTAGTACTAATGCTCACAGGCCCCTGTGCCAATTCCATTTTCTGGGTATTTCCATATGAATGAAGTTCAGCATGTGGTGTGGTTTGGCAGTAAAGATGGTAGTTAGCAATCCATCTTTGGTCCAGCTATAGAAGCAAATACCTTAACAGAATTGATAAAAATATAGTATTTTTTTTAAAGCAGGATGCTGTTGTATGAATTAAGATATTTTAGGGTTAAAAAAGAAACAGACATAATGCTCATTAAATAGAACCAGCAGGCATCTGATTTGAAATGGGATTAGCTCCCCAATCCTGCTGTGCTGTTTTCATGTACATGGGTGGATTAACAAAACAGGTTGGGTTTGAGTTTTTTTTCTTCCCCCCTTATTTCAGATCAGGACTATCAGCCACCACTTTTTCCTGACTTTGCAGACTAAAACTTTTAATGACTCCATCAATGGAAACTAGGCCACTGTCAATAGTGAGCCTAATACTAACTGGCGCTCTCTGGAGATGAAGGCTGCCCAGCACATAGAGTGACATGTCATTTTAATGTTAATTGAGTAAAAAGACACAGCTAAACACAGCCTTTGCTTCTTATTAAGCTTATTAGAGACAACATGTGTGTTGGGCAGCTGCATGGAGCACCTCCTGCATTTTCCAGAGGCTGATAAATGGAACCAAGATAGTCAAGAATCTGGTATGTCCAGGGATAGGGTCTGGAAAGAAAACAAACAACAGGTTGTTGAGTCTAGTGAGGGACGTGAAGGGCAAAAAGAGGTTCTTCATGAAAAAATGTGAGCTCACTACTTAACAGGACAAGGGATCTGGTGACACAGGACATGGAAAAGGCCATGGTATGGAATGTCTTTGACCACCAGTAAAAACCAGCCTGCAGAAATCACAGCCCCATGAGAGCTGGGACCTAATGGAAAAGTCTGGAGCAATGAGGGCTATCACAGACATCTTTTATGAAAAATCCTTTCCTTAGGATTCTTCCTCCTGAGAAGCTGAAAATGGTTATCTGCTGCTGTGGAATGCAACAGGTGGATCTGTGATCGGCTCATCTTGGATGTTTCCAATTAATGGCCAATCACAGTCAGCTGGCTCACACCCTCTGTCTGAGACACAAGCCTTTGTTATTCATTCTTTCTTTTTCTATTCTTAGCTAGCCTTCTGATGAAATCCTTTCTTCTTTTCTTTTAGTATAGTTTTAATATAATATATATCATAAAATAATAAATCGAGCCTTCTGAAACATGGAGTCAGATCCTCATCCTAAGACCCCTGTGAACACCGTCACAAAGGGCTTAACCCTCACTTGGAGAGAATCAGATAGGGAGTATATAAACAACCTGGACATACCCAAACCCCTGATACCTGGTGGGACCTACTCAGGACTGCTGATGGAGCTGGACAATATCACTGTAAGGCTGCTCTCCATCATCTTTGAAAGGCCATGGCAATCAGGAGGGGTTTCTGAGGACTGGAACAAAGCAAACATCACCCCTATCTTCAAGAAGGGCCATAATGTATATGAAGGAGAGCTACAGGCTGGTCAGCCTTGCCTTGATATCTGGGGAGAGGATGAGACCTATAATCCTGGAAATCATTTCCAAACACATGAAGGACAAGAAAGTGACTAGGACCAGCAAGGATTTATGAAAGAAGAATCATGCCTCATGGCCTGAAAGCCTTCTTCCATTAAATAAGTAGTTGAGAGGATGAGGTACAAGCAGTGGTGTTCTTTATCTTGACTTTAACAAGGCTTTCAACACTGTCCCTGATAACATCCTTGTAGAGAAACTGGTGGTATATGGACTAGATAAAAGTACATAAGGTGGACTGAAAACTGATGCAATTGGGCTCAAAAGGTTGTGATCAGCAGCTGTTAGTTCAGCTGGAAACCAGTCCCTAAAGGTGCAGCCCAGGGGCTGAGGCAGAGCCAAGACTGTTTAACATCCTCACCAGTCTGGATGATGGGACAGTGTGTCTTCAGCCAGTCTGCTATTGGCACGAAACTGAGAGGGGTGTGCTGCCCTTCAGATGGTCCCTGACAGGGTGGAGAAATGATCTGCAGTTCAAAGTTTGACATAGAAGTGCAAAGTCCTGAACTCCAGGAGGAACAACCCCATGCACCAGGACAAGCTGGAACCATCTGGATGGAAAAGGAGCTGAGGTCTCTGGTGGGCAGGTGGGACATAATCCAGAAAAGTGCCCTTGCTGTACAGAAGGCCAACAGCCTCCTGAGCTGGATTAAGCAGAGTGCTGCCAGCAGGTAAAGGAAGGTAATCCTTTCCTTTTCCTGAGCCCTGGTAAGAATTTCCACACCCTGCAGGGCTGGCTCAGGCACTGGGAGAGGTGCAGTGTCACTGCAGGCAGCCTGGGAGTCCTCAGGGACTGAAGGCTGTCACAGACACATTTTATGAAAAATCCTTTCCTTAGGATTTTTCCTCCTGAGAAGCTGAGAGGCCTCAGGAACAAAATGTAAACATTGATTATCTGCTGCTGTGGAATGCAACAGGTGCATCTGTGATTGGTCTCATGTGGTTGTTTCTAATTAATGGCCAATCACTGCCCAGCTGGCTTGGACTGTCTGTCCAAGACACAAGGTTTTGTTTTTCATTCTTTTGCTATTCTTAGCTAGCCTTCTGAAAAAAATCCTTTCTTCTATTCTTTTAGTGTTGTTTTAATATAATATATATCATGAAATAATAAATCAAGCCTTCTGAAACATGGAGTCAGATCCTCATCTCTTCCCTCACCCTAAGACCCCTGTGAACACCATCACAAGAAGGCATTTGTCCCACAGGGAGACACAGAGAGCTGAAAGTGTCCAGCATGGAGCAGAGAAGGCTCAGAGGGATCTCTTCAGTGTGTAAAAAAGACCTGATGCAGGGATTGAAGAGGAGGGCTGTTCACAGTGGTATCCAGGAGCAAGACAAGAAGCAATGGGTACTGAGTGAAATATGGGAAATTTCACTGAAACCTTTTGACTGTGAGAGTGGTTGGACACTGGCACAGGGTGACACGAGGCCAAGCAGTCTGCAACCTTGAAGGTATTGAAAATCCAGGCCGACACAAGCAAGCTGCTCTGGCTGACCTGCTGAGCAGGGGTTGGAGCTGGCAATCTCCTGATGTCCCTTCCAGCCTGAGCCAGCCCCAGCTGAGTGTGTGATTGCAAATATTGCAGTGTGTCATGCCCAGGTGATTCTAAAATTGACAGCCCACATTCTGCCTCATTTTTCATTTTCTCCAGTGCTTAGGCATCCAGGCTGGATTAGTAATGGTCTCTTTGAACTCCCTGATATGGCACTAACTCTTCCTTTTGCTGATGTGGGCAGTTTCTGGATGTACAATTGGTGCAAATACACCCAAACACACCCACCAGAGATGGAAGGCAGGGCTAAGCCAATAGCCTGCACACAACATCGATGCTTACAGAGAAACTCTCTCCACATAAACACACAGGAAAAGCATTTGCAACAGGGAAACTCAGCGGCCAGAGTATTATGGTGGGTTCAGCATCCACACAAGTGCAAATTCATATTGCTGCTTGCTTCTGCAAGTGCATCCCCTCTGATGCCCTACTGACTCATTTCCTTAAATGTGTGTGTGTGCATAAATAGATCAACAGTGACAGCAATAAGAGGCATAAGTACCAGCAGTGTCACTGGTTAAATGAATTTCCAAAGAGGATGATTGTGTTGCAGCATAACTGGAGTTGGCTTTGTAGTGAAAAAGTCACACACTTCAAGCAGGTATGTGTTTCTTGAGGCAAGCCTTTCCATCACAGAGGAATCCTACCACTTGGAGGATCATTATCCCCAAAATACAGAGGATAGAGAAGAAATAATTCAAATAACATTTTTGAAAGAGAAGGTGGTACTTATTTTTGACAACCTTCACTAAAGGTTTTTAGTTTGTCATAGTTTGTATAATTTTACATTGGCATCTGATTTTTCCTTTTTTTACTGAAATTTTACTCTAGGAAATGAAAAGGGGAAGGAACCTTGTAATGGATCAGCCCCTTCTGATATCCTGTTAAAGAACAGTTTAGGATAAAAAGAAATTGTTGGGACAGTCGTATTAGGATGCTGTTTTCCTTGCATTTGCTTCTACAGAAGATTAATATGAGGGCAGCACAGTCAGTATTCCAATAGCACATTGTGATGCTGCCAGCTCTCTAGGAAAATATAGAGCATTTGCCAAGATACCGAAACACCAGCATGCTTCAGAAGCCACTCCTCAATATGTATATTAGGCAGTGATACACTTCTCCCTGCTCTCTCAGACAGATAACTCCCTTATTGTGTCCTTTTCTTGTTGACATTTCAACATGTGGAAAGCCATTAAAAACCACAGAACTTTCATCATGCTGTAGGTGTGTATGGGGGTTTCATAATGCTCTATTGATGTTGTTACAACATATTATTACAAAGATTCTCCTTATCAAAAATCAGGACTTTCTGTGCTACTCAGTGGCCCTCACATTTAAGGAGCCACTTTGGCTCTTCCCAAAACTTCTTACATAATAATATTTACCAATTAGCCAAAACTTTCACAAAAGTTTTACTCAAACAAAATGAGACTAGCAGACTACCTTAGATGATTTTCAGAAGACCACAGTTATGTTGCTGCAAGGCTTGTTAGGAGCTGCATTAGTGTTTGTAATTAAAAGAAGACTAGAATTTGTAGGTTGCAAAAATAGGAGTAAAACTGGTGAAGAGAATGGAGGGTACAGAGCACAATGACTGCAATTACACATTCAGCTCTGGGCAACAATGCAGAAATAAGTCTTGGGTGAGAAAACAGCATGAACTAATTCCTTTGAAGTTTGTGAGGAACTTCCAGCAAAGGAGGAGGCCCTTTGTGAAAAGGTCAGAGGTGGCTGTGTGAGAAACAACTGACGAGACAGTGAGGACAAGTGTTACTGACAGAGAGCTGTGCTCGATGCGACAATAACGCTGAGCCACTGCAGAGTCAATTGTTCAGAAATCTGAAGAGGACAATGAGCTTGCCTTTCATGCTGATGAACCAGAAAGCCAGAAGAGAGCCACAGACATGATGTCAGCAAGGAAGGTAATCCTCACAGGGCAATTCTGAATGAGCTTTCGGAGAGCACAGTGGAAGTCGCAGGAGACGCACAGAAGAGCTGGGAACAGCTGAGGTGTGAGGTGACAGGGACACTGGGACAGTCAACAAGGCTGAATCTCTTAACTGACATTTCAGAAAGAAATAAAATGCTATAGGCACATTGTTCATGTATAGCTCCACAGAGACTGCAAGATCTGATGCCTTTAGAGACTGCCTAGAACAGAGGCTGGACAGAGTTAAAGGAATAAAGGAGGTATTTATTAAAAGGCCTTCAAAGGACACACCTTGGGCAGTACAAGAGCCTGGCCAAAGCTATACCCAAGATGGATGACAGGTCACATGTTTTCACACTTTTGTAAATTTTGGTCCGTTTACACATTGGGATTAATTGTCCAATTGCAGCTTCAGATAAAGAAGTCCCATGTCACCGTGTTCACAGGGGTCTCAGGTTGAGGGAAGAGACAAGGAATTGAATCCATGTTTCAGAAGGCTTGATTTATTATTTTATGATATATATTACATTTAAACTATACTAAAAGAATAGAAGAAAGGATTTCATAAGAAAGCTATCTAAGCAAAGAATAGAATAAGAAAGAATGATAACAAAGGTTTGTGTCTCAGACTCTCTGTCCGAGCCAGCTGACTGTGATTGGCCATTAATTACAAACATCCAATATGGGCCAATCACAGATGCACCTGTTGCATTCCACAGCAGCAGATAACCATTGTTTACATTTTCTTCCTGAGGCCTCTCAGCTTCTCAGGAGGAAAAATCCTAAGGAAAGGATTTTTCATAAAAGATGTCTATGACAGTCCCATGCTCTCAGATTGCTCTCCAGAATTTGCTGGTTTTTACACTTTTGGGCCTGAAGCTGCAGCAGTGTCCTTGGTTCTCAGGCTGGAAAAGGATTGTTTTGTCTAACTAGACTGTGAAGAGAATTTGCTAACACTTCATATGAAGTTCAGAGTTATATACTAATGCAGTACAGAATCTGGAAAATATGAAAGCTAGAACTTGAGGCATCATTCTATTCAATTTAAAGACCTAGATGGCTGGAAGGGCAGTGAGGCATTTACAGTACAAAGATGGAAAAATAAAGGTTTGTGGCAGCAAAAAACCAGGACCTGAATGTACTGTGCCAAGTATAAGCTGTGGTAGCTGCCCTCAAGGAGGTGGCAAAAAGGTACTGATTTAACTGGGCATGAAAAGACAGGCCAACAACAGAGGGGAAGAGCTGTGAATCACCACAGTAAGATATGGGCCAATGCCAAATTCATGGATAAGAGACCTAGAGACAGGCTCACAGCCATGAGGACTTCAGGGGGTGTGTTACAGATCCTGATTACAAGCTGATTAACAAGAACCAGCTGCTTTAAGAGAAATAGCCAAGAATTAGAAGGCACGCTGGACAAAACACAAAAGCCAATATGAAATCTTGATTTTGGAAGTGATGGAATGACTTGAATTGTCAGATGACACTGAGAGGGCAAGGGAGATTCAGGTGGAATTGGAGGGCTGAGATCTGGGCAGGAGGAAGGCATGCTCAGCTTGGGACAGCACTTTCTGTGACTTGCAGACATCCACAACTTTATGGATTGTTGTGATGATCGAGAAGGAAAATGAGGCTGTGCCAGAAACAAGGCTGTGGCAGTGGACAATACACCTCATTAACTTTGGGGAAAAAAGTCAAAAGAGCTTTAAAGAGCACAGTTGATCATTAAAGGAGCAAGAGGCATTGTAAAGGATATCTAAATCTATGGATGAATAAGGAATGTATAAACATCACTTAGAAATTAAGCGCTATTTCATCATTACAATTAATCAATGAGATCTTGCTAGGATTAGGAGACCTTGTGTGTGTTGATCTGACTAGAAAATCAGGATAAACTAGTTACTAGAAAGCCTTTTACCAGAGTGTGAAGGCATAGCAGTCACTCCCCTCCTCTGTCTCTCATTCATGACTTGTTTGAATACACACACACTCATCTATCACGTTTCTGATCCATTGCAGCCAGCAACCTGCTACAAGCCTTTCTTTATAAGACACAAATTGCAGCTCCACCCTTGTTTGCTGTGACTTTCGTGTAATTTTACGTTGGCTCAGCTTCCTTCATTTTGTGGCCTATTAGATGAGCGGCAGATTTGTTTTTCTAACCTCAAAAAATACAGGACATGACTTTCCAAGGAATACTTTTCCACACTAGCTTGGTATTTAATTTCAGAGGCCAACCATGAAGCCAAAAACCAATGAGTAATAACCCATCCTTTTCTCACTGCTTTGCTGAGATGACATCTGTGAATCAGACCAGTGGTATTATGGTAAGCTTTTGAAATTTCACTTTGCTGAGTTTAGTTAACATTCTGAACAGCCTTGTATCTTCTGCCACTGATTAATGAACAGAACTAAACCTGCACAGGAGGAGACCTTAATGAAGGCATGCAGTTCAGTGAGCTTGGGAAGAAAAAGAGAGATAAGAGATAAAGTCTGGTGGTGTGCTAAAGCACAGACAGGGGTGTTTTACAGAAAGAGAAGTGGAGAAACTGTCTGGTTTCATATGGCAGAACCAGAGGGATGTGGAGGAAAGGGACAGGAGAAAAACAGTCACAAGGGGAAGAAGGTAAAAACAGAAAAAGGCAGGAGAAGAAAGACTCTGGTCTTTCTCTGGGTGTCTTTTTACCCAGGGAATTGGCTTAAATTTACTCTACTATCCCTCTCTTGAGGGTTTGGGCAGTCATGCAGGAAACTGGACAGGAATCTGACAGATGCTGGTTACTTTTCAGCACATATCCCTGAAAAACCCCAAAAAATCCAGGGTGGAAAATGGGTAGAAGCAGTGAATAAATACTTCAGCCAGCACTGCTGCCAAAAAAGAGGATCATGAGATCAGGGCCTGGAGGGAAGATGAAGCAAAGGGAGTGGATGAAGGAACAGAAGGACTAGGAGCAAGAGATCAAACTGGTGGCTACATCGAGTCTGATGAAATTTCAAGCTGCTGAAAGGTCAGTTGCCTTCCCACCCCAAAAACCCTTACACCACATCCAGCACTGATATAGCTGAACACAGAGACATTTCAATGAGCTGGTGAAAAAAGGCTTTGATTTTTCTCTTTAATTTTGTTTTCTTCTCTTTTGTACCTCCTCAGTGACTCATTTCACCTTGCAGCAGCCATGGGATCACCACATCCAATACAAAGGAAGAAAAAGGGATAGGGACGTGGAGCTACCCCTTTTCAATTAGGTTTTATGCCACACACTAAGGGGGCAAAGACCAGTCAATAAAGATTTTAAGCAGGACATTATAGTAAAGGTTGCACACTGAATAAAGTTGAAAGAGGACTGGGAGAATAAGGAGATATAACAGGTCACAAAATAGATGAGTGGGGGGTACAGCAAATCATTCCCATCTATACTTGTCTTCCAGGAGTGAAAGATAAAGTAAACTAGGAAAGGTCAGAGAACACAAGAACAAAAGTTCTGTAAAAAAATGGACAGCAACAAGTAAAAGAAACTAGGAAAAAATCCACCAGAATGCAAAAAAAAAAAAAAAAAAAAAAAGCAAAACAGATGAACTGGAGAAAATGCATGTTTATTAACCGCAGACAGAAATGCCTGAGGAACATGGAGATCTGCCAGAGTCCCTGGAAAAGCCACAGTTGCCTGACGTACCGAGGGGAAAAATATCCCCAAGCCCAGAGGAGAGCAGAAGGGAGAAAGCAGAGAGGGCAGACAAAGAAGTCAGGCTGATTTCAATGTTACTTCTTAATTTTCAGGGAGGCAGACCTACGTCACCTAGTCTGAGTTTAACATTCAGATTTTTGACAAACTTTTTTCTTTTAATATGACAACCCACACAGATTCTTTCATTTGGGCAGTGTCAATATTATTTGTGGTCTCCACTGGGAATCTCCACCGCAGTATTTTGCCCCACCTCCCCCTGGATTCCTGTTTAACCCTTTATTTTTCAGTAAAAATGCCATTTAGCTTTAGAATCCTAAATCTTCTCTCACAAAACTGGAACTCAGTATGTTTTATAAAACACTGCCACCAGCTTTCCTTTCCAAAATTTTGGTATTTGGAGGGAAGACCCTGATGGAGCTCAAGCCATGATTTTATGATTCAGTGTCCAGAGTACTCACTGTCATCTATGCATTATCCCTCCATCTGCCTTTAGCCAGTGCTTGTAGGGCTGCACTGTGAACCAGAGTGAATCAGCCTGAGGCAGAATTAACTCTCTTCCTTTAAACCAGCCACCCAGTCCCTTGTGTCACCTCACAAACACAGAAACACCGAGAGAAAACAGTGTGGGAACATGACCAAGCAGCTGGGGGAAGGTGAAGCAGTGGGAATTAGTGGAACATCATCACTGCCAAAGCCTCCCTGTTAAGAAAATGCAAACTCAGTAGGGAAAAAGAAACATAGAAAGACAGAACAGATTTGTTTCCCACTAAAATAATTTTCCAGTGTAAGTAAACTGTTAGCTAGAATCACATGCACTGATAAACCAAGGGAGGAAATACAAATGTGTATGAATAAATATAAACCACACCACGGGCAGCAGCTACTATTTCGCAATCTTCATCTTGGTGCTTGCTAGCTTTTTTTCAGAAATTTGAGCCTGAAACATTAGTTCTCCTTCACTATTTTTACTGCAATGACCTCTATATT
Source organism: Zonotrichia leucophrys gambelii (assembly GCF_028769735.1). NCBI lineage: Eukaryota > Metazoa > Chordata > Aves > Passeriformes > Passerellidae > Zonotrichia > Zonotrichia leucophrys. The sequence continues at coordinate 104,975,883 of NC_088169.1, forward strand.
TTAGAGCAATATTTGACAAGAAAAGCAGCTCAGTTACCGAGAGCCATACGGTCTCCCACATGTCATTTATTAACAAGATTCATGACTTTTTTGCCCTTGGATTTCACAGCAGCTGCTGCTGCACTGTGGCAGTGAGCTGTTGAGACTCAATAGACATCAGAATCTGGAGGGGAAAATACTTCAATAATTATAGATTGTATAAAGCTCCACCATCACTTGTCCAGTCTCCCTTTCTGTTTCATAATCTTCCAACCCAAGCTGATGTGCCTTTTTCTGTCTTAATTTTTCTTCTGCACAGAGGCCAAGGTGCTGCTTCTTTGCTACCCTTCATCAAAAAAGCAGATGACAAGGAAAGAAGGAAATGCATCCCCTCTCCCAGATCCAGTTCTCAGCTTGTGGCAGAAACAATTTGGGGAAGATTACAGCAAGCTCTGTGATGAAACACGCTCCATCATCCTCCAAGAGAAGCAAATCTAAAGTCAACCTGCTGCCTAAGAGCAGTAAAGGATGGAACCCCAGAACAGTGCAGGACTTCTTTTTTTTTCCAGGAAATCATAGAAGAATAGAATGGCCTGGCTTGGAAGGGACCTTAATGATATTCTAGTTCCAGCCATGCAGGGACACGCCACATTAGACCAGGTTGCTCAAACACCAATCCAAACTGGCCTTAAACATTCCAGGGATGAGGCATCCACAGCTTCTCCAGGAAACCTGTTCCAGTGTTGTACCAGTCTCACAATAAACAATTTTTCCTAATATCTAATCTAAACCTACTCTCGGTCAGTTTGAAGCCATTCCCCCTTATCCTGTCACTCCAGACCCTTGTAAAGAGTCTCTCTCCATATTTCTTGTAGGTTCCCTTTGGGAAAACTGCAATGAGGTCACCCCAAAGCCTTCTCTGTTCCAGGCTGAACAATCCCAGTGCTCTCAGCCTTTGCTCTGGGCTGGCTCCAGCAGGTGCCTGTCCTTGCTGTGCTGGGAGCCCAGAGCTGGATGCAGCCCTGCAGGTGGGCTCTCAGCAGAGGGGGCAGAGGGGCAGAATCCCCTCCCTGCCCTGCTGCCCACGGGGCTCTGGGTGAGCCCAGCACACGGGGGGCTCTGGGCTCCCAATGGCCAGGCCATGGCAGCCTCTCACCCACAGCACCCCCAGGGCCTTCTCCCAGGGCTGCTCTGGGTCTGCTCATCCCCAGCCTGGACTGGTGCTGGGGCTGCCCTGACCCAGGTGCAGCACCTTGGACTTGGTCGGTTAAACCTCATGAGATTCCTATGGGCCACTTCTTGAGCTTGTCCAGGTCCCTCTGGATGGCATGCTGTGCATTTGTCTTTTTTTTATAAAATCAAAGAAAACACCCCAAGAAAACACAATGAAAGAAACAATCAAAACTGCAGGGATGTGTTTCAACACAGGAGCCTCTGGAAGATCACTTAGCTCTCCCATAAATAATCCCACTTTGACGTGTAGGAATGTGCTGTATGTAATTTCCGTCAATTGTGGAAATTCCCCAGACGAAGGGATCGACCTCTTCCCGGTGGTGCCAACCAACAGAAAAAGAGGGAACAGGCACAAACTGGTGCACAGGAAGTTCCACCTGAACTTGAGGAACAACTTTACTGCACAAGTGAACACATGCCACAACAGGTAGCCCAGAGAGGGTGTGGAGCCTCCCTCACTGGAGATATTCCAGAAGCGTCTGGATGCAATCCTGCACCATGTGCTCTGGATGATCCTGCTGGGCCAGGGAGCTGGGACTAATGACCCTCTGTGGTTCCTTCCAACCATACCTAGAATCTGTGATTCTGTGACCAGTTCTGATTCAGTTGTGGCTTTCTTTGGAGAGCCAGCAGAGCCCTGGCTGGGTTTTAATATCGTTTCCTGATTGGAATCTACATTCCACCACTGCACCTTTCTTGTTTTTAGCCCCCACCTCTAACAAAACCTACTCACCCCGGCTGCCAGGCGCGCCCAGCATCAGGGTATGAAAAATGCGTGTATTTTATGATTGGCTTTTTGCAAATATTAAAATTAATATTATGTGTGTTGTCTTAGAAAGTAATGTATTAATTCTCTTAAGTAGTGTGTTAAATATAGTTTTAGGTTATAACAAAATGTTAAAATAGAAACTATGCTATGTAAGATACCTTTTTTTAAAGAAAAGACTCACAGCAAGATAGCAGTCACAGGATACCTAAATCTTTCAGAGAAAAAGAATTTATTGCCTTCTTATCAGAAGAAACAAACTTCTTCCCACCCCGAAGGTGCTGTTAGGATTCGGACAAAGAAGTTGACAATGACCAGATAGAATCCTGTGTTTGAATGGAATTTATGCATCATGTATGAGCTGTATGGATATGCAACAGGCTATTGCTTTTAATGGTTAATCCTCTATTAACGTGTGTCCTTTTTCGGGCTCCTGCTGCCCAGAAATTACCCGGACCGTCCGTAACTCTTTGTCTCTATTGTCTCATATTGTCCTTATTCAAATTGTCCAAACCATTATTACTCTAATTGTATTACTATTTTTATAACCACTTTATTACTATTAAACTTTTAAAATTTTAAAAACAAGTAATTGGCATTTCTCACAAGTGCCATCGGTGCATGCGCGCTCCGGGTGAGTCATGCCGGGCAGCCCCAGTCGCGACAGGAGCGCGCTCAGCATCAGTGTCACGGCGCGTTCCAGCGCTCATCGGCGCCACGTGACAGGAGCGCGCTCAGCATCAGTGTCAGAGGTGCAAGCGCGCTCCGGGTGAGTCACGCCGGGCAGCCCCAGTCGCGACAGGAGCGCGCTCAGCATCAGTGTCACGGTACGGGCGCGCTCCGGGTGAGTCACGCCGGGCAGCCCAGTCGCGACAGGAGCCCCGCCCGCCCGCCGCCCGCGCGGCGCAGACCAACTGCTGCGGGGGGAGCGCGGCCTCTCTCCGCCGCCCTGCCCGCCCGGAGACCCGGGGAGAACCGGAGCTCTTGGCTCATCACGCTTCGCTGCCCAGCTCCGAGGCCACTCCAGCCGTCCGAGTGCGGCGGGGCGCGGTCCGAGCCCCCCGGTGTCCCCCCGTGCCGCCGGGCGGTGGTGCCGGCCCGAAGCGGCGGGCGGTGCCGGGCGCCGAGAGCGGCGGCGGCGGCGCGGGAGGGCGGACAAAGCGGAGCGCGGCCGGGGCGGGCGGCGGTGAGAGGGGACGGGGCTGGGATTCGGGATCGGGGCTGGCATTGGGTGCCGGGGCTGGGATACGGGATCTGGGCTGGGATACGGGACCGGGGTAGGATTAGCGGTAGGGGTTAGGGCAGAGCCGGGGGTGTCGCGGTACGGGCGGTGGAGGGGCGCCCGCGCCGCTGGTGCGCGGAGGGAGGGAAGGGGCAGCGCTGATGGAGCTGGTGATGGAGTGGCTGCGGAGCAGGACGGGACGGGGCAGCCTTCGGGCGAGGGAAGGGGGAATCTCGGTCCGTGCGGCCTGGCCTCCGTTTGTCTGAAGGGAAAACTTTGCCGGGACGCTCCCGCCCCGCTGCGGGCCCTCCCCTCGGCGGCGCGGCCCGGGTGGCTCCGCAGTGACCGTGCCGTGCCTTGACCCCTCCGCAGGGCACTATGAACGAGGAGCAGTTCGTGAGCATCGACCTGGACGATGACAACATCTGCAGCGTCTGCAAGCTGGGCACCGAGAAGGAAACCCTGTCCTTCTGCCACGTCTGTTTCGAGCTGAACATCGAAGGTGAGAGATTCCATGGGAGCTGGAGCCCTGCTGGGCCGGCCCGACCGGGGCTGAGCGCACAGACGGCTCCTCCAAAGCTTCCATCGGGTTTGGAAACGCCTGTCTGTAGATAAAGTTTGAAATCAGTGTTTTCTAGCTCTAAAGGTGGGTGCTGCTCCTCCAGATGTGAAGGTGAGCCCCCTCTTTCCAGAGCCTCTGGAATGCCCTGGTGTTTTTATTCCATCTCCTGGCATTAGACCGCTGATGTTGGACTTGGAGTCTGAATCACGTTCTGCCTTTATTTGCTCAATGATTTGAGGAGTCTATGTATAAAGCAAGCTTAAATTGCAAATTTTATAGCATGATATTCAAGGTTTTTGGAAGCAGATCACTTTGCTTTCACTAGATCTGCTCTGGGGAACCAAATTATTGTTTTCATATTTCCTTTCTGAAATTATGAAATAAATTTCAAAATTTATTTTTGTTTTCATAAAATGTTAGTATGTGTAATGTGATAAAACAGAGTTCATTGTCAAAGCTTCCTAAAGTCAGCAGATTGTAAAGTAGAAATTTGTGCCATCTTTTAAAAGACTAATCTTGTAGAACCATTTTGGCCTCCAGAACAGTGTTTTTAAAATTTTCAACCTGTTTTGGTAAAGAATTTCCCCATCTTGTTGCTTTTCTTCATACAAGAATGAGCAGTAGATTATTTTTGTCCCTTTTTAAGTCAAATTGTTTGTCTTTGGAGCAGCAAAGTAACTTCTTCCCCTTACATAGAGTGATCTATGCCAATTATATGTAGATATGACTACCCAGAGTAATTTATGTTGCTGTGAGGCAATTGAATATGAGGATCTCAACAGTGTTATGTGATCAGTCCCATCATTACTGTTTTCATTTCTTGATAACAGATTATAGACTTTTGTTGCTAGTAGAGGCAGTGCATTTCAATGTGAACACTACTCTGATACTTCAGAAGTAATTGACATGTTTTTGCTTTTGTTGAGAAGAGAGATGCCTGTGTACTTGTAGTTTTTGTTGAAACTCAAGAGCAGCTGTCTAACCTAAGTCAGTTTCTTTGAGTTTTCTTACTGCTTTGGAATGTTAGGTTTAGACTTCTCAATATGGAGAGAGGATGTTTCTCTCTGTAGGCTTTGAAAACATACCAGCACACTGAGAATTAAGTGCTTCCATTACACTACTAATCTAGTTTTGTTTTGAAAGTGTTGAAAGTGATAGAACACATTAAAAAATTGCTGGATGGTTTCTGTGCTCTGTTGTTTGAGATAAGCTGTGGATTTGTCAAAGCTGATTGTTATGGCTGTGACTTTACAAAGTGATCATGTGTTTTAAGTGGAATAGGTTTGGGATTTTTTGCTCTAAAATAGCCTTGGTGCTAGGAAAGACTTAATCTGTGGAAACCTTTACATAATCTTCTAAATTTCCAGTTAATTTTAAAAGGAGGCTGCATGGAATAGAATAGTGATAAAAGCTTCCCTGAAGTTATAGGCCATTCTTTTATTTTGCATAATAAAAGTACACATATCTTTGATCATGTTAACATCAAAATGCCTCAATTTCTGATAGTCTCTCTTTTGTGTGCCACTTTGAAAAGATGTTCTGTTACTGCTCATAGGGAGGAGAGGCTTGAAAGTGGCAGAGGATGTGTCAGTGACTTTTTATATAGAGTCATTATAAGGCTTTTTAGCTGAACTACTGCATGAGTCAGCTCTTTACCATACCTCTGGTCACACTTTTCCTACTTTTGACATATCTCTACATTCCTGTATTTTTTTGTGACAAAGTCTGATTTTTGTAAGTCTTTTGGCAGCCCTGGGTACAGCATGAACTGTAATTCACTAAAGCACAATGTTATGCTGGATGTTTTCATACTGACCTCCTGGTTATGTTTTAATGGAGTTCAGATGCATTAAACCTTGTTGAACAGAATCAGCTGCAAGTTGCACCAACTCCTGTGGATGTGTTATCCCACACTTCCAAACGAGTGTCGATCTCGCTGGTCGTTTGTCTTTTTATGCAGCATCATATTTAAAACTGCCAGCAATTAAAACCCATACATAAATTAAGTATTTCAGGAAGTGAAGTAGGCAATTCTAAAAAAGATACTCATGCAACAGCTAACTCAGGCTTGCTCATTTTTGGTGTGGAGCTGCTCCCTCGGAGAAGCAGGAAATAGCTGCTGGTGGAGAGCAGGCAGGCTATTAGTCACAGCTCAGCATCTTGCAGGATGCTTGAGTACTCCCACAGTTTGCAGCACCCTGTTAGCTTCCATGTGGTAAAGTGCTGTCTGACTTAATTGGAATGTGTGGCACCTCTTCCATCTTTCCTGACCGTGCAGTCTGCACCAGGAGCTGGGTCAGGATAGAAAGGAGAATTACAGATGGATGTGCAAGGGCTGGCAGTGGGCTTGGCAATCCTAGGTTTGCAGTTGGACTCAGTGATCTTGAAGGTCTTTTCTGACCTAAATATCTGAGTCTAGGTATGAAATTCTGGAAGTAGGCTTTTTTCTTTTTTTAGCAGGGCATCATATTAACAAAACTGCTGAAGACAGTTCTGTTTCCCCTCATGCCAGCAGCATGTGACTGCTTAAACATGGACATGGCAAGTCCATGTGCTGGGAACTGATGCAGCTGAACCCTCAAAACAGACTTTCTCAAGTGTCTGTGAACAAAATACTACAGAAATATAATTTGCTTAGCTGCACTTAATTACAGTGTAATCTAGTGGTGGTGAATCTCTGCAGCTCCTGGCATCTGTGAGTTCAGCAGCTGGACAGGTTTGCCTGTGTCTTGATGGTTGAGATTGGCTGATTGTTGTTGATTGTCTTGGGTCAGTAAGAGGAGGAATTAGAAATGGGGGATTGGAGACCATCCCCATCTCTAATAATGATTCATGTCTGGATTAATGTTATGACATGGCTCAGCCCTTACTTTCCTGACATTGGAGTGTTTATTTGTAACCTTTATTATGTTTGGACAGTATCTTGGTAGTGTTACATAACTGGGGGGAAAATTGTGTTTCTTTTATAGTCCTTTATAGAGAATACTGCTATACAGAAAGCTTAATCTGTCTTCTGTCTTGATTAAATAACTGTTGAATTTCTATTTAAGGAAATCAGTTACTGTGCCATAAAACGTATCATTTTTATCAGATATCAGGTCTCCATCATTATTTTTATAATAATAGATTTTTAGTCTTTTAGTGAAATAAACTGTGATTATGCTTCTAAGTTCTGTTAATTCACAGAAGCTGCTGGTTTGAGTGTAACTGGGAGATCAGCTGTGGTGTCAGTCCCAGAATTTATTCAGGAGGGATAAATATGGATTATAGGATCTGTTTCTCTGAAGCTGACTGGAACAGTGATAGCAAGGGGAGAAGAAAAGAGAACGTGGGCATTGGAGTAACCAAAGCCAACATGCAGGTTTAAACTTAACCCTGTTAAATATCATCTGTCTTTCTTGAGCAAGGAAAGAGCAACATGCTCAGCAGAGTTTAGTGGTTCTGGTGTTCAGCCTAGAAGAGGTGAGAGCAGTGTTGTCTCTGCAAAGGGCAGTGTTTTTTTCCTGTTGCACTGGCTCATCCAGCTCACTCAGTTTGAGGATTCACACTCAGGAAAGCTGAGTGTACTAAGCTACACCTAAATACTACTGTTGCCAAACTGGCTTTTGTGTCTGAAGGTTCACAGTCAGATGATACAACAGAATATTAATGTGCTTCTTAAGGTTTAAAATATGCAAAGCACTTACATGTGAAATACTAAACATTTTGAAAGATGAAGCTGATTGTGGGCAGTGTTTTTAAAGTTGTACATGGGGTTTAGAATATCCTGGTGGGCAGGATCTGCAGGGCTTTAATGTTGGGCTTTGTTTGCCTTGTGCAGATGAAGGGAGCATCAGAGAGGGTGCATTGTTTGCTTTTCTGAGTGGGTGTCACAGTAGTAATCAGTGGATTGAAACAGGAAATGTTTTAAATTCATCTGTGACTGGTTTGCATAAGCCAGGAAATCACGTGTTGTGTGTTAGTGGAAACAAAGTTCTTCTTTTTAATTTCATTAGCATATGAGAAAATACTGAACTCTGCTAGCAGAGACACAGTACTAACAAATCTGCTGTGATACCAGGGGTGGGGAGAAATGCATGAAAACTGAAAAATGCATGCTTGTGTATGTCGAAGGAAGGGGACCAGGACACCAGATGGTTCATCACAGGTCCAGTTTATTGAAGAAAGCATCAAACACTTATACAGCAAATAATAAGCTTATGAATATTCTGTAAGCCAAGCAATCTATTGGTTAAACTATACCATCAACTCTTCCTCATTCCTTTGGGCCTACACTCTCTACTTCTCAGGTCTCGCTGTCCATTTCTTTATCATACTCAGCTAGGCCCAAGGACACGCTATCTTGCAGGTGCAGGACTTGGAATTAGCCACGGCTTTGTACTTTTCCAGTCTCTAGTCAGCTAAATTCCCAACACGTGTATGTATAAAAACTGTAAATGTATACATGAACAAAACAAAATCCTCTGCCTGAATATGGTGTTTTGAAACTCTGGTTGTACCATTTCCAAGCTGTGGATGCTCCATCTCTAGAGGTGTTTTTAGGACAGGTGGGATGGAGCTTTGAGCGCCCTGCTCTAGTGGAAGGTGTTGCAATGAGATGATCTTGGGAGTTCCTTGCAGCCCAAGCCAGTGTGTGGCTCTGTGTGACCCTGTACCCTGTGTCTCACCCCTCACACAGCAGCAGCCAGAGGCTCCTGCCTGTGCTGCTGCTTAGAGGTGTTCAGCTTTCTTCCCATGGGAAGGCATTGCACAAGGCAGCTCTGTCCTGGGATCCTCTGGACACCTGTGGAAATCCCAGCTTCAAGATATTGAACATCAAGCTTAGAAGTCTGTCACAATTATGACTTACCTTTACATGACTTTACATAGTGTATCTGTCTTTAATTGGGTTTATGCTGGTATTTCTTAATGAAGAATTATTTAAAAACCTGCATTTCCTCACATTCAAGAGTTGTAATGGAGACAAATGGTAATAGAAGTGGAAAATGTGATTGTTTGAGATGATTTGTTACTCTTTTGCTTGTCCAGTGCTACTAGCAACAATAATATCTTGGAGAATGCTGGCTGACAAGCAAACTGGCTCACTTCCATTTCTGTTTAGAGCTGAGCAGCTGAATAGCAAATGACAGCTCCCATCCCAGGTCCTGTAATATAAGAGACAGTGTAAGTACTGGGCATCCATTCCCCTGATTTATGTTGAGGTAGTTAGGTTTCCATGGTCCTTTAAAGGGCTGATAGACTCAGCTTTGAGGCAATTTCAGCATCAGGTTAGTGCATCTGAGTCTCCAGTTTGAGACAAGGATGTTATAAATAAATCTGTCTTGCCACACAGCTTTTTTCCTGTTAAGGTCTATAAAATCTTGTATAATATTCTCATTCTGTATTCATTAAAAAAAAAAAAAGAGGGGGTGGGTTTAGTTGTTGCAAATGTGTAAGCATTGAAATTTCAGGGTTTTTTTTCCTTTTTACACCCTACAGAAGAATATCTCACTGAACTAAAATGTGTTGTAAGGTATAGTTGAAAAAAGTGGAAATCACTAATTTAATTCTGTTCCAGAATATTACACATCCTTATTTTTACCGTGTTAATGAAATAATAAACAGTAAAATAGATTATTCTGGCAATAAAAGATAAAAATTTCCATCGTTGCTCTTTAAGCTAGACAGATGAGAACTTGTGTCAAGGTAGCATTTGCAGGCCAGGGGTATGACTCATTTCTGCAAAGTTGAATGGACATGTGAAATTAGCTGCAGTTTCCACTAAAGCTCTTAACTACACATTCAAGTCTGAGCATGATTGGAGATGCTGTTCTTACTCTGAATGCTGTACAAGTACCACTGAGTAATGCCAAGATGTGGAGCTGGTTCAATAAAACATTTTTGCATTCTTCATGTGCAGATTTGGGAAGTTTGTCCATGCAAACAAGATAATTGAGTATTTATGTTACCTGGCATCATCCAGACTGCAGAAATACCAGCTTATGACTTCCACTGTCTTCTAGGTCTATTTAACTGATTTTTCTTACAAAGTATGTGATATAATATTTTCAGTAGTGAAGTTTTCATCAGTCATTGCTTTGTTTAATACAGGAGCAAATTCTTCTTAGTAAAGTAGTTTATAAGGAGCATGATTTTTGAAAATATATTTAAGGGGCCAGCTGGATTTCTGTTCTGTTGATATCTTTGCTCTGTGCTAAAATACAAATGAGCTGATAGGAATGAAGTGGGAGGTGATTTGTGTGCACACTTGATATATGGAAAGTACTGGCATTATCATATGAAAGCAAGGAGAGAACTTTAATTTATGAACAAGATAATATCTAGTATTTGCAAAGTGTCTGGTTTTAGAAGTTAATGAATGGCACTGGCATCTTCCTTCTAGCCAGTCTAATAAATCATAAGATTTAACTCTCAAATGAGATTTCATGTAAACCCTTAAAAATAGCAGTTGGCTTTACATCTTGTCAAGCAGATGCACTGGAGATGCACATCTCTAATGATCCTGCTTTTCAGTGTTGGCAGAATTGTACAGCTGAAGAATATCAGGTTTTTGTCATTTAGACATGCGGATAACTTGTTGTCTTAGGTTATCATGGGCTGCTTTTGTCTCATGCATTTTTGGGATCTGCTTTTCTGGGAAGCCCCCTCTTTCAGCACTTGTGGTAAGCAGCAGTGGCTTAAAATAAACAGGCATCAACATTGAGTGTCTTGTGTAGCCTTTGTGTCTGCACACAAGGTAAACCACACTGGGGCTCATCTGAGCCTTGTGCTCCCAGTGGACGCTCACAGATGTCCGGGAGCTGTTCCATGAGCTGGCTGAACATCCCTGTTTACAGAGTGCTGCTGAGGGGAGCAGCAGCTGGAACATCTGGGAGCACACAGTGAGGACCAGGGCTCTGAACGTGAGCAGCCACAGGCAGGGGTTCTTGCTTAGTCTAGGGTGAAGGGAGAGGAGCAGAGGTGTCTGTCACAAATCTCTTTGTAGTTCAGTGTTTCAGGTGGGGTGAATTGTGCCTGAGAAGCATTTCTTCACTGCCTGTGAAGGAATAACCTGTTACCTGTTAGGTCTCCACAGCCAGCTCAAACTGGAGGCAGAAGAGATGCTCAGGTATAAATCTTACCCACAAGTATTTGTAAATTCTTTAAGGAGGCTTTAAGTAACTAATGGCATAGTACAAACTTATCCTCGACTATTCATGTCTCTACAAATATTCCTGTTAATTTTAGTTCATCTTAGATTCAGGGAGGATGTTCTACTTCAGCTGCTATTCACCATTGCAAAAAATAAATTAGTTTACAGCAGTACATTAGAAAATGCTAAGAAGGGAATGTAAGCTTATTTCCAACTGATGGATCTGAAAGACCAAATAAGAAGTTTGGTTGGTTTTTGTCTTTTTTTAAAGAAAATAGCAAACAAATGAAAAAAAACCCACTGTTGAAGATAAGCAGGCTAATGATCACTGATGTATTTTTTTCTGTGGAAACATTTGTGAAGGGATGTGGAATAATCTTGGTATTCAAGAACATTCCTTTTGAATTGGACTTGTTGATTAGTATTATAATCTCTAAATAGGACAACTCTTCTAGCCAGCTTTATATAAACAAACATTTCACTTGCTCATATAAGCAAACATTTCACTTTTTGTTCTGTGTCTTTATAATGAAGAAGAGTTATACACAGTTCTCAGTGAATCAGTTGCAAAGGCAGAAATAGTCTTTGTAGGTTTCTTACCCTCAAAAGAGCCAGAAAGCAAAAAACTTTAATGTGATCAAAACTCATTTACTTTCAAGTACAAATGCCTTAAAATGGGGTAGAATTTGTTGAGGTGTGATTGCTCACCTGGTTATCTTGTAAATATTCTCCCTCCTCAGCTTCTTTACAGTTAGGAATAAATAGAAGTTAAAAAAATATGTATTAAACTGCCTGATTGCTAGTCATGCATTTACAAAATTACCTTGTAGGAGTGGATTAGGAATCATGTTGACTGGCTGCCTTGCATGGCTTATAAATTGAAAGTCGGGGTTTGGGTTGAGGTTTTTTTTTCCCCCTAAGCATTAGGCACTTGTGGAGGAAGTCCTGTTCTTCAAGTCAGTATGCAAAGGTATTGTTGAGTGAAGTGATATGTTCATATTTCATCTAGGACACATGAGTTACTAGAATCAGAAACAAACAATGGATTGTAAGCAGTTATGTTGTTTTATGATTTGTCTGAGGGTTTGGCATCAGCCTGTGAATCATGTGCACTTGAGGAATGATCTCTGGCATGAGCTCATTTCCTAATAGCATCTGTGCTGTCTTAAGTTTGTTAGATATGGTCTTCTGGATATTAGTGAATTTTGTAGGATTTTTTTTCCCCTGCAAATTAAACTTTTCTTCTCTGTGTGGTTGTTGGATGGGGTATTTTTGTTGGATTTTGAGGGGTTTTTCCTTCTCTGAAGAAGTAAACGTGAAACTTAGAGTGTACTTGAACATAGTCTGCTATCCTGCTCTTGGAAGGTAAGACAGAGCAAATGTACATACCTGCAAATGGGGCAGCAGGGAGGAGAAGTTGATGGTTTCATGATTGCAGATTTGAAGAACCAGACAAAAAGTAAGAAAGATTGAGGCTGATGTTAGCAAACAGAAATGTGGAGACAGAACTGAAACCCTGTGAAAGTCCCCGAAACTCACAATAGCTGTTTATCAAAATTACAGTGTTGCTTCTTGTTTTGTACAGAAGTCTTGTCATGCTTTATTCATCTGTTTTGAATAAAGCAATAAAACTGAATCATTTTTACATATCACTTGGTCCATGCCAGCTCACCAGATTGTAGCTTTTTCTGCAGTTATGATGAGGGGAAAAATGTGAAGTAGTCTGAGTGAAGCATGAAATCTTCCCAAAGAGAAATGGACATCTTTTCTGCCTCATAAGGCTGATGGTATTGCCCACAACAGAAGGATTTGTTCCAGAGAACCATCCCCTAACTTGCTGTGATTCTGGTGTGTGGTTGTTAGCTTGTGCTGGCACTGCAGCTGCTGTCCCTGCTCAGCTCTTCCAGAAGGTTATGGCTGATGTTCTCTGCATGGGAAAGGACTAATTGTCACCTTAGAACAAAAGAGATGTGGATGATTGTTTTAGTTTTGTGTGTGGTTGTCACAGTAAAAATCCAAACCAGTTCTGTGAAAGCTGAAACAGGTCTGTTAGCAGTTCTCTGCAAAACTGGTTTGGATTTGCACATTTTCAGTTCCTTACTTTATTCAAGATTCCTTAGATAGGACCCCTTTGAGGGTTTTGTGGAATAAGAGAAGGGGTAGGATGTAAATTCTGTATACTGGAAGTGTTTTGCAATAACTTGCCCTGTGCTCAGAAAGAGGGACATTATGATATATAAATAGCAAAGCTTAAACTCTTGAAGTAACTTTTTTTTATTCTGTAATAATTGCTCATTTCAGGCACTCCATTACTGAGTTCAGATAAAACAGATCTCTTTGAGCAGCATGCCTTTAGAATGGGGAAGTTAGCAATGTTCAGAACTCTTAAAAGATAAATTCATCAGAAGGAAACACTTGAATAACCTTGAGGTTAAGACTTGGACATAATTCATTTGGGGCTTCATGAGGTCATGCTGCACTTGTTCTTTCTTTGTGTAACAATTTGTGTGCTGGCTATTTTGTGTGGTCTTATGCTCCTCTCCTACTGGACAAGTAACATTAATTGTCATTGAAATAATGAAGCAGCCTCAAAGGAATTTCTTTTTATAAATGATACCAGCACTATTCTGTCATTTGGTGTGCAGGTGTCTTTTTTAGGTGGGTTCCTGAGCATTATTGTATGGAAAATTGAGCAAAGCATGTTTTTCAGCCCATTGATTATTTTCTGGAACTAAAAGAGAGCACTATGAGCAGCAACAAAGTAGAATTTTGAAGAATCACCTAGATAAAGCAAGTAACATTCAACAAATCACTCTAGTTTTCTAGGCTTTGTAGTGTTGTGAATATATTTCCCGTATAATTTCACTTGACACTGTTTGCTTTCCCTTGATGGCTTAAGGACTTAAGATTTCCATCATGCTACTTGAGTTAAGCAGGCTTGCTCTATTTAAATGGTGCTGATAAGCCATGAAAACAAACTACTTGTCTTTCTTGTTTTTAATAGAAATGTTTGTTGGGGTTTTTAAGTCTGTGTAAAGATAGAGAGGTAAAATAGCATTGCAAGTAGGCAGCAGATTATGCAGAGTTTAAGAAAAGTTGTTATTTGTTTGCTGAGAGAGGTTGAAAAGTATTTTGAGATGTGGAGAATCTTGACTGCCCACTGAAAGGAGGAATAAAGTGCCCCCTTACTCTTACCTCTGGAGTAAAGAGTGTATCTGAGTTTTGTTTCTTCTAACAGTTACCTCATGAACAGAAGGAACATCTGTTTTCATGATTTTACGTTTTCCTCTGCTCCTAAGAACAAAATTAATTCCACTGCTGTTTTCTTTTATTTTCCAGTTTTTTTAGATATTTTTGCCCCATAAATTGTGTGCACTCTCAGGAACTCAGCCAGAAAATAATGCACTTAAATTTCAGTGCTGCCCAAAGAGTGGAAAATCAACAATTTGTGATGGCTACTCTAGATGTTTGAACTCCCCAACTTCAAACAGCAGATACCAGCAAGTGAGATAATCAAAATGAAGTGCTTGGGTTTGTTTTCAGTTTCATGTTAAAAATTTTAGCTTTTAAGATTAGTTTTGAGAATAGTGTGGGATTCAGTAACTTAATGAAAACATTGTATCATTTGTTAATTGTATGGGATGGGAATATTACACTTTACCACTAGAATTTAAGAGGGTAAATCAACTAGAACTGAGACTTGTAACATGTAGCTTTGTTCTGACTGTCTATAAATGTCTCTGTTACCAGGTCTTGTTACCTGTTGTATTTCATGGGTTTTCTTTTATTTTAGTCACTTTTAATGGCTAAAATATAGGATTGCTTCAGGCTGGTTCATGTTGCCTAGATTCAGAGATCCAGTTACATTGTTTGTTGTTTTAAATACTTCAAAATACTACTTTTAAATTAAGCACTTTCAACCTCCGGTTGACAGGTATGTTATTGTTATTTGCAGTGTTAAACTTGTTTGACAGAATTGGTTTTCATTGTATTGAGACCCTTCCAAGTAATATATGGGGTACTGAGAAAAATGACAAACTGTTTATTTTTCTGGACTTGGATTCTGAATCTGCTGTGTATGTGAAGAAAAATAAATATCCACTGAAGTAGCAGAAAGTAATTTTGTAGTGGGGCACTATTAACTTTCTGGAATAGTCATTTCTCATACCATCTGTGTTCACTCACCAAGTGCAGATCTTCACAGATTGTGTTCCTTTTTAACCTGTCAATCACTAGCTGTTACTTAGAGGTTTGAGTTACCTGCTGTAGCTATTTGAACAGTCTTTGAGGGAGTATGAGCAGCGAGGAGAATAAACATCCATCTTGTGTGATGTCATGGTTTAACCCCAGTGGGATGGGGAGAGAATTTCAGCTTGTGGGCTGAGACAAAGACAGTTTTAAAGGGAGAGCAAAAGCTGTCTGTACAAGCAAAGCAAAATAAAGAATTCATTCGCTGCTTCCCATGGTTGTGCAGGTGTTCAGCCATCCCCAGGAGAGCAGGGCTCTGTCATGCACAACGGTGACTTGGGATGACAAACGCCATCACTCCAAACATTCCTCCCTTCCACCTTGTTTCCCAGCTTTATACACTGAGCATGATGCCATCTGGTGTGGGATATCCCTTGGGGCAGTTGGGATCAGCTGTTCCACCTGTGTCCTTCCCCAGCTCCTTGCATGCCCCCAGCCTCTGTCAGGATGGTGAGAGAGGCAGAAAGGGCCTTGACTGTGTAAGCCCTGCTCAGTGGTAATGAAAACACTGCAGTGCAAATCCAAAACACAGCCCCCTATTACACTGAGGTAAAAATTAACTCTATCCCAGCCAAAAGCAGCACACCTCCAATGAATTTCAGGGCAGTTTAATGTTGGCTAGCTGTTGCAGACATTTTATGAAAATCCTTTTCTTGGCATTTTTTCTTCCTGAGAAGCTGAGAGGCTTCAGAAACAAAATGTAAACGATGGTTATCTGCTGCTATGGAATGCAACAGGTGGATCTGTGATTGGTCTCATCTGCTTGTTTGTAATTAATGGCCAGTCGGAGCTGGCTCAGACAGAGAGTCTGAGGCAGCTGCCTTTGTTATCATTCTTTTCTTTTCTATTCTTAGCTTAGCTAGCCTTCTGAGATGAAACTTTTCCTTCTATTCTTTTAGTGTAGTTTTAATGTAATATATATCTTAAAATAATAAATCAAGCCTTCTGAAATATGGAGTCAAATTCTACGTCATCCTAAGACCCCTGTGACTGCCGTCACATTGACAGTATTGGAGCTTGCTTCCCTAGCTAGGCTGCAGGCCTGTACCAGTGCAAAATAATAAACTATGACTGAAATCTGACTTATGTTTGACCACTTGAATGAGACAAGCCTGCACTCTGCAGTATTTGAGCAGATGGCTGATAACATTATGCATAAAGATGGGAGCTTTGTATGAGTGCTGTCAGACTGCTCTTCAGGATCGTTCTATAGAACTTGCTGGAGCACAGTTGGGTTTATTTTACCTCTGCAGCTTATACATTTGTGTGTAGGGGGGATGCAGCATGTGTGGAGTTGTCAGTTTGCTTCATCTCTGTCACTGTGCAAGAGGCACACGCTGAAGTCCTGCTCCAAAGATTGTGGTGTGCAAAACAATTTGTGTGACAAGGACTCAAGCCTGAGGGAAATTTCACAAATTTTGGACTGTGAGGTGCCCTTGTTTGCTTCAGTGATAAGACTGATCACTAAAGTTTTTGTTTTCTTGGTTGCTTGTGAATAAAGATATTAAAAAATCAGCAGTGAGTGAACTTCTTTCTGTTGTGTCTTTACAGGAGTACCAAAGTCAGACCTTCTACATACAAGATCTTTAAGGGGGCACAGAGACTGCTTTGAAAAATTCCACTTAATAGCAAATCAGGACTGTCCACGATCAAAGCTCTCTAAAAGTCCTTATGCAGAAGTAAAAAATATCTTGAGCAAAAAAATTAACTGGATCATACAATATGCACAAAACAAGGATTTAGACTCTGATTCTGAAAGCTCAAAACCATCCCAACACCAGCTTTTTAGCTTCAGACATCAGACTGATAGAAAGTTACTCCCACAGTTTGACTCCCCAGTACCTAGATACTCTGCAAAATGGATAGATGGGAAATCTGGAGGCATCTCAAGCTGCTCACAGACTCTGCTGGAACCAAGAGAATCCACTGATTTCAGACTCGGTGCTACCTTCTGCTGCAGCAGTGTTTTGTGGCCCAACCGCAGCCAGGTCCAGAAAGCTGAAAAAGCTGAAGGGGATTCACTTGCCAGTGTTCATAGGAGACATCCTCAGCACAGCAGGGAGGAACGTGAGTATGCATCCATTTACACACAGCCTAGCAAGCAAGGGCTTTCTTTCAATACCTATTGACCACTTCATGTCTCTACAGGGCATTAGTTCTCAGCCTGAAATCCAGCATGTAAAATCTGTGGGGAAAAAAAGAGCTACCTGGCTGAGCAAATAGGGTGGTTTGGCTGGTGGTTTTTGGTTTTATTTTATTTATTTTTATTTTATTTTTATTTTATTTTTATTTTATTTTATTTTGCTCTTAGCTGTAGCCCAGTGTGATACAGGACATGTCTAATGTATGCAGAACATTTAATTTCCATATGTCATTCCTGGGAGTTGCACAGCCCTGTCTGTGGAGGTGGAGGTTCCTCAGCTCCTGCAAATCTCTCTCTTATTGAACTCGCATGCTGCCCTGAATTCCATTTCACAGAGACCTGCCCTAAACAGCAGGGGAAATTAGAGGTCATGTAGCAGAACAAACTTGGTAAATAATAGTAGCAGACTTTCCAGTGCATTTTACTGGATTTGTTTATTTCTTGTATTTTTTGAGCTTAAGAAATTGAGAAGGCCCTGCTGCCACCGTGTCCTCTTAAAGGCTGTAGCAGAAGACCTGAACTATGTTTTGATGACTGTGGTGATGGTGAAAATAACAGAAAATTAGTTAAGAACATCACTAGAAAAAATCTTTAGAGAAAGCTAGGATATTTTAGTGTCTCTGAAATCAGGGTGCATGAAATGTGTTAGGAATAGATTCCTGGAGGTATGTGCTGTTACCATCCTGATTTTTAGGCAGTACTTGGTCCTGAACTGGTGTATGTGCACTCTTAGATTTGTAGATGAGGAAAGTGATTGGAGAGGGTTTCTGAATTTCAAAAGACCTGAGAAAGAAAACAAAAGCACTGATAAAATATTCCAGGGAAAAACAGGTGATGAAAAACAAGCTAATAATGGAATCAGAATGTCAGAAGAGTCAGAGAAAGAGGTACTGTAAAAAGTTGGAATTGGCTTCTTTAGCCTCCCTTTTCTTTTTTGACAAACTGACAACTCTATCCTTGCAAAGCTGAGTCATCTCTCATTCTTTATGAAAGGATTTTACTTAACTGCTGCATGATGTGTCATGTTGCATTTGTAGTGAATTAGTAGCCTTAAAGCCATAAATCAAAACAGATACACTGGGCTGTTTGACCACCTGTCCACTGGAGTCATAAATTGGGATTACATAAATCAGGACAGCATATAACAGGGGAATTATGGAAGCTTGACCTGGTTTATGGGGTTGTCTAACTGAAGTTAGTGACTTGGAATTTATCTCCAGTCTTTGATTTCAGGATGGGAATCTAAATCTGCATTGAGCACAATAGCAGGTTTTTTCTTCTGACTACAAAATGCAGCTTTGAAGCATTTTTGCTTGTATTTTGCAGTATTTACCTTTGAAAGACATTCATTTGCAGGCTCTGTGATTAATTTTGTATGTTAGGTATAAACTTGGACTGCCAGAATTAGGTACTTTCTTACTGCAATACTTTCAGTCTTAACAACATAACTATCTACTGAAAAACAGTATTAATGGAAATGTAAATAGCTTGGCCAGTATTTTTTCAGAGTTTGCCTCAGCTGTGGATAGAATTATATTTTACCATTTAAATTCAGTACTCTGTTCCTTCTCCCTTTCCCTTCTGTATCAGAATAATGTGCCATGAAACAGTCCTGTCCCAAAACACTCACATGAAACATGTGAACCAGTCTGTCTGCCAGATGACAAAATGTTAGTGAAAATACTGAAGAATGGGGAATTAGCATCCTATCACTGGGTATAAAAGGGGGGGGCAATCTTGACATTTTTAGCTGTTAATTGCTATATTAAATTTAGTCAGGGTTTTTTTGGTGCTTGAAGAGTGGTAAAGTGTGAGAAGGGACTTTTCAGGTTTATTGGTAGCTAAAGGTAGGCAGGAGCACCATTTTACCTGACGGATGGAGGAGAAAGGTGAATCGGTTTTATTCTTAGCTGGGATTATGTATCAAGTACCAAGTCTTAGCTATTGCCAGCTTCTCTGGCTTGGCAGTGCTGTCAGCAGTTTAACATCCCACAACTGCCAGCTCTGAGAAAGTTTGAAAGGGAAGGCTTAGGATAATCAAATAATCCAGTGGGTAGCTAAAACCCATCTTTTTCAGAATTCAGGACTTTAAATTTGCCATGTTGAAACCTTTTGCACAGAGAAATCTCTGGAAAAAAGCTACAGCATCATTTTTTCTCTCAAGTATGCAATAAAAGCTTTGCTAAGCTGTAGCTGAAATAGCTTTGCTAAAGTTTAAAAGCAGTATTTTAGAATTGCAAGGTCTTAAAGCTTGTGCCAGTGGCCAGTACCCCCTGTGGTGTTCAGATTGTCACTTTTTACCATGGTGACAAGGGCATCTCAGCAGCAGCCATGGCACCATGTGTGCCCACTGCAGGGTTGAGGGAACCCTAGGAAGCAGACCAGTGATTCCCTGCTGCTGATCAAGGGCACTGAAGAACACTTCCACAGTTCCCTCCTCTGAGGCTTAATGTGTGTTTTCTGTGAGGGTGATCAGTGCACACAACCTGAGATACAAAAGGGCTTTTGAATGACACAGAGGATCTTCTAGTTCTCACCAGGAGCAAAGAAGGAAACCTATTTTTATATGCTGGTCTTCATATCAAGGCAGGATTGTCCTTCATCATTTGTCACTGAGATACTCAGTGGAAACTGTGCAAGTTATTCCTGTATGCATAAAGCACAGACCTTGATGACCAAAACAGGGAGCCACATGCTGAAAATTCTGTCAGGAAGCTGCTTCTTGCAGGCTGGGAAACATAGCAGGACTTGGCTCAGAATTGTCCCCTTTTCATTGTCCACCATTTAACAGATGTGCTTTCATGGGTTACACTGGGGAAATTGTGTTTTACAGTCAGAGGAGCAGGGTATAGTATTTAAATGTGCCAAGTATAATATTTAAATGTGCCAAGCAGTTCTGACTCTGGATGCTACTCTTTTCAGGGCTTGATTTTCCACCTTTTTAACATTGAAGAGGGGGTTTTCTAATGGAGTAAGTAAATCCTTGTCTGTGTCAACATTAAAAAGAAAATTCTCAAATTTTCCCCAAATCACTGATAAGTACTGTTGTGCCTGATTTACTGCCATGTATCTGTTGATTATTAGGATGCAAACAGGAGAAATCTTGAGAAAATAGGAGTCTGCTTAGGGATGCTTGTGTGACTTTGGTAGTAGTAATAAAAGATTTTATTGTTGCAGTGACTACAATGACTCTAGGAGAGTTAAAGCAACTTAATGAAAAACTGCTCAAGCAAATCCAGGGTGAGAATTTTTCAATACTCTTTGTTTTGGGTTTGTAGTGCTTTGTCATAAAAAAGGTCTGGTTTTAAAAAAAAAATTTTGATTGCCTTTCTGTCAATTACATTTTTAATGGATGTCTCTTGTTTAGCATAGAAATGTGTGATATAGAGTGATTTCATTATGTAATCTGCTTTGGTGCTGCAAATTGGCACAGTATTCTCTTGAAGAATTTGACTAGAACCGTAGAATTGTTAAGGTTGAAAATGACCCTTAAGATCATCAAGTGCAACCATTAACCCAGCACTGCTAAGTCCCCCCCAGAACCAAGTGGTTCCTAAATTCCACATCTCCATGTCTGTTAAATCCCTCCAGGGATGGTGACTCCACCACTTGCCTGGGCAGCCTGTTTCAGTGCATGAAGAAATGTTTCCTGATATCCAATCTAACTTTGCCTGGTGCAAACTAAACCATTTCCTCTCATCCTGTCACTTGTTACCTGGGAGAAGAGCCCCATTCCACCTGGCTGCATCCTGGTCAGGCAGTTGCAGAGAATGATAATGTCCCCCCTTGAGCCTCCTTTACCCCAGGCTGAGCCCCCTCAGCTCTGTGACCGTGTTCACAGGGGTTTTTCAATGAGGGAAGAGATGAGGATCTGACTCCATGTTTCAGAAGGCTTGATTTATTATTTTATTATATATATTACATTAAAACTATACTAAAAGAATAGAAGAAAGGATTTCTTTAGAAGGCTAGCTAAGAATAAAATAAGCAGGAATGATAACAAAGGTTTGTGGCTTGGACTCTCTGTCTGAGCCAGCTGGGCTGTGATTGGCCATTAATTACAAACAACCAACATGGGCCAATCACAGATGCACCTGTTGCATTCCACAGCAGCAGATAACCATTGTTTACATTTTGTTGCTGAGGCCTCTCAGCTTCTCAGGAGGAAAAATCCAAAGGAAAGGATTTTTCATAAAAGATGTCTGCGACAATGCACCTTGGCTCAGGTTGTCTCTAACTAGAAACAAAGTGATGCTGTTCAGTTTGCCGTGCATACAAAGCTGTGCTGGAACTAGGAAAAGCAGAGCTCCTGTGCATGATCCCACTTAAGTAAATATCTGTGCCTCTTCCTCAGTGTTGTCACTGCCTCCTAAGTGCCTTGACCCTGTGCTGTTGTTGCAGATGTGTTTGAGGAGCTGGCCCAGCAGGTGCAGGAGAAGGACTCGCTGGCCTCGGAGCTCAACGTGCGCCACATCGCCATCGAGCAGCTGCTCAAGAACTGCTCCAAGCTGCCCTGCCTGCAGATGGGGAGAGCAGGCACCAAATCCAACGTCCCCATATAAAGGGAAACAACTCCAACACCCCTAGAGCAAACTGTCCCTAACTGCATTGATAACTTTAAGTACAGCTGCACCCGTATTTAGAAGCATTTGAGAAAACTTGGGCAGCTTTCTCTTTGTATTCATAATCCATGGGAAGTCTTATTCCACTTTGGGTTTAACAAAAAGGGCAAATATTTTGGGTATTAAAATCTGCTGTAATAAGGTTTATTCACATTTGGGGATTATTATTTTTTCCCATAACTACGCATGAGCCTTGAAACAAATTCTGTGTTTTGTTTATAATAAAATTGTTTCTAGCAAAGAATGACCTGAAGCCTGTAAACCTGCCTCCTTCATACAGAGGACAAAATAAAAATTTGACTTTTGATCAGGTCTGATCCTGTTACATCCAAGAGAGCTTTAAGGGGAGAACAGTATTAATGAAACTCATGTTTTCTTATTTATTATGAGCAATATTTTATTATTGAAATTTTATACTAAATAAATATCACTATTTTAGGTACTTTTCCAGATCTCTTTATAAAATGTCTGAGTTACTCTGTGTAACGTTTATGCCTTGTGTATGATTGTTTATCCTTTTTCAGGTCTGTATCTTTCATGATACAATTTTAAAAAGTATTGTTTCCCAAAGAGATGAATTTCACATGTTGAAGAAAAAACTCTAGTGGTGTATCAATTATTTTTATCAGCTTTATAACTGAAGAATTTGGTTCATGAGATGTTTAAAAAAGCACAGCATTTGCTTTAAATTAAAAAAAGAATCCATACCTTGGTTTTAATGCATAGAAGTTGTTTTATATGTGTGAAATTTTCAATGCTGAAAAATTACTTTGACAAAACTCAATAAATTTGTAATACTACACTGCCTTGTTATGATTTATTTATGAAGTTGGATCAGACTGATAAAGTGTTTTAATTCTGAAATGCAACTAGTAATGATACATAATAAATCAGAACAGCCTTTTGTATTTTTTAAACTTATGTCAGTCTACCGTGACTGGAAATCTTAGTCTCTGCCAAAAATACTGCAGGGCTGCATTTGGGTAGCTGAAAGTTGCTGAATTGCACCGAAAAAATCTGGGGGAGGATGGGATGAGTGGAAGATACACACACACACACAAAAGTTAAAAGTCTTATGTGGTTTTAGCTCTTGAAGTGAAAATGGAGTAACTTCTATAGCTGAGCTGAAGGCATACCTAGTGTGAAGAAAGGTTTAGGTTTGATTTTAAACTCAAGCTGAGAAATAAGCCAAAGTTCAGAGCATGTTTATTGATTGGCCTATGTGTAGTGATAACTGGGTGTCATAGGACAGGTTGGTTTTATTTGTGTTTTTATTATTTTTTATTGTTTTCTTCCATATCCTCCAGCTGTTCCAAAGCCCCTCTACAAATGCAGGAGTAGGGGCTTGAGCTTATCTGAGTATTGTATGGTTCAGGAGGGGAAAAAATCAGCAGCATCATTGCTTGTGTAAGTGGGCAGTAGAAAAATCCCTGATTCTAGTTGACAGAAGATGGATTAATCTCCACATACAAGTGTGTTGGTAAACCTTGTTGATTCGGTACCAAGGTAAGGGTCAGGTAAGAGAAGCCTCTCTGAGAAGAACCTGAGGGTCCTGGTGGAGAACAAACTATCCCTGAGGTTCCTTGTGGCCAAGGAGGCCAGTGGGGATCCTGGGATGATTAGGAACAGTACTGCCAGCAGGTTAGGTGTGGAGAGCCTGGTTCGGACATGGCTTAAAGAAAGAGGCCATGAAGGTATTCAGCTAAGGGAAAAAGCAGCCTTTCCCAGGCTTGATCCTGTAAATAATTAGGTTCTCAGCCACCTTTTAGATAAACAACAAGATTCTCAGACCTTTCTGTCCTTGGCTGCTACTGGGAACAGACAGCCAGTCTGGGAATAGATATGAAGGTTTTGAGAACTTTTTATATTATGGTGGGAACACTGATCTTGGTTTCAGTAAACTAACTTCAGGTATTGTAAACAAAAGGAGGAGCTGAAGTTTTCTCTACAGCCTATCAGGAGCTCAGGTTTTGCAATATGCATGAAGTGAATTAACACTGTTATAAAAAGTGCCTGATTGATGAATAAAGTGGAGTCAGATGCGAAATCAACAAAGGTGGTCGCTCCCTCACTTTGACAGTTAGGGAGAAATCCTGCCCCTCTGTTCAGCCCTGGTGAGGCACATCTGGAGTGCTGTGTCCAGTTCTGAGCTTGTCCTGACAAGAGAGACAGGGAGCTCCTGGAGCAGCTCCAGCAGAGGTTGCAGAGATGATGAAGGGATAGAGCATCTCTCTTACAAGAAAAGGCTGAGGGAGCTGGGGCCATCCCAAACCTCCCTGGCACAACCTGAGGCCAGGGTTTGGGTGGAAAAGTGAGTCCATGGGGATGTGGACAGGGTGGCAGGAGGGGCAGCAGCACTGCATCCCCTTCTGAGGAGGCTTTTCCTCAAATGTACGGGGGCACTGTGGGGAGAGGGCTGTGTCCAGCCTGGCTGGGAGGGCTTTGGGATGCTCATAGGCCCCTCTGCTCCCCTGCCTGGCGCTGCAGAGCTAGTGGCCACTGTGTCCAGCATGCGGGGCCACAGCAGCTCTGAGCACTGCTCTGCTCTGGGGTGCACACAATGGGGCTCAGCAGGGCCGTGGGTAAGGGCCCAGCTCCTCTGTGAGCCCAGGGCCTGGTACAGGGCCTCTCAGGATATCTGCCAAGGGCATTGTCCTCCCAGTGGTTTGTTTAATCTCCAGGTGGCTGCATGCCAAGCTCCCCAGAGCCCAGACCAGCCCCCAGCTTCCTGCAGCCTCTGCCTGTCTCCCTCTGCCCCAGGGCAGCTGTGGGCAAACAGCCCCTGGCATTTCCTTCCTGGCAAGCAGCCAGCCCAGCCTGGCACACTTGTGGCCAGCTGGCAGCATTCACTGGGCGAGTTTGGCCTTCAGAGATTTGTTTTGGGGTGCTGGACTTTGTCTGCCTGGGCAGAGGATGCTCTGAGATGGGAGGGAACTCAGGGAGCAATGAGCCTCCAGTGGGAGCCACTATCTTGTGTCTCTGCAGCAACATCATCAATGTGTCAGTGTTGTCATCTTATTGCAAGGGTTCCATACTGTTGTCTCCTATCACAAAAGTTTCACACCTTCTTGATGTTTCTCATGGGCATCTCAGAGCACTAACTCTTTCTTCTTCACAAAGCAGCCACTGACTCCAGTTCCCTTCTCACCCAGCCACCCTACTCTTTTATAGCCTCTTCTTCTCATTGCTTACAGCTGTGTCCTGTTAAAGTCAGGCCTGTTCCTAATCTTTGATAATTGGCTCAGCTGCAACTCCTTAGAGGTAAGGTTACTTTCTACACCATCTTTATTTTCTTATATTCTATCCCCTGATATCTCAGCAGCAGATTCCCAGGGCATGGAGCAGCATGAGTACCTGGACAGAGCCAGGCAGTACAGGTGAGAGCTGCACTTCTCCCCTGGGGTGCCTGCAGTCCTTCACTGCTGTGTGTGTCCCTGGGCAGGTCCCAGGGGTTTTGGCCTGGAGCACTGAACTCGGCATGGAGAAGGGCTGCCTCATCTCAGAGAGCAGGGTGCAGCCTGCGCAGGGAAGGTGTGGGAACCCAGGACATCCCTCTGGCTGTCCAGGATGGCCAAGACCCCTGCCAGGGGGCTCAGAGACCCTGGCACAGAGCCCAAAATACCTGTGGTTTTGATTATGACCTCTGGAGCGAGTTACTAACCTTATATGAAGATCAGCAAGCCACAAGTGTTTAAGTAGAATATTAGTGAGGTTATCATAGGGTGGAAAAGGAGATTTTAGGGTTTTTGGTATGGGGGTTCAGGACACAAGATGGAGGGAACAGGGTGTGTCCAGCCTTTCTCCTTCTCCTTCTTGGCCTCCATCTTCTGCTGTGATGTTGGCACTTTTAGATTGGTTTAGAGTAGAAGGTCGTTGTCTAACATAGGTGATAGGCACTGGAAAGTAATTGTAAATATTGTACATGTAGTTTTTAGTATAAAAAGATAACACCACCCAGGGACAGGCAGAGTGCCTGGAACTGTCCTGCTGGACAGACCTCAGCAGGGTAGGAGAAAATTTTTTATAGATAAGATGCAATAAACAACCTTGAGACTGAGAACTGAAGAACTCTGATCCATTCTTCAAGCGCCCGGGCTGGGAAAAGAGACTTTTAAAAATCTCGGGGTCACAGCGACCCAGAAAGGCCCCGACAGGAAGGCTGATGGCAGTGCAGGCAGCAGAGCCCAGGACAAAGGGCTCCTGTGTTCACCCAGCCCTTGGGGCAGATGCTGGGGGGCTGGATGTGACTGCTTCTGCCTGACAGGTGTCTGTGTGGGAGAGCTGGAAGCTCCCTCACCCTCCTGCTGCAGGGAGTGAAGAGGGCTGGATGCTGGGAGTGCAGCACCACTGCTCTCCCTTTCTCCCCCTGGGGTGCAGCACCCCTCTTCTGGAGGTGCCCATGTCTTAGCATGGCACTGATGTTGGCTGCTCTCCCCTCACAGCACACGCCTGGCCATGCTCAGCAACAACCTGACGCACTGGAAGAAGCTCCCACTGCTGCCATCCCTGACTAACCAGCCGCACCAAGTGCTCGCCAGCGACCCTGTCCCCTTTGCAGACCTGCAGCAGGTGAGCAGGGCTGGGCTGAGCCCTGAGCCCTTGGGATGCTCCCCAGGGACACATCCTCGTCCTGGAGGAGCAGTAATGCTTTCCTAGCTTGCCCAGAGCCCTGGCATGACTGTTGGATTTATGAGGATCCCCCAACACAGGAAAGAGGGAAGAATGATGCGCAGAACTCCATGATACC
Organism: Zonotrichia leucophrys gambelii; assembly: GCF_028769735.1. Lineage (NCBI taxonomy): Eukaryota > Metazoa > Chordata > Aves > Passeriformes > Passerellidae > Zonotrichia > Zonotrichia leucophrys. The sequence continues at coordinate 105,002,537 of NC_088169.1, forward strand.
AGAAGGCTAATTACTTACTTTATTATACCATATCATACTGTAACTATATTAAAGAGATACATACTATACTACATCATACTTCTCACTAACTACTGAAAATTCATGCCTGTCTGCTGGCAGTCCCAACACCCGCACGTGGATCCAACTGGTCAATGAATCAAAAACCCATCACCAGAATCCAATCAAGCAATTCCTTCAGGTAAATAGCCTTCCAACACATTCCACATGTTCAAAAACCCAGAAGCAGCAAATGAGACAAGAATTGTTTTGATCATTCTTTTCTCTGCTTCTCTCACTGCTTCTCTCTGTTCAGAGGTCGTGTGAATACCACACGTGACTTGTTAGAGCTGAGGGTAAAGCCTAGGTCAGGTTTAAGGCCTTGTTAGAGGTGGGGGCAAAGGCCAGGACAGGCTTAGGGCTCAAGGCTAACCTCCTGCAGCAGTTTCTTTGGGATAACTGGGAGTTTCAGTAGCCACCAGTGACACAGCCATGTGTCTGCAGGTGTCCTGGATAGCTGCCTATGCCTTCAGTGCTCTCTCACAGATCCGTGTTAACATCAAAGAGGAACTGGTTATACAGTTTGGTATTCCCTGAACCTGCTCCCATCATTGCTGCTTCAGTGCTTTGGGTTGCTTTTGCTTTTTTCCCCATTATTTTTTCTCTTTATATCCTTTCCCTCCCCATGCTGCTGCCACAGAACTTGGACAGATACCCTGCTTCCTACTAAGTGCCAAGGCTCCCATCATTGGCACTGCTTTGCTGGAGGCTTTCTCCTCCTCGTGGGGAAGAGGCTGTGTCAGCTGGATGCTGCCTGGCACAGGGACAAGCACAAAGGGAACAGCCGGTGCAAGGAGGCCTGGTGTGGGTCAGCACCATGTGCCAGGTCACCAGGATGGTCACCATGGCTGGAGCCAGGCAGATGTGATGCCCCGAGTGGTGTCTGGTGGCTCTAACACCCATCCCTTGTCCTTTTTACACGTTTAGACCTTTATTTCAGTTGTTTGTTTTTTGTTTGTTTGGTTGGTTGATTTTTTTAATTACTATAATTTTTTGCCACAGTAGACAAAGCCACGCTCGTGCAGTGCCTGTCTCTACTGTTCGCTGTCGGACACAGCATGGATGTGATGGGGAAGCCATGCCCTGGTGGGGGGAGTACACACATCTGTCTGTCCCTTGTCACCGATTCAATCATGTTCCATAGGGCCAAGAGGACAAGGGGACAGAAAAGGTATGATGAGCCAGCTAAGGGGAAGGAAGCACCTAAGATTCACAAATGCTCATGGTCGAAAGGAATGTACAAAGTCAGAGGCTTTGCAAATAATCAGAAAGTTTTATTAGTAAATTACACACTTGGTCTTAATCTCATTGTACACTCGCATCCTACAGCGCAGGAACTACAACAAGGATGTTTTTCCAGTGCCGCCCTGCAGTTGTTTATTACCAGCAGCCCTGGCTAGACTAAACAGCCAGAATTGTCTATGTTTGAGACACACAGTTTATCTCTCGGTGCTGTGGGAACGGGATGCTCAGTGCGTCCCGGTGACGGGCGGAGCGTGCCCCCTGCAGTCCGCCGTGTGTGTCGGCCCCGGCCCGGCCCGGCCCCGGGCCGCCCCCGGGCCGGCGATGCCCAATGGGCCGCAGGGGGGCCGGGCCGGCGCGATCCTTCGAATAACAGCGGCCCGGGAGCGGGACCCGACTAGAGCTGGAGCCTCGGCAGCGATGCAGGAGATGAAGACGGACACGATTCCCCAGCCACGGTACGGGTAAAGCTGACGCGCGGTGGTTCCCTCGGCGGGTCCTCTTTCCTTACGGCGGGCGTGTGGTTCTTCTTTTCTCGGGAGGCTTCGCCAGCGGCGCTCGGCGGTCGCGTTCCTCGCGGGCTCGAAAGAACCTTCTCCTTGTGCCCTTCCTGTGCTGTGCTCGGGCTAGCCCATCCTGCGGCCCTGAGCCTCCTGAGGCAGCCCGGGCGCTGCGGAGATGCCTTCCGAGGGTCTCCGGAGCAGCAGCGAGGGGTGAGCGTCCCTTCCTCGCCCAACTCCTCCCTGCTCTATCCGGTGAGCCGTAGGGTCCGGTTCCCGGTCAATCTGTGGCCGCGGGGTGTGTGCGTATCGGGGGCAGATTTTCAGGGATCAGCTACATGCGATTCCAGTCAGGTTTAGAAAGAGACGGAGCATTGGGGGCCATTCTCTGCCGAGCCCCGGCTTCCCAGAGCTGTGCTGGGGCCGAGAGCGGGTCTGTGCCGGCCCCACTGGCACTCTGTCACTCGGAGTGACTCGGGTAGGGTGACGGCAGCGAGCGCGTCCAGGCTCGGACGATTGCCCTCCCCGTGGCCAGGTGCCGGAGGTTTCTGTGCCGTGCGCCTTTAACGAGCGCGGCCCCGCCGCGGTGACTTGGGGTGGCGCAGGGCCGGGAAGGGGAACGGCTAACTGCCAGCCCCGCTGCAGAAAGGCTCAACAACTTTCTTTTGTGCGTGGCCGCTGTCTCCCCGGCCCTTCCCGGCTTGCCGCGCTCATGGCAGATTAACCTCAGCTCCCAGCGTACGGCTCCAGGCCCGGCCCCTCGACAGCCCCCTGGGCCGCGGGTGCCGCGCCGGGCTCGCCAACACCCGGGCGCTCGGGCCGGCGGCTGCTCTCCCCGTCTGTCCCGCGCCTGCTGCGGGCCTGTCCGTGCCGGGGGCTGCCGTGGCTCGCTCGTCTCCCGCCTGGGTGCTTCCCCAGCCGGACCCTGGCCCGGGACAGCCCGGGGCCCGTGGGCTTTGCGTCCCCCGGAGCGTTGGCACGGCGGGAGCTCCAGAGCGCGGGCTTTGGTTAACGCCGTGTTGTGACCGGAGTGGCGCAGGGAAGGACAATGCCGCCGCGGCCGCCGCCCCCTCCGGAGCTCGTTCCCCGGTCCCCGCCGCCCCCCTGCAGCTGCTTTCGGCGGGGATGCAGCTGGAAGGCGCTCCCCGACCGCTTCCCGCCTGCCATCACGAATGGCACGTCCTCACGGAGGGTCATGGCGCTGTCTCAGCCGCTCAGGGTGGCCCGTGTCACCAGGCCATGCCCGTGTAGATCTCACACCAGGAACCAGTGTGTTCGCTGACTGGTTCTGGTAAAACCCAGCTCACAGGGTTCCCCTGCGGGTCTGCATCCAGTGCTGCTCGAGTGCTTTGTCCGGTGCCTTTGGGTGGATTTTTAGTGAGAAGTCTTGGCTGTGCCACCGGGGGGAAGGATAGGAGTTGCTGAGTGTTGCAGGAGTGACCCAGCCGTGGGACAGGGAGCTGAGTTTTAGCCAAATTGGAGGGAGGACCTGCCCTGCTGATGATCCCATGTGTCCCAGCTGGACTGACGGCAGCGGGAGCTCTGTAGTCCCCAAAGCCGCCGTGCCTGGTTGGCTGTGCTGTGCTGAGCAGCTGCAGATCCCAGCCAGGCTCCTGGCCCGTCACGGTGCGGGTGTCGAGGTGCAATACAGGCTGAGCAGCCCTCTCCTCATCTGGGTGACTTTTTGGCTCCCAGCAGTCCCCTCCCCTGGAAGACTGCCAGGGTGGCACCGGGGGCAGCCAGCATGGAGGCAAAGGTGGCTGGGATCACTGCCAGGTGAAGGGGAGCTGGCAGTGATCCCAGCTCATCCCTGCTCCCTCCCAATGCAGCTGTGAGCTCCCTGTGCCCCCAGCAGGTGGCTCTTTCACTAGCAGCAGCGGAAGGGGAGCTGGCAGCTCTTCAATGGCTTGGCCACTGCCTTGCTGGGCAAGAAATGTTAGTGACATTTGGAGGCGAGGGAGGGAGGAAGGCACAGCAGGAGAATGAGGAGCCCGAGCAGCAGTTTTCCACTGACCCCTTGTCAGAATCCTAATCTGTGGGAGTGGACCTGGCTGCTGCTTAGCATTGCTCCCCACTCTGAGCTTCTGGGGAAGCAGGAGGGTGCTGGCTGCTCCTGCACAGCTGGCCAGATGCAGGGACACATCCTTCCTTGGTGGGCACAAATGCCTGGTGCTGAGCCTAAATCATTTAGGAACTTAGTTACTATACTTTACCTTTTTTGTTGTTTTTAGATGTGGGCAGGGACCTGATAGGCTGGCCACCATGTCTCTTCAGGGCACAAGAGTTGCTGCTCTCCTTGATTAGGAAAGTTCCCCTTCCTGTGCTGGAGGGGCACGATGCTGGGGTTTGTCAAGGGAGGGATTGTGGCTGGGGCAGGTCCTAGGGTAGTCCAGTTCCTACTATTCCTGGGCAGGTGAAGTGTTTGCAGGAGTAGCCTTGCTCACCCTTCCTGTTGAGCAACCAGAAATGCTGGAATGGCTTGGTGTGGTCATGGAGACTGCCTGGGAGATGGAGCTGAGCCTGAAGCAGGCAGCAGCTGTACTGCAAAGGTGTTGTTGTGCCGCAGACATCTTTTTCACTAAAAATCCTTTCTTTAGAATTTTTCCTTCTGGGAAGCTAAGGCCCCAGAAAAAGAATGTAAACAATGGTTATCTGCTGCTATGGAATGCAACAGGTGGATTCTTGATCGCCATCTTGAATGTTTATAATTAATGGCCAATCAAGGACCGAGCTATCTTGGACAGAGTCCAAGAGAGCTCCTTTGTTATCATTCTTTTCTATTCTATTCTATTCTTAGCTTAGCTAGCCTCTGAGGAAACCTTTTCTTTTTCTTTTTAGTATAGTTATAATGTAATATATATATCATAAAATAATAAATCAAGCCTTCTGAACATGGAGTCAACATTCTTGTCTCTCCTTTCACAAGCACTGCTGTGCCCAAGCAAAAACTCAGAATAGTTTGGGTTAGAAGGGACTTTTAAACTCATTCAGCTGGAGTGCCCTGCCATGGACAGGGAGACCTCTCACTAGACCAGTTGCTCCAAACCATGTCCAGCCTTGCCTTGAACACTTCAAGGGATAGGGCAGCCAAGGGCTTCTCTGGACGACCCTCACAGGGAAGAATTTCCTCCCAACATCCCATCTAACCCTGCCCTCTGTCAGTGGGAAGCCATTTCCTCTTGTCCTGTCACTCCAGGCCTTTGTCCAAAGTCCCTCTCCAGCTCTTTTGAACTCCCTTTAGGCACTGGCAGGGGCTCTAAGGTCTCCCTGGAGCCTTCTTTTCTTCAGGCTGAACACCCCCAGGTCTCTCAGGGGTGAGGGAAGAGGGCTCCAGCAGTGTGATAAATGGGACTTGTGCCAGACCCCCAGATGTGGAGCTGTGGGGATCATGTTCATCTGTTCCCTGGGAAGGGGTGGTTTAAAGGGGTCAACTTAATTTCACCCCCAGACCAGTCTTGCTGTCCCCTGCCAGGACTAGAGGTGATGAGTGGCACAGCACAGTGTTGTCTTGGTTTCTGACTGTCCCACCCCACTTCTAGGTGAACAGCACCAAGGTTTGTCCTGATCCCATCAATGATCTGTCCCAGCTCCAGGACTGCAGTGTCTTCATCAGAATTATCCACAAAATGTGAGTATGGGGAGCTGTGTACACATTTCAGACCACACAGCTGGGTCTGTGCTGTCCCTGGAGCCATGCCTGAGCCCCCAGGAGCTAAGGGCTCCTGTCTTGGGCAGGGTGGGAGTGGGGGGTCTTGGGGTATTTATTCCTCCTCTGGCCTATGAGATACTGAGATTTCCATCTCCTTTATGGCACTGCACAGCTGGGGTCTGCCTGCAGAGCTGTTGGATCCCACAGAGCTGCCCAGGGAATGTTTTGGTCAGAGTTCCTGTCCTTTGAGACCTGTTATCACATCTGGCACTTAACATCTGGGTTCACTCCTGGCGCTGTAGAAAAGACCTGAGTGCTGCTGCCAGTGGCACAAGGGTTCCTGCAGCTGCACAGGAGATTATCCATTTCTGTTGGTGCTGCTCTGGTGAGGGAACACCCAGCAACTTTTCCTGAGTGGCAGCCTTGGGATCCTGAGGAAGTCTTGTATCTGGAAAGCAGTGTAAAGAATGACACTTTATAAAATTTCTGCCTCATGAAGTGCTTCTGTGGCCTGGGGATGTCAGGCTGCTGCTGAGTATGGTGTGGTCAGGATGGAGCCTGTGTGCTCTGCCCTGGGACCTGACATGGCTGGCCAGGGGTGGGAGGAATGCCTCCTTCAGGAATTGTGCTTGTTCCCTGGGAGCAAGGGGCAACTAAAATCTACAGGCCATAATGGGCATCAGAGGTGGGATGAAGCCTGGTGGTTGAGGAGCTGACAAAAACAAATGGAGAGGGTGTGAAGCTGTCATGCATTGCTTTCAAGCCCTTCTGATGGGAGGCTCACTGGGAGCCTGTCTCCTATAATTACCTCCTGCACAGGGTAAGGAGAGCCTGCCTGGAGCAGGGATCTGCCTGCAGTGGGTGGGGAGGAAGGAGCTGCCTGCACCACAGATATATTTAGTCAGACCTGGTTAATCTCCTGGCACTGTGCTCCAGCTGGGATTAGCAGGGATCCTGGTGGTGTGCACTCTCTAAAGAGGCCTGGCCATTGCTTGATAAAGTGGGGTGGCAGCAGGGCAGCTGCCACAGTAGCTGGCTGATCTGAGAGCTCCTGGCACAAGAGGAAGTCCATGAGGAGGAGCAAATCCTCGTGGCAGCCCCTGTCCCAGGCCAGGTTCTTGTTTTTGGCACGTTGGGAGTAAGTGACAGTACTGAAGCAGTGCTGGTCAAGCATGATTGGTGTGGGTTTTGGGCATGCCATTTCTGAGCAGCAGTTGGGTTTAATAACCTTTGTGGGTCTCCTCCAGCTCAGGATATTCCATGAACTGGTGGCTGCTCAGGAAGAGTGTAGTCACAAATAAGTGCAAGAGGAAGCTTCAGCTTCACAAAATCCAGCAAGAAAAGCCCGAGGCTGCATGCACGGACTGGCCCCTGTGATGCTTCCCGGCCAGTGGGGCCACCACAAGCTCCTTGTGCTGTGCTGGATGCTGGGGCTGGCAGGCAGAATAGGAAGCAGTGCCAGGGGGATGTTGGCTGCCTGGCTCCAGCAGGGGGATTCTGGGGCATTCCCCTCCTGTGGTTGCTCTGCTGGCCCTGGTGTGGGGGCAGAAGGCACAGCAGCGCCCCAGAGCCAGCCCTGGCTCAGCAAACCCTGCTGCACAAACCTCAGCGTTGGTCTAATCCCTCCAGAAGGAGTTAATGCAAACCTTGCACTCTTACAGCCACGGGAGCAAGGAGGGGGAGTCTGTGCTGGAGCAGCCACTGCCAGAGGATCTCCTTCATCCATGGTTTCCTGCAGAGTAAGACCCTCCGCTGGTGCTGGGGAAAGGGACTGCCCCTGCTCGGTGCCCCTGACCTCTGAGAGTCTGGCCCGCTGTCTGCAGCTTCCCTCTCCACAAAGTGACCCCCTCACCCCACATCAGCATCTTTGTGAGGTGCCAGCAGCTTTCCTGAAGCAGCCTGTGGAAGGGAAACTTCCAGATGGAAATCCTTGCCAGAGCCTGGGTTCAGAGCAAAGGAGGTCCTGGGTGTGAAGGGCAGGGTACCAGTGGCTGTTCTGGTGATGCTGCCTTGAAGCAGTTTTCCTAGCTGGGTACCTGGACTCAAGTCCTTCAAATCCCAGTGGAAAACCTTTACCTAAGCAGAAATCCTGGAAGGGGAAATGGGAAGTATTTCATACTCTTGCTCAGGCTTTCCTGGAGGGAAGGCACTATATCCCACCTTATATCCCCCCCTCCAGAGATGGAACTCTCTGTGCTGATGGTGGTGGGGAGGCTGGGATTTAGGATGGGGTTCCAGGGAGGGGAATGAAAGTTGATCAGAGCTAATGGCCAAGGCTGACCACTGGGATCTCAGCTCTGGAGCCCATCCTGCCCCATGTCCCTTCTCCCTGGGGCTGCATTACTGTGCCCTCCAGGCCATGAGTGCCAGCTCAGGGGAGGCAGCATGCCCAGTGGCTCCTGTGTGACTGGGAATTCTGCTTCATGTTAGCAGAGAACGTGGTCTCTGTATGAAACTCATGGACAGGAGAGAGGCCAGGATGAAGTGACTGAATATGATATTGAAGAAGGCAACCACTGACCGCTTCGGCTGTTTGTCTCTGCACGGTCACACGTAGGATGGCCTTGGGACAGTCCACGCTTCAAAAGATGAGTCTGGACTCTTCAGATTTTCAGTCCTTGATGTTGTTTATTATTCTTTATCTACAAAATTTTCTTCCAGCCCGACAGAGGTCTCACCAGCAAGGCAGCCAAGGGCACTCTGACCTCCCACTGGGCGGTCGTCTCTTTTTATACTAAAAGCTACATACATCATATTTACCTTTATTTCCCAATACCTTTCACCCACATTAGTAAGTGCACCTTCACCAAGAATCAATCCCAAAGTGCTAACATTACCACAGAAAATGGATGACAAGAAGAAGAAAGAAGGACAAGACACGCCCAGATTCCTCCATCTTGACAGCTCTAGAGCAGGCAAGCTCTAGAGAGACAGTGTGAAGATGATGTGGGCTGGTCCACTTCTGCTTCACAACTTCGTTTATGGAAACACCTGTGAAGGATGCAAAAAGGTTATCTGAAGTGACTGGTCCGGCTGTTTGTCTCTGCACGGTCACACGTAGGACAGCCTTGGGACAGCCCGCGCTTCAAAGGACAAGTCTAGGACTCTTCAGATTTTCATTCTTCAGTATTGTTTATTATTTCTTATCTACAAAATTGTCTTCCAGCCCGACAGAGGTCTGACTAGCAAGGCAGCCAAGGGCACTCTGACCTCCCACTGGGTGGTTGTCTATTTTTATACAAAAAACTACGAACATCATATTTACCTTTATTTCCCAATACCTTTCACCCATATTAGCAAGTGCACCTTCACCAAAAACCAATCCCAAAGTGCCAACATCACTACAGAAAATGGATGACAAGAAGAAGAAAGAAGGATAAGACATGCCCTAATTCCTCCATCTTTTCTCCATAACCCCCTGTCCTGATTTAGGGCAAATTCGGTAGAGAATCTCCTCCAAAGGAGGGCCCCTCCAGAAAGCAAACCCACACGGCCCCTCCCCCCAACTGGTTCGGGAAGAATTCCTCAGCGAGAAGTGGAAAGAACCTGTTTATTTAACAGGCACAGCATCCCCCAGCACAAAATGAACAATACCGGATGACACCGCTCTGAAAAAGGTGACAAAATCAGAAAGTCTCTTTCGGGGGCGTTTGCTCTGTTAGTCCCTCCGGCGCTGGGGCAGCTGCTGCAGCCAAACGGTGCAAACCCTCGGTGTTCCCGGGTCCCAGTCTGGAGCAGGTTCGAGATGGTCACAGAAACAGGAGAGGAGAAACAGTCCAGGAAGGAATTTGGACTGTTTAGCTAGAACTAGCTAATAAGCAGGAGCAAAAGCAAGCAGAACAAATTCGGACAAATTCATGCAGCACATTCCCTCAAACTCTTCACATCCGTGTCCTTGTGCTAAAAGCAAAAAATCTATAGCAGCTCTATTTTGCAAAACAGCATGATTAACACTTTGCACATCTGCGGTTAGCATATCTAAAATTTGTGACGTCTTGTTTAACTCATCCTTGGCCCAGCATCCCAATTGCTTTGCTAAGTTCATAGCTTTATTTGCAGCTCCTCCTGGCAAGATAGTTGAAACTATCACTTGTTTTAACTCACTCCAAAACTGTGGGTTTCCTATCTGGCTGCAGTCTAAGTCATGCAGGCTGTGTCTCTCCCTGCTTGAATTTTGACTCAATTGCATTAATAAAGACACATTGGAGTGAAACAATGACAATTTTCCCAAATAGCAAGGTCCACCCTGTGGCCTGGCTGGTATACCATTCCAAGCTCTGTCACCACAAATTAAAAATATCCCTGTGGGTAGTTTCATCGGTCCTGTGATGTTAGTGCCATTACATTGGCTGTAAAGCTGCTGAGACACTGTACCCAAATTCAGGGATCAATCTTGGGTAGCCCGTGTTCCTCTATGCTGATTTAAATTCTGGGGATGTAAGGGATCGAAACTGAACCATTTGCCATTTGAGGTGTTAGTCATACTGGCGTTTGCACTTCCGAAGAGATCCAACTCCTCTGGAGGAGAGTACAAGGCAGTATTAAGTGATAAGATTATTAAGCATTGGCGGTAACCGTCACTTTGACCTGCACTGTACCCTTGTTGCGTGGGTAACCTAATGTTTGTCATATTGTGCACGCATAGAGTTTGGTTATCAATCAGACTGCAAAATTCCCGAGGAGACCACACTGGGAGTTCCACCAAGCATGTTCAAAATGGGTTAGTAACCCCTCCAAGGCTAAGACAAAGCTATGATGGGTTAGTTTGATTAGCAAGCGTTATCCATATATTATCTCTTGGTTGATTAAAGCGCGTTACTTGTACTGTTCCTGCCGTCACAGCACTGAGCAGTATAACAAAAATAAGCCTCATTTTTCTGTTTTCTTTCTCGCTTTCTTTTTCTTATCAACCTTTAACTTTACCGCTCCTAACTTTACTGCTCCTGACACTTGTAGTCTCCACTCCTGTAGTTCCTTAATGCATTGGTATAATGCTTTATCAGGATCTCCTTTAAGGGGTTCTACAACAGAATGCTGTGTTAAGGGCACCAATTTTCTACACCTTGTGGAGGCTATGTACGACCTACTTTGAACATTAACCCTTTTTAGAATATACTGCACCTCCCACCAATAGTAAGCCAAAATCTTCTGTTCGGGAGACTCGTAAAGATCTAAAGCCAAGGCTGCATCTCGCCCTCTCTGTCTCCTTAGTTCCCTTTGCCAGTCATCGCCCCATGTGTGTTCATGATCGCAGGTGTTGCACCACAAGCGCCAAAGCAACGACTGTTCTACCCAAAAGGTCCTACCACAACGAATCTCCAAGCTTATGCCACTGTTAGCTTATTGAAGTGAAGGGAGACGACCCATCTTAATTGATCAGCTTTGAGCTCTGGTTTATTGATTCAACCAGTCACTTTTTATAACAGTGTTAATTAAGCTCATACATATTGCAAAATCCGAGCTCATCATAGGCTACAGATCAAACTCTGACCCCTCCTTTTGTTTTCAATACCTGTGGTTTGTTTACTGAAACCAAGATTTGTGTTCTCAAAACTTACTTTTACTTTCCCAAAACAGACAAAGACAGAATGTTCACCTGTTATGAGAAAACTGTCTGAGAACCCTGCTGTTTATAAAAATGTGCCTGAGAACCTAGTTATTTACAGAAGCAGGCTTGGGAATTGCTGCTTTCAGCTGCCTTTTACTTTTCTATCAGCTGTACATTTTCATGGCCGTTTTTCCTTCAAGCCATGTCTGAGCAAAATTCTCCAACATATTCCCCCTTCTTTTTTCTTTTTAGCACAAGGAGGTTAGTATGCCGGGTTTCTCTATCATTCTACTGACCATATCCTAAACACAACCAAAAATACAAAGCAAAACAAGCAAAAGCACTACAAGCACTCCCAGTATCTCTATAAAGTAGTCCCAACAAATGCAAATGATAAAATAAACATCTAGCATAAATCAAACTTAACAGCACTTAAACTTAACAGCACTTAAACTTAACAGACTTATTTGCAAATCAACAGAACTTACATGTAAAATTACTTAAATCTAATAAAACTTTAACAAAAATCAACTGACTTTAAATTCTACACAACTTAAACCCAATATAATTCAAACTTAACAGAATCTAACTTAACTTAAAACTAATATAATTTAATCTTAACAGAAAACTTAACAAAACTTAACCTCAACAGTATTTAATATTTAATGGCACTTAAAAGATAATTTAACTTAAACTACTTAACAACAAATGAAACTTACTATAAAAATAAAATACAGCATTTACTATAACTTACTTACAGGCCTGATTCTAAAATACTAAGCTAAAACAACTTTTTTCACGTGTTTGCTATAGCATTTTTATACCAAAAAGCACACTCACAACATCTCACTCATACAATCACTCCAACATCTTTAACATTTTTAAATTTTTCAATCCAGTTTCGGAGTCTGATGTTCTACCGACTGAGCTATTTTGGGTTTCTGATGTTTAAAGTCTCTGTTAATACAGGTGATTTTAAGACAGCATAACCAATGCCGAGCCGAAATCGGCCAAAATTTTACCCAGGCATTCACTGCTGATTCCTGTTTCACAGTCTCTGCTAGGAAGAACAAAAGTCCCTTTGACTTAGGTGGAAAATGTCCTGATAGCCTTTGGTGTCGTTTGTTTATTATCACTGGTTTCCCATTTGCAGCAGGGATCTTTTCTTTTGTTGACAGGAATCACATTTATTATGCTGTTATGTCTCACACTGAAGCTTTTGCCGGCTGCAGGGCGGAGGGAGAAGCGCTCCTGCTGTAAAAGCGCTCTGGTCCTGCGGCACATCTGTCGGAGCGGGCGAAACCCCCCCGCGCTGCGTGCGGCACGCGCCCCGTCCGCGCTGCAGCCGTGGCGGTGCGGTCACTCCCCCCGCGGCGGTTCCGCTGTCCCCGCGGCGACTCCCTGTGGTGTTGGGTTGGAGACAGGAGAGGGTGCTGATGCTGCAGCAACGACTTCTGTTGGTGCCTGGTCACTGCGGTTCGTACTCCCGGGGAAGTTTCCCGATTTCTGTCTGCAAGCGCTCATATTATGAGTGTCCGAACGGCATCTCCGGCACCAGAGTCCTGCAGCCTGGCATTCCCGGCGCTTGTGACCCATGCCTCCGCATTGGTAACATTTCATGCGGCCTCTTCTATTTGCTGGTGCCGATGCAACTGGCACTTGAAGAGGTGCAAAAGCAGCTAATACCTGATTCTGAGAGGTCCCTAACCCTAATTGTGCTACGTATTCATTTACAAGCCCTCGCCAATGAGCATTAGATAACAATTGCTGGGGCTGAGATAAGATCAATTTAGTTATCTCATGACAATCATTCTCCAGAAGGAGAAGGTTGGCATCAAAAATGTAATCTAACATCTGTTTGGCTGACTCACTTTTCACTTCAAACTAACTAACAGTAGATCCCAGTTGAGACAGCAATTTCGAATCAAAATCTGTAGCCTGCATGCTGCCTCCCTCCTGCGCCGTGGATGCAACAGGACAAGCCAGCTGGGTAGCAGCACTGATAAGCTCCCCCTCCCTCTTATTCATAGCGTGGCAAGCGCAGCACTTCGGGCCAGCTTCCGTTACAATAGCCCCTGCTATGTCGTTTTCTGCCCCAGGGATCGGCTGATTGATTTTAGGGAGCTGATTGGGGGGTCTCGGTCATGGCTGCTGTTGTTCAGGGGGTTCACGAGCCTCAGAAGTGCTCTGTGTAGCCTGGCTTGCTAAAGAGGGCAGCGAAGCAGGTAATAAAACCGTCCTCATTGCAGGGGCCAATGGTAATCCCCTGTCCGGATCGTATCCTTTATTACACCCCTTAGCGGCGTTAGCCTGCTGGGCAGCCTCTTTCTCGGCCTGAAACTGCAGTAATTCATTGCGAACAACACGCCATAATTTACCTAACTTCTTGGCAGTTTTATCACAATCTAAAGTAGCCTCCCATAATAAATCACCGAATTTACGCCATTCCGTTAACTCGTAAACTGTTGAAGTGAAGGGAGCGACCCTCCTTTGTTGGTTCAGCACCGACTCCAGTTTATTGATCAAATTCGACACCTTTTATAACACTGCTAATTCACTTCATGCATATTGCAAAACCTGAGCTCCTGATAGGCTGTATAGAAAAATTCAGCTCCTCCTTTTGTTTACAATACCTGAAGTTAGTTTATTGAAACCAAGATCAGTGTTCTCACCATGATATGAAAAGTTCTCAAAACCTTTATATCTGTTCCCAGAACGGCCATCTGTTCCCAGAGCAGCCAAGAACAGGATATCTGCCTGTTTTTGAGAGAACGGTCTGAGAATCTTGTTGTTTATGTAAAAGGTGGCTGAGAACCTTAATTATTTACAGAATCAAGCCTGGGAAAGGCTGCTTTTTCCCTTAGCTGAATACCTTCATGGCCTCTTTCTTTAAGCCATGCTTGAACCAGGCTCTCCACAGTAAACCATATGGGGGTTAAGGAAAACCCCTCTAGCAAAGCTGTCATCTAAAAGGCCTTGTAAATCCTTTTGCCAATCCATCCCCTTAACCTGCCATTTTTGTAAATATGCTGCTTGCCTTTTCATACCTAATTTTGCCAGCACTGGTTGCAGCCCCTTCAAGGCCCGTGCAGCACGTAGAAGTCAGGCTCGCCTTTACGATTACCTGAGGCACGACGCTTATCAGCTTCTTTTTTATCCCTTTTATCGCGTTTCCTGCCGTCCCGCTGCTTAGGACCTGACCCGATTCTTCACTTCTTCGTGGTGCATTGCCGTATCACGATCAGGCGTCACCATTTATTGAAGTGAAGGGAGACGACCCATCTTAATTGATCAGCATCGAGCTCCGGTTTATTGATTCAACCATTCACTTTTTATAACAGTGTTAATTAAGCTCATACATATTGCAAAATCTGAGCTCACCATAGGCTACAGATCAAATTCTAACCCCTCCTTTTGTTTTCAATACCTGTGGTTTGTTTATTGAAACCAAGATTTGTGTTCTCAAAACTTACTTTTACTTTCCCAAAACAGACAAAGACAGAATGTTCACCTGTTATGAGAAAACTGTCTGAGAACCCTGCTGTTTATAAAAATGTGCCTGAGAACCTAGTTATTTACAGAAGCAGGCTTGGGAATTGCTGCTTTCAGCTGCCTTTTACTTTTCCATCAGCTGAATATTTTCATGGCCTTTTTTCCTTCAAGCCATGTCTGACCAAAATTCTCCAACATTAGCTCATGAACAGCATGGGGGTTAATAAAAACTCCCTTAGCATACCCGTAGGCTAAGAGCCCTGGTAACTCCTTTTGTAAATCTATTCCCTTAACCTGCCATTTTTGTAAAAAGGCAGTAAATAAATCATATGCTGCTTGCCTTTCCATACCTAAATCATCAGCGCTGTTGCAGCTCTTCAAGGTCTCGGCAGCACGTATCGGCCAGGATTGTCTATACAGACACCCAGGGCATGGCACGTCTCAGCTCCCTTTTTCTCTGCGCCCATCTGCCGTCCCGGATGCTTCGGGACCTGACCCGGTCTTCGCTTGTCTGTGGTCAATCGCCATATCACGTCGGGATCACCATTTGACGGAGCGAAGGGAGACAAGCACATCCGATGATGATCAACAAGTCTCAAATTTATTGATCCGGCTTACATGCTTTTATAATAGCGTTAATCAAGCTCATACATATTGCAAAAGCTAAGCTCATCATTGGCTACAGATTAAATGTCAGCTCCTCCTTTGTGGCTACATTCTCAAGATGCTTGTGGTTTTCTGTTGAGACTAGTTCCTGTTTTTACATCCTGTTGTTGTCTTACAGTCATCTGCTCAAGGGCACAGTGTCCTTGCCTTTTAATCAGAAGGCTGAGAACTTACTGCTTACAGCTGCATTTTTACTGCTTAACCAGCTGTATATGATCATGGCCTTTCCCCTCAAGCCACGTCTGAACAAAACTCTCCACACTCTTCCCTCACGATCGATGCAACATTCTGAGGTGTTCCCACTTTACTGCATGCCTCCACCAACTCTGCCAACGATGGCTGTCCAGGGACTGTGCTGATGACCCGTTGACAATCCAGGTTGGCATTGCCGAAGGCCAGACTTTCCAGGAGAGGTCTCTTCACTGCCTCATCAGTCACCTGTCGATCCACAGCTTGTGTGAACCGATCTATGAATGGTGAATATGGTTCTGTGGGACTTTGTCTGATACATGAGAAGGGAACGTCTGGAACTCCTGCTGGAGCAATCTGCAGAATCACTCTTCACGCTGGTTCCTTGATGTCATTCAACACTTGCCTTGGCAATCTCACTGCTTTGCTCTCCTGGATTGTCATCTGCAGGATCCCCTGATAACTGTGCCACTGTGAGGTTGGCATTTGGCCCACCTTGGTATCCATTCCTCAACTCTGTGAGATACCTTCTCCACCTTCTGTCCCATATGAAATTTTGCATGTCGGTAAGAATCATTGACACAAGGCATCAGATGTCATAAGGTGTAAAATCGTACATATTGAAAGTCCCCTTAAGAGCTGCTTAAAATATGGTGAATTCAGCCCATTGTCTCTGATGGCCTTTGCTAATTCTTTGATCACATCGTGATCAATTCTGTCCCACCTTGGATTCTGACCCTGTGCATCGTATGTCACTGGCATTGTGAGATCTTCCAAACCTTGCAATAGATCTTTATCTTTTGATAACTCTTTTCTGATGTGTTTCCAATCCATTGTCTTCATTGGCTTCTCTTCCTCTTCTGGAAACTCCATTGGTATTTGCACGCACAGTGGAGTTGACACATTGGTGTCTCCAAAGTCCACATCCTTTGCCTTGATGAAGTCTTTGGTCTTGCTCTTAAATCCAGAATCTGAAATTCTTGTGATCATGCTTCCTTGACTGTATCAAAAGATCGCAGAAAATGCTTTGCTGCTTCCGCTGCCGAAAACATCCATGCTGGAATTCCTCCCGATGCAGTGATGTGCACTATTTCTTCTTGTGGTTGTGCTTCATCTGAAGTGTCTTGAGCTTCATGAAATTTCAAAGCTGAATGTCATGGTTTAGCCCTGGCACAGAGCCAGTGCCCCCATGAGAATACCCTCTCCCTGGTGTCTGCTGTGAGATGTCACCAGGAATAAGCAAAGCAAGCTCCTGCTTAGAAATAAAGAAAACTTTATTAACTAAACTACAAGAAAAGAAGAAAGAAAAAAAAACATAAGGGAAAAAATGAAAAAACCTTACAAAAGCACTTTCTTCCTCTCCCCCCAACCAAATTTCCCAATGCAATACATTCCCCCAAAATCACCAACTCTCAGTCTGGCATCACCCTTTAGAATACTCAATCCTCAGTTCATGAAGAGGAGAGGAGTCCTTCTTGCACCATAGGCTTCCCCTGGAAACACGCTGAAACCTCGTGTGTTCCCATGTCACTCAGCACCGCCCGGAAAATCCTTTTGCCATCGTGACACCTTCCTTCCATGCCCAGTGCTCTCACCACTGTGCATGGACCAGAGCTGCTTTTAGGGTTGCCTTTTAAGGATGCCTTGTCTCACTCAAAAAAAAGGCACAGTCTCTCCTTTGGGACATCTGTCCCCCGCAATTTTTCACCCCCTGGGGCCGAGGGGTACCCACAATGAACCCTCCTGGTTCTGAGGTACTCCCTCCCCCTAAATGCAGTCTCTGTGTCACAGGAAAAAATTGGTTCAGTCTATGGCCACACAAGAAAAGTCCAGCCAAAAGGCCACTCCGTCATCTCTCCCCCACTCAAGAGTCTTCTGCACTTCCCTCATGGCCCATTCCCATCTCTTATCTCTCTTCTCATTCAGCTCCAGGAGGATCAGCATTTTGCAAGGTCTCAATCATGCAAGAAAAGGGTTAAAAATTTCGGTCTCTGCCTGTCCCAGAGCTCTGGAACTCCCACGCTGCCCCGGCCGGGCACTCCCTCCCTTTCTCCTCATGGGCCAGCGCCGCTGCTATCGAATTCAGATGCTGGCTCTCCCTCTCTCCCTCCTGGGGGGGAATGGCTGCCTGATGTCTCTTGGTCTCTTCCACCCTTCCATCCTTGGGCTGGGCCTACCTCATGGCCGCGTGGCTTTTCCCCTCCCCCCGCCCAGCCGGCAGCTGGGACAGGGGGAGAGATCCGAAGCCTTTCCCGACGGAAGTCCCAAAGAGAAACTCCCAGGGACGAAGCTCTGGTTTTTAACCCCTGTGTGTTCTCAGAGGTGTGTCCAGCCCCACTGGCCACATCAGGTGCCAATATTAAAATTTGAGCACCCCTTGGTTTGACCACAGCATCCCAGAATTCCCACTTCCTTGTCAAACCAGTACACTGAAGAATAATCCATTAGTTGTGTGCGCTCCTTCCGCATGTTCTATGCACGTGCGATCTCGGGAATGCCTCCTGCCTCCCCTAGACTGACATCACTGTCTCTGTTCTGTTCCACCTCTGATGTCTCCCCTCTAGCCTGATCCATCTCAGATTCCCTCTCCTCCTCCGATGCTGTATCCACACCGCCCACCAGTGCGTGCAATTCCCGCTCGGCTTGTGCCTGTGCCCGCGCCGCAATTCGAGTGGACTTTCGTGTCCCAACTTCCGGGTATGGCATCATCACTGCGTGCCTCCTGCGTCTCCCTACGGGTGCCGGCTGGGGCTCTGCAGCTGCCCCGCCTGGCTTATCCCCCACGTCTGACGTTGTGGCCTCAGCCTGAGAGCTTTCCCTGGGTGTTCCGCGAGTTCCACGCCTTGCCCGCACTTCTGGCACCGCACCGCCGGGAACTGCCACCGTTGCCGGTGCTGCACTTGTGCAAACCGCGTCAGCTCCCGAGTCTCCCACCGCCTCCAAACCCCCCTCGCTGGCCGCCCACTGCCGCAAGACCATGCGTGCCGCGAGAGAGCTTTTCCCTGTCCTCCTCTGGTCCCACTTCGATCTCCCCTTCCTGACTCTACTGTTCTCCCTCTCCTGTATCCCTTTGGCTCCTGCAAATCGGGAGGACATGGCCCAACAATAGCACAGTCCGACTCCTCGATCTCGCTTGGGGAATCCTCAACCCTGAGCTCTCTCAGGAATGAGATGGTGTCTGAGTCGGAGCCCGAAAACCCTGAAATATCTGGGATTTCTGGGCGTTTTGGAGGTCCAGTGGACTTTTGGGGTGGTGGAATTGGAGGTGATGAAATTTCCTCCTGCTCCCTTTCTACGGGAACTGTCTCCACCGGGCTAACTGGGACTAGAGCCAACCTCCTTCTCCAGCTTTGCTTCCCTCCCTCTGCCCCTGTGGGAGTTCCAACAAGCTGCTGTTTGTCAACTCTCCTAGCTTTTGCTGAGTTTGCGTCCAACATCTCCCTTGCTGGTGATAATAGTTTCATGGCCATTTCATCCTTTCTAGTAGCTGAGTGATAAAGATGCCTATTAATTTCCTGCCAAAATCCCACCTCAAACAACAGACGCGTCTCTGAGTACGGATAGTTACAGCGTACCCATAACAAAAGATCCTTAAGTTCTTTCTTTGAAATTGCAATGGGATGTGCCTCTGCCACGCCCTGCAAGGCGGACAAAATACTTAGCTGTTCTTGGGAATATGTGCCCCCATGTTCTTGATTTTGACCTTCTTACCAAATTTGAATCATCAGTGCAGTCTGAAGGTCCTGGTCACCGGCCAGCAGTTCTCAGGAGAGTGGATCCAGGGCACCTTCTGGCTCCGCTCTGGACTGTTCTGCTACGAGTTTCTTGGGCAGAAGTGGAGTGCGATGATCTCGATGGCTGCTCCTTCTTCGGCCTGTTCTTCAGGGCTGTTGTGGCTGCTTCCCAAGGAGGCTTATCAGTGCCCTCCTGGGAGCAATCCCAGCCTGGGAGCTGCCCTCCTGGGAGCTGGTCGCTTCGGGCCCACCCAGGGATGCCAAGATCTCAGGTCGGCTGTCTGTCTCTGCCCCAAGATGCGTGGGATGATGGTTCTGCAGCAGCCCGCGCTTTTGAAGAATGAGTCTGGACTCTTCACTTTTCGGATTCAAGTTGTTTATTGTTCCTTATCTCGAAAATTTTGTTTCTGCCCAGCCAAGATCTGTTCAGCAAGGCAGCCACAAGCACTCTGATTGCCCCCGAGGCGGTGTTGTCCTTTTATACTATATTGAAGTGGAGGAAGACGACCATCCAATTGATGAGCATTGACTCCAGTTTATTGATCAAATTCGACACCTTTTATAACAGTGCTAATTCACTTCATGCATATTGCAAAACCTGAGCTCCTGATAGGCTGTAGAGAAAACTTCAGCTCCTCCTTTTGTTTACAATACTTGAAGTTAGTTTATTGAAACCAAGATCAGTGTTCTCACCATGATATGAAAAGTTCTCAAAACCTTTATATCTGTTCCCAGAACGGCCATCTGTTCCCAGAGCAGCCAAGGACAGAACGGTCTGAGAATCTTGTTGTTTATATAAAAGGTGGCTGAGAACCTTAATTATTTACAGAATCAAGCCTGGGAAAGGCTGCTTTTTCCCTTAGCTGAATACCTTCATGGCCTCTTTCTTTAAGCCATGCTTGAACCAGGCTCTCCACAATACTACAAACTACGTATATCATATTTACTTTTAATTCCCAATACCTATCACCTATGTTAGACAGTGCACTTCTATTCTATACCAATCCCCAACAGCACAGCAGAAAATGGAGAACAAGAAGAAGAAAGGAAAGATCAGACACGTCCTGATTCCTCCATCATGTCCCCATAACCCCATACCAAAAATCCTAAAACCTACATTTTCACCCTGTGAACACCTTTTTATTATACCATTCAAACCTGTGCGGCTTTCACATCCCTATGCCAAGCTGGCAATTCGTTGGAAGGATCAAAATCAAGCCACCAGCTATTCCAGGCAGCATGCCAGGGTCTCCGAGCCCCCTGATGGGGTCCTTGGCAACTCTGGACATCCAGAGGGATGTGTTGAGTTCCCACAGGCCATGGCAGGGCTGGTCCTGGGAGGAGGCACTGCTGGGTAGAGGAGGGCCCCTGCTCCAGGCAATGCCCAGCTCCTGTATCACACTCCACCCTTCCTGTGCAGGAATTGGTTATAGAGCAGCTGCAAAAGAGCCAAACTGCATCCACAGACACAGCCAGACACTCGGTTTAAAATCAGAATAATTTCAGATGGAAAAGTCCTTTGAGATCAAGTCCAACCATTAACCCAGCATTGCCAAGCACATCACTAAATCATGACCCTCAGCACCACATATATATAACTTTTAAATACCTCCAGAGATGGTGACTCCACCAGTTCCCTGGGCAGTTTGTTCTGATGCCTTTAAAGAAAGACATTTTCCCTAATGTACAATCTAGGCTTCCCCTGATGCAGCCTCAGGCCATTTCCTCTTGTCCTGTCCCTTGTTACCTGGGAGAAGAGCCTGATCCCACCTGGATGCCCCCTCCTGTCAGGCAGTTGTAGAGAGTGATAAGCTCTCCTCTGAGCCTCCTTTTCTCCAGATCAAACACCCCCAGCTCCCTCAGCTGCTCCTCACCAGACTTGTGCTCCAGACCCTTCCCCAGCTCCATTGCCTTCCCTGCACACACTCCAGCCCCTCAATGTCCTTCTTGTAGTGAGGAGCCCAAAACTGAACACAGGATTGAGGTGTGACCTCAGCACAGGAGCACAATCACTGTCCTGGTCCTGCTGCCACACCACTGCTGATCCAGGCCAGGTGCCATTGGCTTTCTTGACCACCTGGGCACTGCTGATCAGCACCCCCAGGTCCTTTTCCCCAGGGCAGCTTTGCAGCCATTCTGCCCCAGCCTGTAGCACTGCCATAAACTGTTGTCATTATATTGCAACAGTTCTATTGTCATTACATTGCAAGGGCTCCATATTGCCAGAGTTTCATACCTCCTTGATGTTTCCCATAGGCAGCTCCTCTAGGCACTGACTCTTCCTTATCCTCTCAGTAGCCAATTGACTCCAGTTCCCCTCAACCAACCAATCCACTCTTTTATAACACTCTTCTTATTGGCTACAGCTGTGGCCTGTTAACATCAGGCCTGCTCCTAATCTTTAATAATGAACCCAGCTGCAGCTCTTTAGGGGGTAAAATTACTTTCTATACTACCTCTATTTACTTATATTCTATCCCCCTACAACAGCCCAAGGGCAGGACCCAGCACTTGGCCTTGTTGAGCCTCAGCCCATCAGTCCAGCCTGTCCAAAGCTTTATTTTATCATCATTAACTCTGAATGGTGGAGGTGGCTAAGGGGAGAGTTTCACATATTACCAAAGGCACAATGTCTTGCAGGGTCAAATCCTGTATTGTTTATGACAACTTTTTACCTTTCCTTTCAAGCACAGTCTCAAACTCTAGCAACTCTAAAATCTCACTTGTAAATGATAAATTTTTAATATGATGAGCTCTGACTGCACCTGGTCAATCAAGTATTGCAGCAATGTGTCTGTCCTCACTGGTCCTGGAATACCACAGGATTGTCAGCAAGCAGCTAGTGCAATGATCACAAATAAAGGCCTCACTCTGGAGTGAAAATTAAGGTGGAATAAATTTAAGAGGTCCATTTCTGTTAAAATAAATTTTTGAAAGCTACATTGGAATATGTCTACTGCCACAATGGTTTGTTTTGAGCATACAAATGAACTAGGGCCTACTTCTGTACCAGAATACATTCCTAGCCAGAACCACCAAAGTCTGAAACCTTGTCTATATGAATCCCAAGCCAACATGTATAGCTCAGCTTTCCTAGGACTTCACAAAAGTTTTAGGCTGTAAGTGTTTTCATTTATTTAATCACACACACACACAAGCCTGGAACATGGCATTAAAGACAATCTATAATTAAGTTGGCTTGACATAACATGCCAGAATAATCCACGTGACCTGTGGTATGGTCTTTTTCTCCAGGGCTTCTTGCTCTTCATGTCTACATGCAATTAGATTGTGTGGAGTTTGGTCATGTGTCTGGCTCACTTAGAGGGTATGTGTTGCTTTGGTGGCTATTTAACATGCTGTTTGATCTCTTTCCAAAAAAAAAAAAAAGAAAAGAAAAAATATATAGAGAGTACACTGAGACATTGCAATGAGGAGCATTTAAGACACTAAGAAATTCCTAGGTCAGGCATTCCTAGGACTAGATGGTTTCTGAAGAGAACAGAGCCAGCTGCAATTATTCTGCCTGCAGTTAGAACTGCTCCTTTGCAGGCCTGAACGTGCCTGTTCCCCAGCAGTCCCTGAGGTTTTAGTGTGGGAAGGAGTGCTGTGGCCCAGTAAAGTGAAGGATCTGAATGATAACAGTCGTCTTCCTGTGAGAACGAAGGACAAGGCCTCAGTGAGGGTTTCCATGTGCTTTCACATGGGTCTCAGGAGGCTCACATGATGATGGTGTCATTCACCTTTAAAACTGCAAGCACGCTTCTGCAATAAAAGTGGAGAAGGGATATTGGGGAGAGCAGAGAGAGGGGTGCTTGCTCTCAAACCACAAGGCTGGTGGAGATGCTGGATCCCAGTTATCATCTGGTATCCTCCTTGCAACACTGAGTGCCCAGGAAAGAAGCCAGGACACCTACAAACATGTCCTGACACTTCCCAGCAACAGCTTCAGAGCTTTGACCTACCTGATTCTGTTCTGAGCCAATGCTGGTATTTTGCCACAAACAATGCCAGATAAATTACATTCCAAGCTCTAGCACACAGACAAATGAAGAGTGAAACAAAACTTTGTGTGAAGCTGTATCCATTTCATGGAAGCTGTTTTTCTCCGCCTAAAAAGTACAGAGCAATCAGAAAGAATATTTCAAAGTTCAATGAATGTGTGATCGCATACGTTTGACAAATATTTTGCAATTGTGTAATGTTTCAGTTGTGGAAATCAAAAGTGATATTGCCAGAGCAAGATTATGCCTAAACTTGATTGGTCAAATGTTAGATTTGCTGATCTTGGAGCTCTTTTCCAACCTATGTGATTCTCTGATGCTATGAATCTATGATTTCATGCAAAGGAGAGATGTGCAGCACAGGTCCCCACTGAATTTGAGGGGCAGTCCCATCACTCTCAGGGTACCCCACACTCTCTAGATTGTACCAGCCAAAATCAGAGGAACCAGTGTCAGACTTTGTTGATAGGAGACATTCATCTTGCAGCAGCTTTTCCCTGGCTGACAGCAGTTCTACCAGCTGTCCTGATTGCTTGAAAGGATAAGTGTGCAGTTAAAATGGTATCAGTGGCGTGAACTTTGATTCTTACTCTCCACCTGATAATTCAACACTTACAAAACCTTCCACTGCGAGCTGAGAGCTGCAGTGCAGCCATGTGCAGTGTCCCTGATAAAGTCAGCAAGACAAAAGCTCTCTCTGGTGGTGCATTTCAGGCGGTGCAGGTTCCTTTCCCTTCCATTCCAAGCAGCTCGGTGCTGTCCCTCCCTTTCCTGATGAGCCCACCCCAAGCTGTACCAGGATTAGTGACAGCACTGGAGCAAGCAGGGAGGAGTAGGACATTGTCCTGCTTGCACAGAGCTGAACACACCTGGGATTAGAAAGACAATACAGAGGGTCAGCTGGAAACTATATCTAAAGCTGTTGAGGTCAGAAAATTTCCATGTATTGGCATTTATGAGTGTTTCATACTTGTCCAAACACATCCAGGAGCTCAGGAAACAGAATCTACCTCAGGCTTTAATGATTTTATTGTTGTTGTTATTATTTTTACAGGAACAATTTCTTACCACAGCAAAATATAATCTGTCTGCCTTATTAGTCCCAGGAGAGAGCTTGGAGCAGCAGATATGCTTACGTTCAAATCCAATTTCTGTGCATAGAAATCAGACTTGTGATTGCAAGCCTGCGTGTCTGTGATTGTACTGACTGCCGAGCAGCTATCACTCTAAATTCACTTGCCTCTTCCAAGGTGGAAACAGAACAAGTAAGTTAATGCCCTGAGAATGAAGAGAGGCAGAATAGCCATAGCTTGCATAATTTGTTGCTGATTTCTCTGAGTACAGTTCACAACAGTAGAAGATTTATGTTTAATATGGATAGTGTTAGTGCAGCTAGCAGTAAATTATAAGGCAATATACCTTCCTGTCCTTTCACTTAATGTCATTAGGCACATTTTGGGGGGAATGTATCCTAAACAAAAAAACCAACTTCTACAAGATCAAAAATGCATGATACCAAGGAAACCTTCAGTCTCCAAGTCAAAAGCTAAGGCAGAGACTGTGTTATTTCTTTACATGCATATAATATTCACATCTGTCAACAACAGCCCACTTATGTTTGAACACTGGAAAAAAAATCAGATGTCACACAGACAGTCATGTTATGGCTGTCTCCTTATTAGGCATTTCTGTGTATTCAACACAGGTGTGCCATTCACCATATTGTGTGAACAATGGATTTCAGTGAATTGCCTTCTCATTCCAATGACCTATTTGTACCTTTTAGCACACACATTGAAGGAAGTCAGGGGAGCCTGGAGTCAAAATCATCTGGGTAATACTCAGAAATTCATCTGATTGCTAGTAGGCTGCTATATACATCATTGTCTTTTGTACAGGTAGATACAAATGTATGTATATATAATATGTGCATGTAGATTGGATTTTTGTTTTCTGTATCATGAACTAACCTGTGACTTGGAAAACCCCACGCAGAATTTCAGACCTGTGACTGCAGTAGAACTGTTCATAGGTAAAAATGAAACATTTGCTTAGGTACTTGGTTAAGCTTAAGGTCAGGGTTAGGTTTATACTGGCACTTAGGCAACTTGGAATGGTGTGCAGGGACAGTAAGAGTTCATAAGAAAACTTTATTTCATAAGCAAATTTTTTATTTCATAAGAAATAGTTGCACATGCCAAGATTAAAGAGCCTTTAGCACTTTGTCATGTTTTGGAAGAATTTGAAGACAAACAAATATATTTGATAAGAATCTGCTGTTGATTCTATCTCTGTCATAGACACATAGACCGGTTTCCAGTCTGCCGCATGAGGAAAACTCATCCAGTATTATTTGTTATCCTTCTAAATTTTGCCATTCCTGTTAAATAACAATGGTCCACACAGGTGGACTTAGAACACCCGTAAATCAACCAAGAAACTTGTGTCCTGTATCGTAGTCCTAACAATTCTTGCAAGCCTGAATTTCCATGTGTTAGAAAAAGTATTTCTTTATTTAAAGGATAAGTTCTGATGTTTGCTTTATGTCAGAAGATCATTGGTGTGCTTCAGGAGCAGCGCGCTGCAGATGACTGAGAGCATGCAGAGTGTGTTACAAACATACATAAAAGACAGTAGGCATTTACACTGCTTCTTGCAGAAACATACCTGAACATCTTTGTCACAGCCCTGGTGGACGAGGAGGCTTTCAGTGGTGGTTTTACACAGGCAGGCTGGAACGTGTGGCTGGCATGGCTGGCAAGGGCTGTTTTCTAAAGGAGGATTCCTCCAGCTGATGTAATGCACTGTGCCAAACTTGACCTCATTCCATCCCAGCAGTTTAGAGGTCTAAGTCTCCCTGTCACTTTTCATAGTACTTTGTTCATTGCTGAAACTGGTGTCTCACCTAGGACAGTGAGCACCAAGGAAACATTTTCATCTATTGCAAAAGAAGATTCAAGAGTAATTGCAATATTTTATTCTGGCTTACTTCTAGCCTGCTGCAGAGTCCAGAGGAGAGAGAAAGGTGATGATACAGGGAAGGAAACCTCTGGCAGAATAACCAGTCTGGCACTGAATCAGAAACAATGTGCTGACCTTTGTCTGGAGCAGACACCAAGCTGCCCAGCACTTGTTCAGGCTTGGTCTGAACACAGAAACAGTGGTGCAAAGTCACTGCTAACCAGTGACTCCTGAAATTTTAGCTCACACTTCTCCCCAGTGTGTCAAGGGGTGGGGCAGAGCTGGGTCTGGAGCTGTTACTGTCTAAACACAGGAGAAAATAGTGCTGCTGGATCTGGGCTTGCCTTCATAAAAGTTAAGTAAAGCTGCCTGGATCTCAAGCTTTAGCATGTGGTTTTTGCTGCCATCACAATAAGAGTTGGCTACTTCTTCTCTTCTCTCACAGGGTGTTGTTATCATATTACAAAGGTCCCATACCTTCTTGGCGATTTCTCATGTGCAGCTCCAGAGAGCACTAACTCCTTCTTCTTCACAGCACAGTCAACAAAGTCCAGCTCTCTCCTCACCCAGCTAAGCCACTCTTTTGTAGCACTCTTCTTCTTATTGGACACAGCTGAAACCTATTAAAGGCAGGCCTGTTCCTAATCTTTGGTGATTGGTACAGCTGCAACTCCTCAGGTGTGAGACTGCCTTCTGCACTGTCTTTATTTTCTTACATTCTATCCCCCCACAACAGGGGTTTTATATTGTCCAGGAAATTTGAGCTTTTCATCAAAGACTGCTTTCCATGCATACAGAAACAGATACCATTTCACACACAGAATATACACAATTTCCCTCTTTTTTGTGCATGATGTCTGAGTTCTTTTCCTTCACTTCTCTTCCAAGCCCTTTAGAGCCACCCCAGAGACTGGTTCTGGATAGATGGTGCTTCTTAAAGCAACAAGTCAACTTTGTGACATGGGAAATGCAGCCAAGAGTGGCTTTATCTTTATTAATAAATGACCAGAACACAGGTAAACAGGGAGGTAGAAAAATGGTTGATTATTGGTTGATTAATGGTTGATTAATAACGAACTCACAGCTACAGCATGATGGAGTTAAACATTAACCTGAAGAAAGGGACATTGTGTTTGCAAATGCATAAGTGGTCTATATATTCACCTTAGACTTATACCAGTCCTGTGAAACTGAAAAGCAGATTAATTTAGCAATGTATACTATCAGTAAAATGGTATTAAAAGATTTTCTTCAAGAGCAGCCCTGGGAGAAGGCCCTGGGGGTGCTGTGGGTGAGAGGCTGCCATGGCCTGGCCATTGGGAGCCCAGAGCCCCCCGTGTGCTGGGCTCACCCAGAGCCCCGTGGGCAGCAGGGCAGGGAGGGGATTCTGCCCCTCTGCCCCCTCTGCTGAGAGCCCACCTGCAGGGCTGCATCCAGCTCTGGGCTCCCAGCACAGCAAGGACAGGCACCTGCTGGAGCCAGCCCAGAGCAGGCACCAAGGGCATCAGAGGGATGGAGCAGCTCTGCTGGGAGGAAAGGCTGAGAGAGCTGGGATTGTTCAGTGAGCTAATTGTGGCCTTCCAGTGCCTGAAGGGAGCCCACAAGAGAAATGGAGAGAGACTATTTACAAGGGCCTGGAGTGACAGGACAAGAGGGAATGGCTTCAAACTGACAGAGAGTAGGTTTAGATTAGAGATTAGGATGAAATTCTTTCCTGTGAGGGTGGTGAGGCCCTGGCACAGGTTGCCCAGAGAAGCTGGGGATGCCCCATCCCTGGAATGTTCAAGGCCAGGTTGGATGAGGCTCTGAGCAACCTGGAATAGGGGAAGATGTCCCTGCCCTTGGCAGGGGGTTGGAACCAGATGATCTTTAAGGTCTCTTCCAACTCAGGCCATTCTATGATTCTATAATTCAAGCATCACTAAAACATCACATTCTTAAACTAGAGAAGCAGAAGAACTGAACCATGGCCAGACAGAATTGTCTCCTCCCTGTCTCACTGTCCTGGGGTGACGTTATGATGCTTGTATCCCCATTCATCTCTTCTGTGCCTTTAAGACCGGCTCCGAAGAGTGGAAGTTTTGTTTGGGTTTCTCTTATCAGGGACACAGAGGAAAGCAGTACATAAGGCTGTTTTTTCACTTCCAGCTTCAGCTTGCTGCTTTTGCTTGCTCTCTTTTCTGCTCTTGCTTCTGCTTCTGCTCTGCTTTTGCCTCTGCTTATTAGCTAGTTTAGCTAAGCAGTCCACATTGCTTCCTGGACTGTTTCTCCTCTCCTGTTTCTGTGACCATCTCGAACCTGCTCCGGACTGGGACCCGGGAACACCGAAGGTTCGGCTGCAGCAGCTGCCCCAGCGCCGGAGGGACTGAGAACAGAGCAACCACCCCCGAAAGAGACTTTCTGATTTTGTCATCTTTCTCAAAGCGGTGTCATCGGGTATTGTTCATTTTGTGTGCTGGGGGGTGCTGGGCCAGTCAAATAAACAGGTTCTTTCCACCTCTCTCCAAGGAATTTTTTCCCGAACCGGTTGGGGGGGAGGGGCTGTGTGGGTTTTGCTTTCTGGAGGGGCCCTCCTTTGCAGATTCTTTAACGAATTTGCCCTAAACCAGGACACTCACAAATCAAGCTCTAAGCTGAAATGGACATTCAAGACAGAATCTTAGACCAGTGTTTAAACCTGCACCTGCTGTCAACCAAAATGCTGCTTGGGCTGCTTCCTACCAAGCCTCCTCCCTCTCCTGAAAGTCTGGCAATTAAGTTTGTTTAGTGGTATTGTCACCTAATCTGTCTTCTAGACACAAACACTGTCAAATATTGTTAATTAGTGTATGAGAATCCTTTGGTAAACTAATGTTCCTTTAAAAAAAAAAAAAACAAAACGAAAAGCAATGAATTGGCTCATGTTGGAGCTGTCTGCTGCATTGAACAAAGTGCCTGCTTCACTGGACAACTAATCCAAAGTAATCCTCTTTTGAGATCACTGATTCACCATCTGATTTGTACTCTGATTTGCACCAGGAATGCCTGCTGCAGCAAATTATTCCAAAGTGGCAGATTATATCCTTTTTCACTGCCTACACTTTGATCTCCAGAAACTAAGAGACAGCATAGACTTTCCAACAGCTGATGAAATAAAACTAAAAAAAATATATATGATCCACACATTTTAAGAAGTCTCCACAGGGAATAAACCTAAAATAAACATCATATTTTGGCAGTCATACCTCAACTATCTGTGAAGGGAAGGTTCACAGATTAAAAGCTTCGCTTTTAGCTTTTCCATAATCCTATCCTCAGCTTCCCATTTCCTCTTTTTACCTAATGACTCACAATTCTGTCAACTTCTCCAACTAATGCCTAGGTATGCTTTCTCTTTGCTCCCACAGCTCTTGTTGCTGGAAGAATTCTGACCTGGTGAATGCTCTAGACTCTGATACAGGAAACCTGGATTGGGATTCTCATTCTGTTGCAGGGCCCCTCATTGATCTGTGGTATCTCTCTGAACTAATTGCTGACTTGGTTCCCCCTCTGTAAAATAAAGACAACCATCTACCCACTCCCTCTCTGTTGGAATTCAGGACATCCCTCTGGCTGTCCTGGACTGCCAAGACCCCTGCCAGGGGGCTCAGAGACCCTGGAACAGAGCCCAAAACACCTGTGGTTTTGATTATGACCCATGGAGCAAATTACCAACCTTATATGAAGACCTGCAAGCCACGACAGTTTTAGCAGAATGATAGTGAATTTATCACAGGGTGAAAAATAGATTTTTGGGGTTTTTAGAATGGGGGTTCTAGGGACAAGATGGAGGGATCTGGGTGTCCAGCCTTTCTCCTTCTTCTTCTTGGCCTCCATCTTCTGCTGTGATGTTGGCACTTTTAGATTGGTTTAGAGTAGAAGCTCACAGTCTAACATAGGTGATAGGTATTGGAAAGTTATTGTAAATATCGTACACATAGTTTTTAGTATAAAAAGATAACACCACTCTGACTGTCTTGCTGAGTGGACCTTGGCAGGACAGGAGAAAGAATTTTATAGATAAGGAACATAAACAACCTTGAGAACAAGAACTGAAGAGCTCGGACTCCTTCTTTGACCACCAGGCTGGGAAAAGAGACTTTCTAACACATCTTGGGGTCACTCTGACCAGCAAGAGTCCCAAGACCTCTCCTCTCATTAGCATTTAGTTGTATTTATTATTTAGCTTACAAGATCTCTGTGGCAGGACAGGTTTCTTACTGTTTGCCTGTAGTGTCTAACACAGTGAGGCCAGTCTGGGTCAGAACAATAGACTCAAGCCTACCACAAAAATAGCAATATTATTTGCTAGCGATAAGAGTGTGTTTAATCTTTAACAAAGTTAATACCTGAAAGAAGAACATTATTGGATTTCCCCCTTACAACATCCCTATTTACTAACTATACCCTAAATGTTAACAACAGTGCACGTGTTAATATGTGTGTGTGGTGTGTTTTTGTGTATAAAATACTGTGGGGTTTTTTTGGGTTCTATGGGATTGTTTTACTTTTGTATGATTGTTCTGTTATTCTTAATCAAGTATTTCACCCCCAAATTGCTCTTTGATTAATTAATCAATTCCAGCAGTTCAGGACTAAAGGGAAATGAAGTCAAGTATCATGAGGTACAGTAAGACTGCAGAATCTAGCACTTACTTCAGAGTTGTATGTACCACCTCATTATCATGTATGTATAATGCCAAGTCATTAATGTAGGAAGTTTTGCCATGTGTTTTCTTTCTCTTCAATTAAATAAAGTTAACATTAACTAAATCCATAAGATAAAACAGGATTACAAACTGGGAATAGAGGAGTACAGAGGAGATAAAAGGACAGAAACACATTAATATTTCAGACAGTTTTGGATGCATGGCTATGACACTTTGCCATATCTCGTGAACACACAGGGTGATGGTCTCT
The DNA here is from genome assembly GCF_028769735.1 of Zonotrichia leucophrys gambelii. NCBI lineage: Eukaryota > Metazoa > Chordata > Aves > Passeriformes > Passerellidae > Zonotrichia > Zonotrichia leucophrys. The sequence goes on from NC_088169.1 coordinate 105,033,517, forward strand.
GGATGAGGTACAGCAATAATATCAACAGTCATTTGAAAAACATTGCTAATTAGCTTGAGGCTGGTTTTATGAAGCCTGTCAGATTTCTTAGGTAGATGTATGATATATCCAGCAGAACTGATAATTGGCAAGAAGTAATTAACCACATTTCTCTCTTTGGTGCCTGCCAAAAACATTTTAACTTCCAAATAGCAACAGTTCCAATGAATATAAACAAATGCAAACTTGTCATGGCAGGTTGAGCTGCTTATGCAGTGAATCTGATGGAAATGGATGTTTTCATAATGCACCCAGGTTTGATTGACAGAAATTTCCCCAGAAAACCACAGCACATCCTTTGCATTGCTTTTAATGAAGCTGCAGCTTTCATTCTTAGCTACATCTTGTTGCCTGAGCAACAATGCTTTGGATTTGGCTTTCTTTGTTTCTCAATTCTAGTCAAATTAAATGGGGAAAGAAAAGAAAACCAAACTAGCAGCATGGAACTCGGCAAAAAGTGCTGTGCTTTTCTAGCCCCATCTCCCAGAGATTCACTGCCTACCGAACAGAAACAAAAAAGAAACAAAAGGGTTCTTGCTGCACAGTTTAGAGGCACTTCAGCAGCAGCATCTATAAGTTATGGCAAATGTTGGCTCAAGCAATGAAGTTGTTTGACAGGGAAAATAGGAAAAAAAAAAGAGAAAAGAGAAAGACAGGAAGGTAAAGAGGGGAAAGTGGCCAGCAGGAAAGCAGCAGCAGGGTCCATGAGGCTTGGGAGGCTGCGTCTCAGGCAGCAGGTGGCTGTGATGAGGATGATGAGGCCTTTTAGCCACACTCTTCCAGTATGACCAGTTCCTACCAGCCCAGCAGCCACATCTGGGTGTGCAGTGTGTGCTGAGGTTACCCAGCCAAGGGGAATGAAGTGAGTGCCATAAAGAAGTTTCACACAGGGTTTCCAAGCAGTTCTCCAGTGGCACAAGCCTTTCCTCTGCTCAGACAGAAGTCAAACTGACAAGCTAAAGACAACCCCAATCTGAGCTGAGGTTTTGCTTTATAAATCTTATTTTTCAGGGCTTGTATACCAGAACCATGTTGTCATGCCTCGGTTGTTCACTGTGAAGACAGGAGCTGGAATCTAAGCAAAATAACTGTTCCTTTCTTTTTTCTTTTTTTTTTTTTTCTTTTTTTTTTTCTGGAGGGGAGAGTTCAAATGCAGATTTTCTGAAAGTGTCTGTTCAACATAACACGCTGTTTGGAAATTATGCACTTATATCCCAATGAAGATCTTTCAGAGAAAGCTCTCTACTGAGATTAAGCTTAATATTACTTTTCCCATCAGAACACATTAATTGCACAGAGAGAAAATCAGCCACACTCAAATGCACAGCTTGTGCATTCCTATGAATTTCTACTAAGCCTTAAAAACAAACAACAAATAGAAAGTGTATTTCCTGCAGTGTTCATTGTTGGATAGAATTCATGCCAATTACAGGGTTATGTTAACATCTCTAGGAAAGCATGAGTAATATCAAAACTTGGAAACCCTTTTATTTGGTTAAATATTAACTCACATCCTTCACACTTGAGATAAAGGAAATAATAGTTTGACATCTAGTTGCTGTTACATTAAGTATCCAGCCCTATTTTAGTATTATGTAAATATTAACGTGGTATTACAGTAAACTCATGTAGTCAAATTGGAAAAACACCTCAGAGAGTGCATAATTTAAAAATATATACACATAAAGTGTGTAATATATGTATATGACATCTAAAATTCAATAATAAACGGTATATGTAAAGACATTTCAAAAATAGAATGAAGAGCAGGAACTTTAGCAGAAACGGTCAGACAAGCAATCCTAACAGCTTAAGATTTCAACTGTAAATTCCTTTTATTAACTCCATTTTCCCCTGCTCAGCTATTGTTTTATTGCTGATTCCTATTAGAAGCCTCTCTTCAGTGATGCCCTCTTGAAATCTCTCTGTTTCTGAGCACGCACATTCCCCACACATGAATCACCTCACAGCAGGACAAACCTAATCCTTATTCTTCCGCATGGAAGCACAGTGCCCAGCCAGAGCATTCAGGGACCGACACTGCTCTTGGTGTGGGACACATCCTTCATCCTCTTCCATACATTTCCTCCCTCCAGGCAACTCCCTGACGTGTCAAAATATGGCTTTTTAGCGTAATACAAGAAGACAACAATTTACTTGTGTACAATGCCCTTTGTGAATAGTTATAGCATTGTCTTAGGTCAAGAAACAGTCAGGCTTGGTTTCCAACTAAAAGGATCAGTGGAGTGATCCTGAGTGGATTGTGACTCCTGGGAGGCAGGGAAAGTGGTTCTGAATCTCATTTTCCCCTTGGTCCCCTGAAGCTCCATGCTGTGTCAGCCATTATCCTGCTACTCAAGGTAAAAAAAGCAAAACATGAGTTTTCCATCCATTTACAGCAGTACAGTCAGGGAGTCTGGGAAAGGTGAAAACCCTCACTTTTGCAGGAAACTCTGACATCACAAGGCATTCAAAACCCTCCAGGGCCCCTTTCTGGCCCATACCACCAATGTCCCCTGGATGTGGGTGGAAGAGGAGCCCACTGCACCCTTCTGATGTCTCCTAGTTTCTTACATGTCTCCAATTTTTTTAAAGAAATACTAAACCATTACCATTATATCTTCTTACCAGCAGTGTAGAAAATCATGTGCAATGATTGCCATTGCCACAAATACTTCATGTTACAAATACAGATTTCTTGTTGGCATTTCCATTTCTCGTTAGCATACAAACTATGCCAAGAGCAGCTCCTGCAGAGACCTGCACAAGTCATTGGAATGTGTCTTGTGACATCTAGATGGATTTGTTGCTTACCACACCTTTGCTCTGCCTGAGTGCTTCCCAATCTCCTCCTCTTCTGTATCCAGATGGAAAAGCTGAAGGTGTTACCTACCTACCTACCTGCCTGCCTTTCTGCTGACAGCTCATTCTGCTGGCATATTAGAAACTGTATACACACACATCAAATTAACCCCAGTAAAAGCTCATTTAATCCATGCCCATTAGCTTATTGTACTGAAGCCAAAGCAGAGGCCCTAGAATGACAAACAGCCACCAGACACTAACACTGGTCACTGAAATAGAGCACTGAGAGATGATAAAGGATTCCTCTTTCTTTAAGGAAAAAAAAAAACACCAAAATTCAACCCCCAGAAATTTGGCAATGTAGGACATCTGCTATGTCCTAGGAAAGTAACAACCCCACCTTCCCAGCCTCCTACAACACATGGCCAAGGGAGAGAGACCAAGAGCTTGGAACTGGCAATTCACACTGCTCAAAAAAGGCCAAGATTTTGATCTGGGGGAGAGGCAGGGAACAGAAGTCCCCCCTCAGCTCTGGTTCATCCCTGGGACTAGAACCACCCAGGATGGCAGCCAGCCATGGTGTCCATGGTTTGGGACTGTGCTTGAAGCTAATCCAGGGCACAGCTGCTCCAGACCAATGCTTTGCATGTGCAGGGATTATGACAGGCAATGCTCACTGTTAAAGACAGTTAATAATCTAAAATTTTGCTCTAAGATTTGAAACTAGTCTGGCCACTTCTAAACACACCCCTTCATAGAGAAATGCTTAGTTCCTGATTTAAATTATAAAGACATGTATAAAAATTATGGAATTATGGCTTTTAAAGTGTGAAACTTTTTTGTCATAAGACAGAATTTGGTGTGTTAGTGATCCCTTTCCCAGTTTCAGCAACACACTCCTTTGAGGAGTCCTGCAAGGCTTCCATGCACTTCATCTCCATGTTAGTGCATGATGTGAGATTTATTAGAATGTCCACCTTCTTCTCTGTTAACCTCAGAAGCGGGACTATTGGTGCTTATGGAAAAGTTTGACTACTGACAAGAGGAGAAAGGTCAGAAAAACATTTGTGAAGGGAACACAATTTCTCTGTAAGGACAGCAAATTCTTATTGCATTAATAATGACTCAGTCATGAGGACAGAGAGAAGACATTGTCAAGTTAAATACTCAGAAAAGGTAAAATGCAGAAGTGACCCAGTGTTATTGAAAACAGCAGTAATCCCATTATTATGTTTCTGCCAGCCCAAACTTTCATGGCTTCTGTTGTGATAATTGTAATTAATGTCATTTACTTTGTAAGAGGCAAATTATTCATAAAGAACATGGTACATACAGCTCATTGTAAATATTTTTGCATATTCAGTGTCAGCTCATGTCTAGCTGCCTCCTAAGCATTAATGCAGCCTGCACTGTATTGCAAAAGCAAGCTATTCAAAATAAATTACTTGAGATTTTTAATGTATCCCATTTTCCTGTAAATAATGAAAGTCATGTGAGGAATAGAGATGAAATGGAATGCATGACACTGAAGTTGCAGCTATGCTATGTTAACAGTGCTGTTAAAACCCAGTGAGCTGGGTCTCCAGCCTGCAGATTTTAACAAGCAATCTTTGAATGCTGCATTGAGTTACAGAGAAAGATTGTGTGCCTTCCTTTTAAGTAATGACTTCCTCCTTTACCTTCCACGTGCTCCTGGAGTTGAGATTGAAGTCCTTTCCCTTTGTTTGTGTTTGACCCACGTGGATTTTGTCAGTACCACAGGAGAGCTGCAGCCTGCAGAGGGAACTGCAGCACAGCACCCACCTGCATGGCTGCTGCAGCCAAAGGTGGTTTGCCCACGTGGATGCTCCACCAGATGCCTTAGGGAGAGACTCAGGATTACTTCAGAGTCACATGAAATAACTGCATACATTTTTTTGCAAGCTCATAGTCGATGACAACATCAGCATTATCAACTACCATCTCCTTTAAGTCTTAAAGGGAAAATGGCAACTGCTGCCGGCATGCTCTGTGCCAGCACTGACTGGAGCAGGGTGCCCTGGGAGTGCTGTCATTCCTGTGAACACTCAGCAGGGCTCATACGTGTGGCAGGCAATGGGGTGCACATGCCATGCAATGCAAGCTGTGCATCCTATGCAGAATAAAGGGTTTCTGCACATGGGAGGAAGGTAGAGGTGCCTGGAAACTCCAGTGCCAAAAGCTGGGGAGTCTGTAGCTTTGAGCACCACAGCTAAGGATCACCAGTTTTTGAATGCTGAGAGAATTTGGCTGTGTGCATCTTTTTAACAGGATCACAGAGGACTGGAAAGCTCCTCTGGAGTTTGTCTGGGCCAATCCCTGTGCAGAGCAGAGCAGTTGAGTGCCTTGGGCACTTTTAACCCCACTGCTGAAAGTCCTTTGTTTGCCTTTTTCTTGTACTTTGATCCTTCTTTCCACTTTCACACTGCCTCCTTCCCCTGTTGTCAGCACAAATATCAGTGCAGCTGCCTGCTGAACTGAATGATGAATGTACCCAAGTTCAAACTACACTTCACCATATGTAAGCAATTTTAAACCATATCATGTCTCTGATGTGGCTCACGGCAACTGCTCCAGTGCTTTTGCTGACAGGACAGGAGGGAGCCCAAGGCCAGGAAAGAGGAGTCAAGACAGGCTGGGCCAAATCTTTCTGCAGCTGCCAAATGCTGCAGTTCAAAATGCACAATTTGAGGCTTCTTAATTTTATGCAAGGACTTACAATGATGCCACTTCAGACAGGGGCAGTGTGAAACTGCCTTGCACTGGCATAGCTTCTGTTGCAGCCATACTGCCTGCAGGGCACTGTGTGAGTCTGAATCCCCCCTTGACCATGGGACAGTTCACCTGGTGAGCTGCCTGCTTCATCTCATACTCTACAGAGCCTGCAAGATGCCATCTGGGCAGTCTGAGCCCACAGAACCAACCTCAGTAACAACACACTTTTCCCAAATTCCACATGACTGCAAGGCCTGGCCACCATGGAGAAGATCCCAGGAAAGGTGGGAATGGCTGAGCACAGCAGTGCTCCTCAGAGACCTGTAATTACAATGGCTTTGGGAGAAACAGAGCTGTTTCAGAAGTGGTCAAAACAGAGATCTCACAGCTCCTGTTTGGTAGAACAATGTCGTATGCAAGATGGAGGGGAAGCACTTCAAGTTAATCTCTGCAGCAAAGATACAGCTGCTGTTGGTGACACTCAGGCTTTGTGACTCTCCAGGTCCAGGCCAGCATGCAAAACATCACATGAGATTCCTGTGGGTGTGAACAGGAGCACAGCTACCAAACAAACACATGCCTAAACTCTCCTGTAACAAGCAAGCCCTGGCAAGAAGGAAAGTACATGAAATGCACTACTTCTCCTCATTTAATAGTGTTGGCACGACAGTCAGGGAGTTTTCCACCTGCTGACCAAGCTGTTCTATGTATTACAGAGGATAAATAGTTGAAAAAATAATCTATACCAAGCAAAACTTTCCCCTGATATTTCCAGCCACTCCTAAACAGCCACAATAATCTATAGAGGCACAACCCCCAGGCTTAACCATTGCATCTTTCAAACCTGAGGAAGGTGGCAGAGAACAGACTGAGAGTGAGAATAAATCTTCAGAGTTTCTGTGTGGCACCAGACAAGCTTTCACACTCATGTCCTGCTTACACCATAACAACACAGCAACATAAAGTTAAGAACCCATGCTTGGTGACCTCAGGCAGGATGGAATTCTGGACTAACTACCGAACACAAAGCACCTTCCAAAAAACTCAGTATCTGGAAATTTGGTAAGAAGATGGGGATTAGCCAAGCAACTCTTCAGAGAGATGGCAAGAAAGTTTTACAGTTACTTGGGGAAAAAAAAAATTCTTGGGGGAAAAAATAAAAGCAAATTTCTTTGCAAAATTGACACATATTTACCTTCAATGACAGCAATAATATATATTTTTAAATTTTTTTTTTACTTACAATATATACCTATTAATTTGGATAGGAATTTAAGAACAAAGTTTATTTCACTTATTCATTTAAGAACATATATTAGTGCAGCAAGCTTTGCAATTTTTTCTGCAGAAAAAAAGGTCTACAAAATTCACTTTTTAAGCATAACTATAAGCTTGCACAGTTACTCCTACCTTTCTCCTACTTTCTAAAACACCAGCAATTAAGCGCTTAGATGATGGTGATCACTGAGGGCAGGAAAAGACACTTTCTCATCTTATATGGAGCACAACATAGCATAAAAGGTAAATGCTGTCTACAAATCATTACCTTACAGTTGCTGCTCCTTGACAAGGCAACTTTCATACTGATCCCAGTGGAATTTTACCCTGATTAATTACTTGCCAGATTCACTCAGAGACAAGTTTAGGCAGCGTGGAGTCAAAGGAGAAAATGAGGAATGAAATATTTTGGCACAAAAACAAGTGCTTCTTAAAGGCAAAGTATCTTTCCTGTAATTACAACGTTGAAAATAGATTTGGAACAATTTTTTGTTTTTAATTGGCTACTTGAGCCTATGATATTTAAAAACCCTACACACTTCCATTTTTCTCAAGAAGTTGTTAGACAATTTTACCAGACTGTTCATGTGCAGTAACAAAACTCATTAAATGGAACTTCTGCTTGACAGTATCTGAGTTTATTCTGGAATTAGCTTCTCTCCAAAACAGAAGCAAAAATAAATTAATAACTTTTCAACATTATAACCACCAGTTTCACAATGGATGATGTGGTTGCCTTCAGACCACAGTGTAACACATGCCCCGAGATTAATGTTTAAATTAATAACTATGTATTTACAATAGTCAGAAACCAGCACCAGTATTTCTTAAGAGCACAGACAGATGTAGTTAAAGGCAGGTTTGAGTCTGCATATGCTCACTGCTACTGCCTAAATTCTGTGTGTCCTTCAGTGTGCTCTGATTTATGTGGACTGTGACAGGTAATGAGCTACCAAAAATGCCCCAAATACAGGATACCAGGCTCCAAAAATTGACTCAGTAAATTCCAGTCCATTAGATCAGATTACAGTGGTCTCATCCTTACATGGTTAAGTAAATTAATATTTTCATTGTGAAATCAGTACCCAAAGTCTCCCCAGTGCAGGAGGAATAGGGACCCCATAACCAGCCTGGTTTAAAGAGCAAGCTCTTCTTCCCTCTGGACTCCTGCATGGTAAATTGGGGAGCAGGAGGAATAAGGAAGTGCACAGACAGGAATTACCACACCACCTGCATTAACAAATTATGCTGAAGCATGTGTTAACTGTAACATTCAAGTATGTTTTATTAAGTGTTATAAAATATATACAATCTCAAAACACAGCCCATTTTGCACACAGTTTGTCAGCCCTCATGGCTATCACTACAGCATTCAATAGATAACACACTTCCTTATGAAATCAGTAGACCAGAAAGCTAGGAAAACCCAAAACTACTGTATTTCAGATTACAATCTTTTTACCACCCCACTGGTTAAGGCTCTATTTGTGCTACCTGAGTTGATTTTGTTAAATTCAAAATTTTTTGCATCTCCAGGAATGGGGTGGGGGAAGCAGAGAGGAGGGATGGTGCACGCTTTTCAAAACACAAAAGTAGTCAGAAAAACGTCAGGAGTGGCTTTGTAAACTTTGCATTCAAAATATGAAAAAGAAAAAAATTTGGTACTTACAAAACTGAATACAGCCTACTTTAAAATCTTGAATCTAAAGTCAGATCAAGTAAAAAAAAACCAGCACTTCATTTCATAATGTACTTCAGTTTCACCATACTGGAAAGTCATGCAAAAACAGATGCCTGTTTCTTCATGTTTATACCACTGTTATGTCACCAATCTTGTGTGCGATGTCATACTACAAAAAGAAAGAATATCATTAATCTATAGCAGCAAGAGGCCAGGGGCTGAAACATACAGTAATTTAATGCATTATTCAGATCATCATCCAATTGGTGATCATTCAGATTCAGGTTTGTACCAGTGTCTGATAGCAAAAAGGTGAAGTGGTGCAGCAAAATAAAACTTCATTTATCAGTGGACTACAAATAACTGTACATTTAACTTGGAAATTTTCAGTATCTCATGGGTTTCCCAGTCAATACCTAGTGCATTGCACTTTTAAAGTACCTGTCAAAATCACTAAATCCTCTTGGCTAAGTTTCATACCAGTAACTTTCAGTGTCAAAGAACCACACAGTTCTGTTGTTTACTGCCATGAACACTCGGTTTTCTCAAAGTGCCTCATCCCTACCAGCACACCTGCTCATTTCATCGTTTCTTTAGAAATCAGTTCTAGTTCTTTGACTGTTGTAACTGACTTTTTTGTACAAAGATAATAAATAATTCTTTGTTGCAGTTCCAATTCTCTAACAGCTCTATATTCTTTGTGTTCATATTCTAAGACTGTGGTATTGTAAGAAAAATGATAACTCACCATTTTTGCCACATCTCCATGCTACAAAATGCACTTTCTACATGCTGCCTTTACCTAAATGCTGCTGACAGTCACTAATATTAATTTTGCAGAATGACAATACACCAGAAAACAACTAATAATCTTCCTAACTAATAATCCACAAATGTATAAGGATGTATTGTGTTTACTGGAAACATCTCATTTTCTTACAGAATTTCAGCTTATTACAGGCCTTTGTATAATTACACCCATCCTCACAGATTTTTAGGACATGCCTCAATGACACAATAATTTCTCCATAAGAGCAGTAATTAAAACAACTGACTCAGGCTATTTCTGCAGCAGCTCACTTTCTTCCTTGCACTGTCACACTGCAATTAGAATTACACATCAAATGGAATCTCAGTAAAGAGAACTGAGTGCCTTCCCAAAACATTGCTTGGAAGAGTAACTCAAAGCAGCACCAAGTTCTGCTTGGCTGGAAACCACGACCTTTGGCTTCTTTCTATTTCAAGCTGTCACCTGGCATGAGAACCTGCTGTTCTCTGAACTTCATTCTGGCTATTGTACACATAATTATTGTTGTAGGGAATATTAAGAGACTCATTAATTGGGACTGAACACTGAGGCCAGAAACGTCCTTTCTGTATTCCTGTCTTCGCACCATGGATTGCATAATGCTTCTATTTCTAATTTCTTTCATTTCTAGTTCTCAAGTTAATAATTAGCAAACATATACCTTCTAAATAAAGTTTAGCTGCTCCACACATAGTTCATCCTATCACATTCTACTGGAAGAGCTGAAGAAACAGTGCTCTACCCTCCAAAACATGTATAAATCCAGCTTTTCTCAGGGCAGGTGTGCAAGCAGGGGTTCATGTAATGATGTCCCTCCATCAAACTCCTCTGCTCCATTTCATGAACAAGTCAAGAGAAAATTAGCATACCCTGCTTGTGGAGAAAATTCTGCTACACGGCACACTGAGGCAAGCTGGACAGGGGAATAGTTCTTGATACCCCTGTTGTTTGGAAAAGCAAATGTTTTCTAAATCTGATGCTTAAATGAGCTAAAAAGGCAAACACAATCTGTTCTCCCTTGCTGCACTGCCCTGATACTTTCAGTCTTGATTTTCTTTTCCTTTCCTTCTCATCCAAGCAAATCTCTATAATAAAACAAAATTATTAAAATAAAGAAAAATGCAGTCTGGCAAGTGAACCTTAGCATGCAGCTAGGGGCTGTTTGTGCAGCTGTGATGAAGAATAAATAAATAAAAATAATAAAAACAATGAAAACATCCACCCCCCAGTGTTGTAGCTTATAAACAAGATGTGCTAAGTCCTTTGGATCGTGCAAGGAAAACTGTCAGTTAATAAGAAACTACTGTCTGCCCAGGTACTTGCAATCATAACCCCATTAAGTTTAAGCTGGAAAACCAGAGGCCAGTTTGAAAACCACTGTATAAATGTAGTTTAAAGTGCCTAATGCCTAAAGCAGAGACAAGCAAAACAGGCTGGGAACAGAAAATATGATAGAAAGTGACAGTAAAAAGAACGACCCTCCACAAAAGCGTGATCAAAAGCAACATACCACACTCAGAAAAAAAGAAAAACCTGCCTCAAACTCTGTCCTACTCCAGTAGTGAAATCCATACCACAGACAGGAATAGAAAGGCAGCATGTGATAGAAAGAGGAAGGCCAGGCTGTAGGCAAAAGTGTATGAAACACCAAACACCAGGGCAGTGATGCCAAGGAGCTTTCCACCTCTCTGGTTGTATCTCAGCCTGTCACACACAGGGTTAGGCACCTCCCATGTCAGTAATGGTGAAGGAAGCACTCAAAACAACAAACACATCTGTATTTTCATTATCTCACTCTGAGAATACCTTCCAAGACACCTGCAGTGAGCAGCAGGGAAAAGGTGCTGCTGAGGGAGTATCAAATGGAGTGATGAGGACACTTTCCCTTGCATTGGCAATACTTTGGGGGATCTTTCACCCTCAGGAAGCCCCATAATGGGATCTGCTCAACTATTATGTTTTTTACAACCTAAAATACTCAAGGAGTGGCAGAAGTACTGGAAGAGTGACTGCTGTCAGGACAGAATTAAAAAAACAGGAAGCAGCAGGGGACAGAGACAACCGCAGATGGTCTCATCAAGAAATGATCTTCAAATACATCTATTTCAAAATTTCCTAAGATTATGAAAGAAATGGCAAGAAAGTACTAGATGGACATCTGGGGAAGACTGAAAAGGATAGCAGAAAAACTTGCCAAGGATAGCTTTAAAAACAAATGACAGTGTGATGGGAAACCCTAGTTCCAAAAGTCACAAAGAGTCAACAGAACGCTCCATTCTAACAGCTATTAGAGATGATGAACTAAGAGGATTTGTCAATGCCAATAGAAAATAAAAAAATAAATAAAAAAAACACCTCTCAGCTAAGTCATGACAGAGCCAAGACATCAACCCTAATTCTCCAGCTTGTTAATGAAAGTCCTCTGCCTTTGGAATATTTTGTTATTGTTTTTATTACTATATTTTATTCTATCCTGTCAGCCACATCAGGCGTTAAGGATGTCCTCAGCCTCCTTGCATGTTCAGCAATTTTCCCCCCATGTACAAACCATAAAGCCAGCAGCAAATGAATTAGCTCATATGGCTGGCACAGTCACGAGATGTTGACAGAATTAAATTCACATGTAGAATGTAACAACCCAATTGTCACTGTCAGTTGAAATCTCAGCTTGCTCAGGTAACACCAGGGGCAGGGAAATTATGTTAATTTCTAATAGGCAACAAAAGGGACTGTTGAGCATAAAGGCTGTAACCCTCTTTCCAGCCCTTTCATCTTGGAATAAAGGATTTTAGTGGGTTGGTTGAGATTCCTGCCTGCCCACCCAGTTCAGATGTGCAAGGATCATACTTAAAATAATAAACCTAAAATGCTTCAAGTAGCAACAACAACCTTGATTTTAAAAACATAAAATTGCTGTCTAGAACTTTGAGGCCTTTCAAGCATGCAAATCTAGCATGATCACAGCTGTAGGTTATCTGCACAAGAATCACAATTTTCATTGTCTTGCTGCTAAATAAAAACCAACAGACACACTGATGATCGAGCTGAGGATTTTTTTCCCTAAATGAGCTGCAAATGAAGAACCATCACTGGTGACCTTAACTTCAGTCTGAAAAATATTGACATTTTAATGACTAGTTCTAAGGTCTGTTTCATACTAGGCAACTGGACAATAGTTGCACCTACTTTTTTGGTAAATAAAAGGGATAGAAGTATGTACTTCAATCTTTGCAACAATGTGTGTACAGATGATATAAATAAAGATATTTATATGGTGATATAAATATCACAACTGTTAAAACCTATCAAAAACTGCATTCATAACTCAACTGTACATTTCTAGAGCTTTTTTTTAGAACTTGTTAAACAAAAAAAAGGTTTGACTGATGCAGATTTCTCAATTATTTTCCTGAGTAAACAATAAGAAAATAACCATCTGGCACCTTAGAATGTTCCTCAGCTTTCTGTTGGAAAACACTCTTGGAAAGTCACTGCAGAGCACCAGTCACATTTAGGCACAGAGAGATGGGGACAGAGGCTGCTAAAGCATCAGCCATGGAGGACACTCATAATTCCCAAAAACAACATTTATTACTCTGTTTCCATACAAAGCATTTATATTTAGCCATAATTTTTTGGTTTTCAAAATAGGCTGGAGACAGTATGGGAATCCACAGCATTTTTTTGTTTTTTGAAGTTCTGTGTTTTAAACACAGTGAGTTTTCCCATCTTAAAAAGGAATACAAGATCATTAAATTTAAATAGGTTACCTAAAGAGGTCACCCAAACCACAGCTCAAGTCCAAAGCAGAAGATATTGTAATGCCTAAGCAACTTCATTTTGAATTACAGACTACAAGGACGAAACCAGGGCAAGACCAAACAGTTCATTTCAAGCTCTGTCCTTTTAGGAACTTTGAATTTTTCTCATGTACCAACAAGAAAGAGGGAAACTATGTGAAAATAAACTAATTGCAAGCTTTATTTTGTCTTTTACAGATAAGAGGAACGGTTTCTGCTCTTGACAGTTACAGGATTGGAAGTGACATGGAAGGACATTTTATTTATGTGGAGAAGAAGTGCAGTGCTAGCAGCCACAACATAAGCTTTTTGACATGTTTCACAAACCACCAGCTGTGCCCCAGAACTGGCATCTCCTTTAGCAGGCAAAACAATTCAGTAGTGTGATGTGTTCCCACCATTGCCTTTATTCCTAGTCTAAGGTATCGGCTTCCCTCCCACCTGAGCTATTGTACCAGGAAACAGAAATCCTAAATTAATTTTATCTTGATCTCCTACAGCTAAGTAAGGCACAGCACAAGTGTTTTGACTCCAGCAAATAGTTTCTTTGAAACACCACCCACTCAGCTGCCTGAGGAGTCATCTGTGAGTGGCTGGGACTGCCATCAGAGCCCTTAAACATTGGGAACAACTGCTCTGCTGCACAATTTAACTTCCTTGAAATCTGTCTAATCCCAACTACTGTCTCACAGGTAAAATATTGCCTAGTGACACTAAATAGGGAGATTCAGATCCCTGGATGGGATAATGGTTTCAATTACAAATCACTGACCAGGACAAGTCCCAAGTTGCAGAGAGGTGTTGTTTCACTTGCACAGCAGTAACTGGCCACAAGAAATGAAAGCTCAAGTTGCTTTCCTACTCACACAGAACCTGACATAATTGGAAGCTGTTTAGTAATGGCACTAAATGACTTTTATAGCTCTTTACCATCTGATTCAGTACTCCTTCATTGCAAATTCTAACCCAAGTGACCACCACACCTCTGCAGATGTTTGTGCTCAGAGCACCAAAAAGCTGAGCTGTCACCATTTGCCCTGTTTGGAGGGTTCAGGAGAATCTACTTTCTTCTGCTTCCTTACACAGTACTGTTAGTAATGATATAACCAGAGTCATCCTCTGCAGAAATTATGGATGGTAGGCAGAGGACAAGGCTCTGCAATTTGAGCAGTGGAGGTATGCTGGCTACATAAGCAACTGAATGCAAAAATGTTTTAAGACCCCTAAGCCAGATGTTGCTACAAACCAGAGTAGGGAAAGGTTTCAAGAAGTTAGAAAGTTCATGCATGCTTCCCAGAATTCCCATTCCACAGAAACTGATCAGACTCACTGCTTTGCTCTCTCCAGTTTGCAATTAGGAAAACTTCTCTGGGAAGGAGCGTACAATACCCTTCAGGTACAGCACTCAGCTCCTGCCCTGCCTGCAGCTCCCCAGAGCCACAGCATCCAGCCCTGGAAGTGGGACAACTGTCAAGGCATCACGCAGCTCCCCGCGCTTCCCAGCGGACACACTGCCTCCAGAAGTTTTCCCCCTAAGAAAAATTAGATTAACATCTGAAAGCACATCATTTTATCTTTGGTAATGTCTCTTCTAATATTGCCACTTTTTAAAACTGTTACATAATCAAGTTGTGTAATCAACAAGCTCGACTTCCTTGCAAAGCTGTTCCCCTCCCTCCCTCTATCCATCCATCAGCCCTGGCATCATGCAGGTTCCTGAATGAATTTCACTGCTTTGTTTCTCAAATAATATAGTACAATTGTCCTTCGTCTGTTTCTCCAGACAGCATTGACCAAAAGAAACTTTACTAGAAATGAGGACCCAAGTAGGAGCTGCTGCCATTAAATACTACTCATTTTGCATATCCAAAGCAACCTGGCCAGTGCTTCAACAGCTGAAAACTGAAGTCTTCAAAACACCAACTTACGAGGGTAACACTGACTTTGATTTCCAACGATCTAAAAATCAAAAGATACTTAAAGGCTCCCTATTTCCAGAAACCTGACTTTGAATGGAAATCAGAAGCAGGGACAACACAATCCTCCAGGCCAGTTTTCTGCCAGAGTGGTTATTTTATAAAATTAAAGGTTCATACTCTTCTCCTGGTAGCTGTGCCTGCACCATTCCGTAAAAAGCCTAAAGCAAATTAGGAAGAGCAACAGAATCATCATAACTCAAGTACACACATTATTTTTATATTAAGATGCAAGTCTTCATGTCTTGAGAAATCACTTATGGTCATACACAAGCTAAAATTAGTTTTAGAATAAGCTGACATTTGGAAAGGTAGGCAATACTCATAGCTTTGTTTCATCCTATTCCTACTTCTGCTACTCAATCAGCTCTTTTCTTTACAAACTATTGCACTTTATGAATTTTACAGATAGGAACCAAGGCTAAGTTGCTTTTTAAAAGAGCCTAGCAATCAATTGCCTATCAGTATTATCATAGAGCTTTGAAACATCTCAACATCAGGGAAAGAAATTAGAGGCAGTAAGCTCAAAAGACACAGCCAAGACGTTCAGAGAAACAAACAGCCAGACCTTTCTGACACTTTATCCAAGGCATGGTGTAAAACACATATAAAGGACCACAGAGGTTCTGCAGAGCTACCAGGTGCTGAGTGCCCTCTGTTCTGTCAGGACACTCAGGAAAGTTCCAGCTGTTTTGCTGGAATTCCACAGACCAGCTGGAGGTAGTGCTCAGCTTCTGGTTCACGGTCACCTATTCTCCACATAAAACACCTGAGGAGCAGCTGAGGCATGCAAGAGCCATCTGTGACAAAACTGCCACTCTAAGTTCAACACTTCCAAAGTCTTGACAAGAATGTTAAAAAGAGTGTAAGAAAGGTTTCTTAGAACTCTATAAAGAGACAAATCTGAACTTCCATTTTTATTAGGTTTCTTTTGGTATTTAAGCATGACTCTTAATTTGAAATTTAAAAAAAATCCTAGAGGTTTATCCACCAGTATTCCATTTAATTTCACATGTTTGTGCACACATATATTGGGTTTTTTATATAAATAGTCACTGGAACATCTGGCCTGGCCCAGAACACATTAATATATCAAGATAGGCATGCATTATAACATAATAGCATGCACATATTATGAGCAAATGAAAGTTAATTATGCCTCCAATTATATGAGCTTAATGCATGCCATTAATGCAGATAGAGCCCATGCCAGACTTTGGATCTCCACCCTGGAGATGACACTGGAAAAATCACATTAATCTCATGTAAAATGACAAGGACAATAATCAGTTGGCTTGCAAGGCCAAGCAGTGAAGAATATCCCAAGTCAGCTTTGTCAAAATTGAAAGAGATGCAAATTAACACATTAACAATAAAACCCCCAGCATTTTATCAACATACTTTGAGTGCTGTCAACCTGCTTGTTTCAACTTTAAACAACAAAGACTAATCAGTTTCAGGAATTTTTGGTTCTACCAAAAATAAATAAAATAAAGAGGGATGAAATCTAATCTGAAGTTCATTTCCAGGCTTATGTTTCAGAATAACTATACCTACAATTAAAAATCCCACCTAAAAGTGAATATTTTAAAATATCTACAGTTTTATTTGCCTTGGAAGGGGGCAGGGGGGAAAAGCAGTAAATAAAATTATTCATGCCAGCATGGTATACACAGCCATATTTATTAGTTCACTTCCAATTACATAAAGAAAAAGCTGAAGACATATACAAGTGCTGCTTTAAAATAAAGACAGACTACTGTTTTCTCCAACAGTTTTATTTCAAAAAGTACACAAGTCTGTCATGGAATTATAGCATTTTAAAATTTTGGATTTTGTTTTTTTTACAAATTCACTCACAATACCTGTATTTTAAAATACCATTCCCCCAAAAGTGTGAATATAAAAACCTCATACTGAAATTCATATCCATGTTCAAAGTCCATGCTTTGTGCATGAGAAATGTAATGTAACATTGTAACATTTTGGATCCCAGGAAGTTGTTATTGCTCTGATTTCAGCTGAGCTATGCCTCAGTGCTAGGGGATTATCCAACAAAGGGCCCCAAAAAGCACCTATCAAGTGTATAAAACAAGGTTTAAGTGACACAAATAGCATAATATCTTTAGACTGAACAAAGACCTAGAGTGATCCAGAATATATACACTGCTCAGAACAAAACTAAAAGCTTGTCATGGAAACCAGTAATATACAATATTCAGCATTACATAAAAACTTGCAATTCAGAAGTCTTACTTGCACTATTAAACAGGAAGCATACATCTAATATGAATGAGACTACCAAGAGCTGAGAAAGACGTATGCATTGTACATTTCTTTCAAAAGTCATGTTTTACCCCTCCAACAAGGCATTTCTGTGCACCACACAGTTTTGAAGAAGTATTTGTTCTTAGGGAAGGAAGTTTCACACAAGTATCTTTAAATACCCACTGCAGAAAGTTGATGAAAACTCTTGTAATGTATGGACAAGTGTTACGTAACCTCTACAGAATTACAAGTCTAACACTTTATTCACACCATGCTAAAATTGAGGGGTTTCTTTCTATATATAGTAGTCCTCAACAGGCAAGTTTACAGTCATGACATTAACTAGAGGTTTCTTGAGCTCACTTGGAGTATTTACACAATGGTACCACCCTCCCTCCCCTTACCCCCCCCTTTTTTTTTTAACCAAATGAGACTTTAAAAATGCCACCTCCTAACTGGTATATCAGCTGCCATTACTTCCTACAACTGTTCTGTCAGCAGAGCTCTCTGTCACATCAGACACCTCATATGTTTAACCAGTTCATCTCCCACACAGCTAGAAATTATCGTCAAAATACAGTAGCTGCTTTTGAGAATCATAATCCAGTGTAAGTGAACAACCTAGTGACAAAAGAAATAATTTATAAGAGCAGTATTATGTTTTCATAGTAGTGTTGCATCCACCCAAAAAGGCATGATGATAGCAACTTGAGGCAGAGTTTACCCCAAGTCAGAGGTTCTATATTTCAGATAAGGATTGTGTCAGATCCCATTTCTTTCATTTTTCCATGCAATTACATAAATAGACAGACACTGTCAAGGCTGCTAAGCCTAGCAACCAGGCTCTGAGGGCACATCAGGCTGTCCTTCTGCCCATTTATTGTTTCGCACAAGCTGACAGAGCATCAAGCATGTGTAAACTCTGCTCCGTGTGCTTTACTGAGACAGGTTTCTGAGTTTGAGTGTCCTAGGGCTTACCTGACTGTAAGTTACAGGGTCTCAGGCCAAACCAAAAACAAACAAAAAATTAATTTAAAAAAACCCTCAAAAAACACATAGGTCCACAGACGGCTTAGAACCAAATTTAGTAGGTTTGCTGCCTGGTTCCTTAGGTTTATAGCTCTCTCTCAGTCTGTGATTCACTTTAGTCTTGCACTCAACTTGTATTTGCAGTAACTATACCCTTTTCATTAAGAAAGGCCTTAGTTTCAAGGTAAACAATCAGTGTATGATTAACATCTTGGACATCTCTTCTATCACAATAATTGGATGCAAAAACATGTCTCCTCATCTATAGTTCTTCAGAAGCTATGTTTGGCACATTTACTAAGCCTATTATTCACCACATAAATGAAAGTCAATAATCTCTCTCATTGGTACAACAACTGAAGAGCTTACAGGAACACAAACACTTGAATCATAATTAGCAATTGAAGGATTTAAGTGACATTTTGAAATACAGAACAATACAGAGAGAGACACTGAAGTTCACATCCAAAAATAGGCATGAAGAGGTATAAATAGTACATAAGAATCAAGAAATCAGATCACAGTGTCATGTTTTAAGAACTGTACCATCATCTAAGCACCTGTTCATACAGTATGTTTAGGCACCAGAAATTTAATAAAAACTGAAGTTACAATCAGGTAAATTTTATTGACAAGGCACACATGAAAGATAAAAAATCTGATCTCTAACAGTATCAGTTTACAATCTAAAAAAGTCCCAAATGTGTAAAACTAACTCTATATTACTTAATAGCCATTCAAGTTTCTAAATTCAGTATGAAGGGTATGTTAAAATCATGAAATTGTTGTAAGGAGCTTAAAGATGACCTTGTACCAACCACTGCCATGGGCAGGGAAATTTCTTTACATTAATAGTGCCAGCCAAAAATTGTGCACCTATTTACAGATAGGACAAACATTTAGTAGTAAGCCAAAGAATTCATCACAGATGTATAGGCAGCTACAGATAAGCAGATACTAAACCTAGAAGTCTGGGTTAATTTTGTTTTCTCTCACTGTTGCTACACACAAATAATCCTAACATCTTTCAACAGCCTATTCAGATATTTCCTTCATCAACATCAGTGCACACACTGTAATGAATTTACAGTTTTCCAAAATACCTTGCACTTCAACATCTCTAGCTAGGGTCAGCTAAAAGAACTCTGCCCCACCTGCTCCCCAGCACAAGACAAAGAAGGTGGAAAATAGGAAGAAAGGAAGAATTCATAGATTCAAACTGTAAAGAGTTTTAAATGGAGCTTTTGCAGGTATGTAACAACAGTCATTAGAAGCTACCAGAAGTCCTTAAACACATGTGAAAGTAAGACAAGGAATTGTTGTGTTTCTCCTGTATTGCTTTAAGTTTGCAAAATTGGGAAAAGCGTTTTCAATCTTGCAACATGAGATTTGTATAAACAATTCTGGGTAATTGTTTTCTCTGTTACATGAAATGCTTGCTCTCCACAGTCTGAACATTGGTTCAGAATATTTAGGGTTGTTAAAGAGGCAAGAAAAAATGAGCTTTGAACTCCTTGCAAATTCATACAGCCAGACATTAGCATCTTGAACAAGGACTGACTACTGCTTAGGGGCATACAAGAAAAGTTGTTTCCACAGTGGTTAGAGCAAGAGGACAGACATAAAATACCAGTTACTTAAAACAGGTTTCATCAAATCCCCATAGAGCTTCTAGGAAATTGCTTTGGAAAAAACACTAAGAGCACTGCCTTAGTATCTAACCAGGCATTGGAAAATGCAAGGTACAACTAACTTAAAGACCTGTGCAAAGATACATTAACTCATTCTTGCTGTGACAGTAACTGTTGGTCTGTAGGTTTTAGAGCTTAGACACTTCTACCAACAATCTGATAGGACCTCTTGCATCAGATAATGTAAGTATTAAGTTATCTGACAGGACCAGAACTAGTTATTGTAAAAAAATTTGTGTTTCAAAGAATTTGCAAGGTTTTCTGTCACACTTCTACTCATTGCCCTTTTAAATTCAGAACAGATTAATTAAATGAATTGAACCAATCAAATGACTGTCTGCCCCTGACAAATAAGAGCTCCAGTACTCCAAACAAACATCACCAGGTTAAAGAACCACATAAATACTCAATTTGAACAGAATTCAAAGTCATCCTTGGTATTTCAGCCCCCTGCAACTATACCAGACAGTGGCCAAGTTAAAATATTTCTGTTATTCCACAATTAAGAATAAAGTCTCAGGAACTCTGAGAAACTTCATGGTCTACACATGAAATGCTTTTGCTACTTCTCACCTGTGTCTCACTGTTACACATTCAGAACTGTACATTAGCTGACAGTGTCAGAACCTCCTCAGCAACCTACCAGAGGTCCAAATACCTTCAGTGTCCGATATTTATTTATGAACTTCAACGTTTTTAGCAAATAGTTCAACTATCATTTGCGAATAAATTTAAAATTAAACATGAGAATTGGTGGCTTTTCAAACTCACTTGTATATTTTCTTCAAGGAAAATTTCATGCCAGTGTTTAAATGAGGGATGGAACACAGTATTTTTCTCTAATACTTACAATGAACACTTTTAAAAAAACAGCTTTTAAATTAATAATATTTTATACTATCGACCCATCTTTGCTTTGTGCTGGAATCATCACAGGAACAGCTCCCATTCTACTTAAATTAGGTGCAGCTACCTTTGAAGGTGCAAAGGCTGGGGTTTGAGTAGGAGCACGTTCAAAGTCTTCACTTGGGACTTGGCTATATGGAGTTTTGGTATATCCTTCCATGTTGGAGGGAGACATTGAGCCCAGGGAGGAGCGATTGCTGCCGATGTAGCTGCGAGCTGTAGAGCTGCGACTCTTTGGAGGTGGAACATCTTCTCTGAAATGAGCAAAACACAAACAAAATCAGTTGCAGAACAAGAGTTCAGTCACTATTTCTTTAAAACAAATACTCAGTTTGTTTTTTCTATTTCAATGTAGTCAAAAATATCCTTATATCTTCCTTTAAAGAAACAAAAGCCCCCCCAAACCCTCAAAATTCTTTGCCTCTAAAATGTTTGCTGAAATTAGACAAACCACAAGAAATTCTCCAACAAGCCATTAGTGTTATAATAAGCTTTCCAGATTAAGACAGAAATCTCAACTGTTAAGTAACTTATTTGCAAAACTACACATTTAAAAGTTAATCTTCCAATAATACTGCTCAGAAACTAGAGACTCATTGTTACCTGATATCATGATGTACTTCTTTCTCGTATTTCTTCTCTCTGTGCTTCTTACAAAAACAGAAGATGATAGAACACAGTACAGAGAGACCCAGCAGAGTTCCTATAATAGCTCCAGTAATTATACCAGCTGTATTTACGGCTAGAATAGACAAATAACAACACTGTGTGTTAAATGTCAGAGTTATGAGACCTTTCTTTAAACATTAAGCCCAGTATGTTTCACACGAGGCAGGTCAATAATCCTGAATCACTGAATCCGAGGGGAGTGCCCAATCACATGCATTTAAAACACTAAGACTTGAAGTGGCACCCACAAGTTACGTAAGAGCATTGGGGTTTTTAACCATTTAAGAGTTTAGAGAAAAAGACTGCTCAGCTTTAATACAAGAACACTGTGTGACTATTGCACAGCAAACACTTACGAGGGGTGACATTCAGCTCAACAGAACATTCATCTGTGCCAACTCTGTTTGTGGCCACACAGCTGTATGTGCCAGAATACTCTCGAGAGGCGTTCTTCAGAAGAAGCTCCCCTGTATTTTTATCTACAAACAACAGAAGGGAGAGGTTTACCATCTTCCTAAATATAATTCCATATTTCATATCACAGAATTATTAAACCAGCATATACATGAAATCTTAACTTTAAAATGCCATATGAAAAAAAAGAGATTAAACAGTTCTATCATGCTGTAAAATGCTATTGTTTATAGAAGTCTTACTCCATTAGAAGTGTATTCCACAGTATTTGACTTGCTCTATCTGCTAAACAAGTTAGATAGGGTCTAGATTCTACAGAACACACTCAGTGTCCCCAAAAGTACATTCACAAGCCCAAAACTAACATGGCTTTTCTGAGTTACAAGTCACTCTTGCACAATGTGCTCTCATTCTTGTCCAGCACTGATACTGCCAATTTCTCTTTTTGCTACCACAAGACAAATTTGGGATGTGGAGAAAGAAGGGTCACAACAACAGTAGCCTAAAGTCTTGAGGACATGATCAACAGATTCACTGTCAAAACAATGAATAAGAGACATCAAATAGGAGACCAGGAGTCAGGTCCAAAATGAAGAACAGTATTAGGTTCTTCCTTTGTAGATGATTTTTAGGGATCTGTGTTTTAAGATATTGCATACTCTAACAGAATGCAGAAGCTTACAAAAAAACTGGATATTTTTTGCTTGTTTTAAATCATATTGAAGCCACACCTGAATTCCCAATGTCCACTTAAGCACACAAAACCATCAGCAAGCAGGAGAACCAAAAACATCTGGGCACAGGTGAGCATGATACTGCAGCTCTTCATGATAAAAATCTCAACTTGAAGCTTGAAACATTTCCAAGCGTGAATTAAAAGCCAGAATCAACTCCAGCTTGTTTCAAAGTCAGTTTTGTTAGAGGGCAGAAGTGACATTTAATCTTGACAACTCTATAGTAACCCAGAGATGCTTACAAGCCAAAAATAATATTGCAATCTTTTTAATTATTTCAGAGTAATAAATGAAGTTTGACAGTACTCAGCACAGAAGTGGCAGGAAGATTCTGTGTGCCAGACACTCTCCTCCAGTCGTAAGACAGAAGTGGGGATCCTTCTTGTGACACACATTTCAAGGTAACGTCTTTTCCAATCTCCTGTGATCCTTCAATGGAACACTTAGTCCGTGCTGGCTTTACTAATAAATAAAACATCACTGAATTAATAACAGTCACAATTAAAATACTTCCTAGTTGTGTTCTGGCAGCCAGTTCATTCTGTGAAAGATAAAGTTTGTGCCACAAACCATTTCTATGCACAGAAAGATTTTTCTACAAAATATGAGTCAGGTGCAGAACTTCTAGAAATGCTTATAATTCTAAATATCATTCCCTTCATTTCCCAGAACAGAATTAAGCCCATCCCTCCCTCAGTAACGACCATAATCATCACAGATTCTGTACAACACTGCCCAACAGAAGCTTTCTTTTCAGACATTGAAAATAGGGTGGAATAAGCACATAAAAATCATCACTGAAAATTTAAGAAAATAAATTATCTTACCAAGTACAGTCAACTGTATTTTCTTGCTTTGAACTCCAGGAGCCTTCTTCACTTTGCACTGATATGTGCCAGTGTCTGATGCTTTTAAATTCAGGATATCCAGTGAACCATCACCAGATTTGGGATCAAGGTTAGTAAACTGCATTCGCCCAGTCAAACCAGCATAATAATGATTATAAACCCTGTCTACAGCATACATAATTATCTATAAAAAAAAAGAAATATGATTCAGAAATCTACTTAGTGCACAAACATTTAAAATAATTTCATCTCTTTGAATTTTCAAGTTTCTTTCTATAGTTTTAATCCCAGAAATAAAACAGAGTGAGTCAAATATCTCCACCTTCAAAATACCACCACATACAGCATTATAGTGAATACTCCAACTAAACACCTGACCAAGTACCAATATGTCAGCATTGACTTCTGACTGAAAGAAAACTGTTTAGAATTGCTCCAATTTAACTTTGCAAAACCTGCCTACTAATATGAATCATCTTACTTATAAGGCTTTCAAAGACAGGAAAGTATCAATAACTAAAAGAGTTGAATATATTTAAAATTAAGTCCTCGTGAATCTATTTTCAATAAGGAAGATAACGCAGGTACAAAAGCAAAGTTTTCTTTTTGGAACTGAAGTGTATTTAATTTGGAAGTTCTTCATCAGAAGGCAAGTTTATAGTGAAAAATGTCTTAACATTTCATTCTTAATCCAGTATTTCAAAACTTCCACTAGATTTCATGTGACTGGTGCTTCAAAGCAATTTAAGATCACAAGCATCCCAACCTGAAAAGGTGGAACTTTAGAGAGTCAGTAAAAACCTCATACATTGACCTACTAAATTCAGTGTTAACTGAATTAACACTGTAGAAAGAGAAGTCTCTACTTACTATTTGTTCCTTCTTTTGATTATCTGCTGGTATCAATACCCACTCAATATCTAGTGGTCCCTCATCTTCTGCCGAGAGTTCAAATGTACATGGCAACGTAACTTTCTCTCCTTGTGCCTTTTCAAACATTGACTGGTCAACTGAAGTTATTGTTAGGCTTCTTGTCAGACCTATAAAAATATAATTTTATGTTTTGAAAACAAGTCACATGCAGTGGCTCACTGTAAGTGCTCTATGACATACTTCTCCAGTATAGAATTCATGCCATCAGTCAGAGTTGTCACTGCTGAAGAAAGCCTGTGCAGACCCTGTCACCCAACACAGTGCAAAATCCTGTGCTGCTCATGTGGAATTACATCCAACAGGCAGCCACATCTTTCAAGCCATACTTGTTGTTGTTTGGAGTGGTTTTTTTGCACAATTCACGTCCCACACAATCCTAAGCTAAACATTTTCAGCAGCAGGTTTTCAAGTCATTATATAATCACTTTACTATTACTACCTCACTGTAAAATGAAAGTATGGAACAGGAATGAAGTCTGCCAGGATAGACAGAATTCTTGAGAAATCCTGGGTTGGAAGTAACTTACTTCGCCTTTAGTTATAAGGGCTCCTCCATCTACAAGGAGATAGAAGGCAAATTAATCTTTTTGAAAAATCTCAATGAGTTTTTTGCATTTGTTTGTCTGTTCTGTTTGTCTTCCTCCTCTAAAAAGGCTGCATAATCCTTATCTGCATGCCTCTAGGCAAACATGCTTCCAAACAACAAATTTTCCTCAATTCAACCCTGAAAAAGAATTCATATAGTGACACAGAAAAAGCTACTCAAAAAGCCTACAGCAAGATTCCCTGTTTCACCACAAACACAGGCTTCCCTTATTCCAAGTGTACAGGCTTGCACATCACAGCCAGGATGTGGAAAGCAGACCCTTTGCTCATGATGGAAACAAGTTTGGCACTCTTACATCCACTGTTTTGTCCACCTTGCTGGAAACCAAGCTCAGATTTTTGGTCAGTTTATGGGTGCTAGACACACACACAGATGTGAGCACAGCCATGAGAGCTGCAAGGCACCAGGAGAGTGGACAGCATGAGGAAGATAAATGGCTTTGGTGCCTTTTCAGAGGTAAAATAACAGCCTCAGATGAAAAAGTCTTTAAAATCATTTCACACAGTGCCTTTATGTTGTAACTTGCACTTCTCCATATAGCAGAGGAGCTCCAGTGAAGTAGAGGAGCTTCCTTCAGTAGATCATTGAATATGGTGAGTTGGAAGGGACCCAACAGATATCTTTTTGCTTTTTTAAATTTTGCTCTCTATCAAGTGTTTGCATTCTCTTCCTGATGACAAAACAGCAGGATCTTTAACAGCTATTTTTTAAAATCCTTCAGAAAGACAATTCACTTGACATACTAAATTCTAGACTACAGCCTGCAAGAAAAGCCTTTCACTGTTTGATTATTAACAAACTAGGTAGGATTATATGTTTCCTACCATTGATGGTATTCCTTTTCATGACATTACCCTCTGTCTGGTAAAAGAAAAAAAAAAAAAAAGAAACACCAACCAAAAAAATCCACACCAGCTTGAGGTAGGAAAGAGACTTACATGCAAAGTCTCTTACCAACAATGTACACCTTTTCAAGGATAACTCTAAGAGATTTGTACTACCTCTTTTTTGACCACAGTAAACAGATCTGAACAATTAATTCTCTACTACTAGGTTGAATTAATATTGTTCCCTAAATAACAGTGATCTCCATGAATACCAGTTAACTTGTCACAATTCTATCCCCTCCTAAAGGATCTTTTCAGATTTTCAAACTAGCCATTCTAAACCTCTGAATAAGCAAAGACAAGACTAGTACTACCTCTGCTTATGGGTAGATTTAAAGTGCATTCATGTTTCCATAACACCCAGTAGCATTTACATTACTAATGTAAATTCCTGAACTATTTTTCCACACTCTTCTGTTTCCCTTTCCCCCACAGCCTCATTAGGGAACTGCAATACAATACTCTCAAGTTCATCTCCAAATTGCATCTTCAACATTACTATATTAAAGAAAAGGGATGTGAACTCAAGTGCAGCATAAGTGACTGATAATGAAATACATTATGATGTTACTTGCTTCCTTAAAAGCCTCAAATCTGTAACCTGGGAAATTAAAAGCTTTCATTCTGAAGTAAATCACTGAAGCAGAGCTGCTGCTCTGTGGCAGCATCTCCAGTCACAGTCACTTTGCCATCTGAAGCTCCACAACAAAGGATCACAGCACACACATTTGCTTTCCCCTCCCCACAAGGGAGCCTGCTGAGAATTTCACAAATGGGACAATAATTCATGTAAGAGCAACACTCTGCCTTTTCACAGCAGATAGTGGGGAATACAATTCATACTCTGAAGACAGTAGGACACATCCCTACTACTAAAAAGTATCAACCCCTCTGATTTTCAGTTGATACCTGCTGAAACACAACATGGCCAAAAAAAATGGACAGATGAGTATCCATGTGCTGTTTTTTTGACTGCTTTTCTAAACAAATGGGACTTCTATGATCAATGTTTTATTTCTCTCCTTCTTCAGCTGTTACTTGTTCATCTCTTTGACAATTTCAAAACAAATATAAAAGAAGAAATAACAATCCAGTACAAGCAGAAGTCCCCCAAGTACTCATTTGTACTGACATAACTAATAAGCATTAGATTCTTCTACTATCTCTTTTCTCTCCATTGCCATTATGTGAGTGTAATTTCAAAGAGGACATTACACAGTTTCATGGCAAAACACTGAAAAAGTGGCAACTGGGAAGAAAAAAATATGCTAAAAGCTGGAAGTACCTCATTTCAGAGACACACTCCTAGGAAACCAGACTCCAGCAGTCCCACCTATCACTGCCTGGCAGCTTGGTCCAAGTGCTTTAAAAGCCAGAAATAGCAAATGTTTCAGTTTCTACTACAGCACTCATTTCTCTGATCCAAACATATAAATCAACATAGTAATCACATGCCAAATAAAAGCAGAACCCAACAGCCTGAAGAGGGTTGCCCAAAATAGAAGATTGTCATAAAAATATTTTTTAAAGTTTTGATTTTTGATACTTTTGAAGACCAAGTAGTATTTTCATATATGCACATTGACTGCATGCAAAGATGTTAATGAAAGCTAAAGCACACAGTCCTCAGGATAACACCCAACAATCATTCCTGCACGTGAAGCTCCCAGCACACAGTAGCTGCTGTGTGAGGTACTCAAACATCAATCTGAGCCTTCTAATTATCAGAGCTTTTCCATAAATCTCAATTCCTTTCTTACTGCACATCTCCCAACACCTCTTTTTCATTACACCACTATTCCATGGTCTTTTCCTTACAGTAAGGCTGCAAACACAAACCTTTTTTCCACTTTTTTTTTTTATGGGTCAACATCAACATGCAGAAGCAGAAGCACCTCAATTAAGGTACATGTCAGAGCTAGCTGGGCTTGGACTGAGCATTAGCAACACAAGGGAGGGGCAGGTAACACTAGTTGGAGATTCCCTTCTGCAGGGAAGACACACAGCTGCTGCCAGATATGCTGGAAAAGGAGGCTTGGCCAATTTGACATGTCAAGGGTCCTCTGACCTCGATAATCATCACCACTAGTGCCTTTTTCTTTTCTTTTTTGGTTCCTTTCCCACTTAATTATTACCTGCTATTAACAGAGACCTGGATGGGGCAAATCAAGTGTGGCTAGAAAACTGGACATGAGATCTCAGGTCCTCCTGGCTCTTTTCCTGTGGTGGGGAAAGGCTGGTAGAGACACATCCTTCAAGTGAACAGCTCACCACAGGAATGGCACTGCAAGGAGCACTTGAACTTTTATGGCCCTGAGAAACAAGGGCTGCTAAGTTAGAAATGGATCCAGCCAAGGAAGTGGGATATGAACAAACTCATCAGAGCTGGTGAGGAGCCCTGTAAATGAGAGATCTCAGGGAATGGGAATTGAACTTGGCCATAGGGAGGGAGTAGAGACTGAGCCATGGGAAGTACCTGGGTCAGGCTGGTGGAAGGAAGAGATACCAGGAAGAGATACCCTGGTGAGGATAAATCAGGTTAAAAGGGAAGCCACCCACAGCACCTGCACACAGAGCTGACAGCAGAGTGAGGTGTGTGACAGCTTGCATGACTGGCACTGTGTCATCAGTGGACACAAGCTTTTAAACAAAGCCAGGAAGGGAAGCACAGCAGGTGACCTGCCCTCTACCTGTAGGAGTAGCTGGAACACAAAAAGCTGCTCTACAGGACAGACAACAGGCTGGCTAATAGCTTGTGGGTCAGGGTTAAAGGAAACATCACAGACCAAGTTTGTTACAAATCACATGGTCAGGATAAGAACCTGACAAACTATTTCAGCAGTTCCAGGAAGTTTCTAAAAATGACAGAGACTGGTTACTACTTCACCTCTGTGACATCTACTAGCAGGGCAACACAGCAGGATACAAAATCTAAGAGGTTTCTGAAATATTTCAGAGGAAAACAGCACTAAATGAGTCAATTCCCATTTGATACTTTCTTGAGATTGCTTTCAAGGAAAAAAACCTAAGAACCTGCCAGGGATGGGATCAACAGCAGCCTTGACCATGACCACTTGGCCATGAAAGTGACTAATAAAATCCTGAGAGGAGGAAGGCAAATCCAGCACAGACCCTGCACTTCATTTGAGCAGACTGCCTTACCCAGTAGCTGGAATTCTGTGGAATCCAGTTCAAAAAAGCAAAAGAGCTCAAGAAAACTGAGGAGTATTTAAGGACAATTACTAACCACACACAAGGAGTACATCCCAAAACCCAGCAAAATAAGCAGATTAATCAGCAGCTTGGCCTAAGGAGGAAGAAGCAAGAACAGCCTATCAGGGAAGAATACACAAATATTGCCCAGGCATGCAGCACGCCTGCAGGGAAGTCAAAACACAACCAAAGCTGAAAGCAGCGTGGGACTCCAGTGCCACATGAAAACCTTCTACTATTACATGGGTAGTAAAGAGTCAGAGAGAAAACTGGACAGGTGATAGCTGGTACAGAGAAGACCAAAGTACTCAGAGTTGCTGCTGTTTGGAGCAGAAGGTTGGACGCGACCGAGGTCATGTCCAACACAAACAATTCTGCAACTGCATTAAAGATCTACATGAAGCAAGCACTGTGACAGGATGACATTTTCTCCATTTTTCCCCAAGATTTACCTCTTCAGTTTCCACTCCAATCAGGGAGATTCTATTTATTTACATATGCTCCTCAAAACATAAGAGGATCCACTGTGGTATCCAACTGCTAGTACATGACAGGCAGACATTTTATCACAAGCTGAAGGAAGACCTGTGTTTGTTTTGGTTAGCACGGTTTAATGGATAAAATTTCAGACCCTTTTCTGGTTTAGACACAGATAAGTGACTCAAGTCATTCATCCTACTTATTCAAATATGCTTAGCATTAAAATATCTAATTTCTAACTGCAGCAAATAAATCTCTGCAAAGTGTAGACTCTGAAGCACACAACAAGCTCTCAAGAAAACCCCTGAAAGTCAGCTTTGAAGTGCACCTGATCCAAATGACTGCATATTGTTTTCAAAGTATTTTGCAAGAGAACATGTGCCATATTCAGCTGTGGCAAACAAATGAATATTTGTGACTGGCTGAGAAGATAAAAGCACCCTTCCCTTGATGAAGAATAACAAGTATTATCCCTAACAAAAGTTTGTATTAGAAGAAGTACAATACACTATTTGGGTTCTGAACATTCAGATTTAAGTTTCTTAAGGCGGAATAAAATACTCTTTTTCTGGGGAACTGACCCTAAAGAGCACTGCAAACTATATCTGTATGACTGAACAAGTTTTTCATATGATTTCTGAAGGGGTGCAAACCCATAGCAAGTCTTTAGAAAAACTCTTTCCTTCTGAATATCTGAACTTACTTTTAGGTATCACTCAAGTAGAACACAGTTTACCAAACGACATTATTAAGAATAATCTAGGGAAAATTAAATATTTTATGGAATCTGATAGAAGTTGGTTTCTAGTATAAAAGAATCTTCAAAACAGAAAGCAGACAAAAAATTAAAATGGAGCAAAGCTTTCTTCATTCCAACACAGACATAAGCAGAGCTGTGATATATACTAATAAAAACAGAAAGGAAATTACTCTGTGAACTACTTATGCATTTAGTGCTTTCATATTTAATCAGGACACATTGAAATTCTGCCTTGCTGGCTTACACAAACGTAAGTGTGCATCTAAATTTGGCATGAATGTTTGTGGCATCAGATAGGGCAGTGCCACAGAAGGGTTATGTAACCTGGCAGACACGGTCCCTCCCTACGTGGGGAACAGGACAGCTTCTACACAGAGTAAGAGCTGAGCTCAGAGATGCTCTTCTACTCAGTGATCCACCTGCAACTGCATCTTCAGAGTACTTTAGTACCAGGATTTCCAAAACCAGCCTTGTTTGCCAATACCTGACTGCAAACAAGCAGAGGTTCTAAACATAAAAATGCTTTTTCCCACAGAATGTGGCCTTAAGTAGCAAGCAAAGATCACAACCAGAAATGCACATTAATGCTTTGCGAGTCATAAGCTACAAAATTCACTTAAGAGACTTCAGCTTAGACTTGTATTTCAAATGCAGATTAGGGATGTACCTGTGATCAAATCTTTTCACTGGGCAGATTTCAGTCTCAAAAACTGCCTCCCCAACAACCCTACTTTACTTCTGAATATTCTCCTTCTCCACAGTTCATCTCCTACTTTTCTCAGCTAGCTGTAATGACTTTACAGAACAAAGCTGCCCAACCTTTCCCACCTTAACTCAGACAGTTCTACAACCTCTTATCTCAAACCTGCACTTCTGAACCCAGGCCCTGTAGGAGTGAGTGAGTCAGGTTTACACCCTTAGCAAGCAGGGAGTGTGCAGGGAGGAAGGTACACACGAAGAGGGCCTGGCTGAGGAGACTCCTGGTGTTTATGGCACAATCTGACACAAACAAAGGCTCCAAGGCTGATGTGCCCACAAGCACCCCACAGTCCTCTCCTGCTTCCTCACAATGCCAAACATCAGCATCCTCAGCAGCCAAAGGGAATGCCTGCAAGGCAGGTTCCTGCTGATCAAGTAACTGCATTAAAAGTTGCCTTCGCAAAGGAATAGAAGGAAACAAATATTTGGCATTACTTATTTTAGTGGGTTTTGCAGCACCCAGGAGCTAAGTCACATCAGCACAGCTGAGATGGCCAAAAAGCTGCAGTTATGCTGTTTTGCCACAAGTGAAAAACAAAACCACATCCTAAATTTATCAGTGAAACCCCTCCCCAAAAGGTAAAACACGTTTAACAATAAAGGCCCAGCTTCAGAGTTGGATTCTCAGGTTCTACATCTTACCTCCAAGAGCAAAAAGACCCAACACAGTTACAGCTTTCAGAAGCTTGGGCCCAAAACACTGTGAATCTTTGGTGACTCTAACTTTTCACATGTCATAAACTCTGCAACACAAAGTCCCTAAACAGTATCCTTTAGCTTAGTAAACATTGGAGGAACAATGTCAATAAAAAGGAAGTTTAAAAGAAGGACTAAAAAGATTAACAGTCTTCTCTTTAGAACACAAATTCAATAGACTTGGGGATTTTGAGATGAGAATGAAACTCAAAATGTTACAGATTCCATCACACATATTAGTTCAGTACACATCCTATTAATATTAATTTAGTCAGGTATCTAGGTATCAAAGAATATTCAGCTGTCACAGTAACCTCAACGGAGGTAAAACAAGCAAGAAACAAAGGACAGGAACAAACAAGCAATTGGTCAGGAACCAAAAAAGCTAGATAATAATGCAGCAGTAAATAAAACAAGAGAAGAAAAAGTCCCACAGCATTACTGCATCTGAATCTATGTGTGTAAAGAGGTTTAGTTCTCGTACATTCTATTTTAGAACTCCACAAAGAATTCAGTTTTGAGGATAATCCCATGCTGATAAAGGCAAATCACAAAGCCCTTCCTGACAAAGAAAGTACTGTCCTGCTAATATCAAGTGTTAAACAGTTACTATTTAACATGCTCCACAGACCACATTTTTTCCATGCTTCACACCCTAAGTGTTATCATACAATGCAGTGATACAAATTTCAGAGATAAGCACAGCTCACTGGAGTGGTAAAAACACCCAAAAACACATTTTAGCAAAAGGAACAAAAGGAACAACTTAAACCTAACATTTCCAAGGCTAGTCTCACTACTGTACCAAGTATTCTTCTACTTAAACCTCAAAAAGGCCCAATGCAAAATGGTGAGAGAGAAGATAAAGACTTACCTTTCTACACTAGCCTAAGTCCACTAGGCAGAGCACTGGTTAATCCTCAAAGGCAGTAAAATTAATACAAAAGATGTTCACACCTGCATTTCAGACTTCCCAGGTCAGTGCTCTCTAAACTGGAGTCACAGATCTCAGTGAAACTCCTACTGTGCAGAAAAGACACAGTTTATGGAGCCAGAGAAAGTAAAGGCAGCCCAGGAATAAAAGTGCTCACCTAGGACAGACTTGGCTCCACATACTCTCCTCCTTCCTACTTTAGTCCCAAACTAAATATAAAAACAGTTCAGGAAGCAATTTTTGTAGAAAAGAGATAGAATTTTACATACTTAATGTTAGTAGGGGCAAAATTTTAAAACACTCTCTTGCACATTTCATCTCAGCTACCTCACCTACAGCTCAAAGAGGCTGAGTGACCAAATTCCCGGTTTTCAGAACACTTCTTCTACTGAGAGTGCAGATAAAAGACTTATTTGCATGAAATAAGTTTTTGCCATAAGCTACAACAAGAAGGCTGATGAAACAGCAGGGCACTTAAAAAAAACCCCAAGCAAACAAACAAAAATAAGCCAACGACAAAAAATAAAACACAACAACAAAAAAAACCCAAACAAGAAACCACAAAATGAAACACACGCCAAAAAAAAATCCCCCTACATATAAGAATAAGCCTGAGAAACTATCTACTATCCTGGAGAGTCAACTCTGCTGCTGGGTCTCAAAACAGTGGGCTTGTATTTCCAAATTTTACTTCCTCTGAGCAGGGTGGGGGAGAAGCACCACTCTTCTGAGGCACATTTACTTGAATCCACAAATCCTCTGTCAAATCACACGAGTTAAAAAAAGAAAAAAAAACTAGATAAGAAACTGACTATGCACACTTCTTCAAAGACATTAAAAAAAAAATATCAGTCTGGATGCCTTCAGACAGCATTAAATTAATAAATAGCTCCAATTTGTGTAGTGTAGCATACCCCTGCCCCAGTTTAAAAGCTACAGCACAATTAAGCTACAAGTTACACATGCTCCCAATCTAATAAAAAATTCTTAACTTAAAGGCTCATATAAACAAAACTACCAATAACCCCAACTCTGCAAATACACAGTATGAGCTTGATTTCACTTTCCTCCACAGTTCAGAGACCAGCTGAAAAAGCTATGCAACAATTAAAACTTAAAAAACACAGGCTAAGACTTGAATTATCTTTCTTTTTTTTTTTTCCTCACAACTTCCTTTTTTCCTCAACACACCCTTTGCCTTCAGATTCACTCCAACATCCCTTTCTTTTGCAACTGTCCTTGTGCTCCTTACTTGTTCAGCACATTCTTGGAGCTTTTGGGTTGCTAAACCCAAAGCCACCAGCCCGTCTCCTAGCAACTGCTGGCTGATGACCTTCCTGAGAGGGACGTGCTTATCAAGAGCAGAGAGGGGGCATTCAGATCTCCTTACTGAAGGGCAGGATAAGCTTTCGGGAGGCAACCGAAAGGGGGAGGGGACAGTGTAACACAAACCGGGACTAAGATGCGTTTTAAGCAGAGGAGTAGTGTTTAGCCCAGTATCTCCATAAAACCACAGTGAGTTCCAAGTTTTCTGTGGGATCAGCTGGATGGGCTTTGGCAGCAGCAGCATGAGGCTGCTCTGACACAAGGGAGGGGAGAAGGAATCCAATGGCACGGCTGGAAGGGGCAACAAGCACAGCAGACACGAAGATGTAACCACATCACATCTGTAATGGGGACAGGTGTAATGCGACACTGTACCTTCAGACTGCACTTCAGAGACTTTAAGAAACAGCACTGAAAAGCCCAAAATGAAATGAAGGCCAACCTTACAAAGACTTTTTTCAGTGACCACAAAAAATAATAAGATCAGGGCCAAAATCCTGCCATGACTTACACAAAATCCTGCCCCTTCTCTCCCAGGTCTCGGCCAGCTGCACAGGTTGTTTTGCCTTTAGCCCTGCAAGTCACTTTCCCACTACAGAGGGATATTGGAGGCTTACACAGTCACTAAGCAATCAAGGCACATGATTCGATCTTTTTCCTGCCAATTTGATGGCATTTAAAAGGGAGCTGAATGAAGCAGCTCGCTGGCAGTGTGAATGCATTGGGCACATCTGTCAGCCGATGCATCAGGGAGTTCACTACAATCCAACACTTAACTGAGCAGCCATGTTATTTGCACTTGAGTAAAGAGGCTTTGGCTCTTCTGAGCTACTGAACACACAATGCTTTTCCCCCAGTACATGCAAGGTTAGCATTAAGATTGACAACTACTTGATTCACTGGCACAGAGTTGATTTTGGGCTCTTTTCTTGTTACTGTTTCATTTTTTTAAATATAAAGGTGAAGCATCATAATGTCAGAGAAAAACATCTTGTCTGCCCGCTCTTGTTTCCCTCCCTGCCCCACTCCCACCAAAAGGAATAAGCTCGAAGAATTACCCACAAAGTTAAATAATTAAAAAATTTAGGGAGACTAAAACATATTTTTTTACATATACAGGTTAATTTTTTTGCCTTAAAACTGAGATTAAATATTCCTTGTATCTTATACTGTTAATACATCTAAAACAAAGAACTGAAGATACAGGATAAATGAATACAGGATACTTCCTTATGCAAACTAATTCTGTACAAGTTCAAACAGTTGAGAATGTATCAAATCCTCATCTTTCCCTCCAACACACCAAATAGTTCTTACTGACGAATTATTTTTCAGCATACTAAGCATATAGGCTTTAGCTGTAGGGCATGAAAAACAAATCTGTTAAAAAATGTAGCAGCAAGTGCAACTGCACAACTTGCAAGCATCAAGTACCTCAAATGCATCCTGACAGCAGCTAAAGGACATCAGAGCACCAGGGAATGGCTCCAGTGCAAAACCAATAAAGCTCCAAATTGTGACTCTTTATCACATTTTGAACACATTACCCAGGAAGTAGGTGAATTTTAAATAAATTAATAAATAAACAATAGCAATAATGTATTCCACCTATATGCATTTGAGGTTCCAGCTGACACACCCTTGCTATAATTCAGACTTGATCTCATTGAGTTGGATCAGGAAAAGGAACAGGCAGAAAACTGACCTCACAAAAATTTATTCTTTTTATAACTTTTAAACTCCCTGAACTAGCTGACTATGGAGCCAGATGAATTCCAGGTACAACTTTAAAGGGGGTGCAAAAATAATCTTTGAGGTTACATCTGGACATTTGACTGATTGCCTGATTTAGCCATGTAGTCTTACTCCTAGTGTTAGCTCTCTCCAGGGCAAGGTTTTACAGATATTTCCCTACTTTGGGAAAATACTGATCAAACAGAATAAGTTTTCCTCCTAATGCTCTTCTGCCATCCTTCCTGTCACTCATTCCCACCCTGCACCAGGGCAAATTGGCGGTAAAACACTTTCTTCTTTCAACTCACATGATCTAACCAGTTAAAAATTAAAGTTTTCAGCAACTGAGACCTGTTTACAACTGCAGTAAAGGAAAGCACCAGCTAGGATGCAGGGGCTGCTCATATTGCAGTTGCCACTGAAACTGCAATATGGTTTACACAGAACTGTGACTTCCTGCCACTTACTCCAGGACAACTGGCTGAAGAGACTTTTCTGAGCCATCTCCTGAAAGGTGCAAAGGAATAAAAGAGGAATTCCCTAAAAGGGAAGAGGGGAAAAAAGAAAGAAACAGAAAAAAAGAAAGTGTAACTAAATTCCTGTAGTAGAGGGGGTGGGGACACATACATTCTTCCATGCCGGTGAGCCACACAGTTGTTAAAGTCTTCTCCATATTTATTATGTTTCACACAGTATCTAAAAGTTTCAAGAAATCAATCAGAAGTTGCAACATGACCAAAGAGGATCCCTGTCATTAAAAGCTTACAAAACATGCAAACAACAATTGATTAAATTATTGTGGAAGTATGTTGAAACAATACTGGCCTCAAAAACAGCTTCCTAGTCCGTACAAATTTCTGCAGGCACTGTGGCAAAGGAGTTTTAATCTGCTCCAACACTGAGGCAGATTTAAAGATATTCAAGATTACTTTCTTGAAGTGTGAATGGAATTACAGCAAAGCATACACTTGCTCATATAAAAACGCGAGCACAAATATTTTTCGTAAAGCAGCAACAGAAGCCAAACCAGACACTCAGGAGGGGTGGTTTCATGTCTGTAAGTGGCTTGGCTGTGCAAGAGGCAAGAACTGGAAGTGAAGACAGAGAGGAGCTGAAGTTTGATGCAACACAGGGGGCAGTCAGAGGAGACCAAAGGGATGAGTTATAATAATCTCTGCAGCAGCATTCTCAACATAAAATTCCTTCTGGGAAACACAGATTAGCTAAGGAAAAATCACTCATTCAGATGTCATGGCTGATGTCACAGCAGCTGACTAACAGTGGATTAAGTAATCTCTGGTTAAAGACTTCATACTTCTTAAAACTCTAAGATGCAGGAAACAGGTCCCAAATTTCGGGCAACTTCTCACATCAATGGATGCTTTAGAAGAACCTGAACCCTGCACCTTGTTCAATTACTGCCCAACAGATGCAGTATCCCATGTTTAGCAATTAAAAGACTGGGAGTCATCATTAAACTCCTGTGGTAGTCACACTTCTAATTTAAGGTTCTGCAAGATCCTATTGCATGCATAAAAACATGAACAGGCTAAAGTTCCTTATTATACTTATTTGGTGTATCAACCACCAAATGCTGACTTACCATGCCTGCATTAGGTTCTACTCCTACATGCACAGTACTGGAATTACTTTTGCAAGTTTAACAATACGGCACTAACTACAGATTTTCCTAAGGTTTACCAGAACTTTTACCTTATTTAAAAGCTTACAATTCTGTTAATAAAGCATCACACATCACAGAATTTCAACAGAGTACAAAATTACCAACTATTACCACTGCAAACAAAAAACCAAAATGCACATAAAACCTACCACAAGAGCAGCAACAAAAGATATCACTACTGACTAAAGAAGTTCCTACCCAATTATTTACCTTAACACTCTACTCAAACTCATCCTCAGTTGGGGCATCCATATGCACAGCCATTTCTGGTTTGTAAAACCTTCCTCCAAAGGTTAAATGGTGGAAGGTTTAGTATGCATGCAGTATCTTTTTTTAGCAAGTCTCTGTGGCTAAGGTAACATTTTCAATTATTGAAAACTTGTGTTCTGAAGTTATGCATTTTCAGCAGCTTAAAAGCCGTAAATTATCATATTTGTTAAATTGGGATCACAAGTTCAGCACCTATATTTATTCTGTCATTGAAAACCCTACACAAACATGAATTTGCACCAAATGGAATGAGATTACTTTCCCAACAGTGCATACCCACAGAGAGACAGTGCCACACCAGGCGATGTCAGGATCACTGAACGCAGCTGGGTGAGGAAGGAAGTGAGGATGTTCAGAGTGACAATGTTTCTCCTGCCAAGCCACCCTTGGGTGTGACAGAGCCCTGCTTTCCTGGGCACAGCTGAGCATCTCCCTGCCCATGGGAGGTGGTGAATTCATTCCTTCTTCTGCTTGGCTTGCATGCATGGATTTTCCTTTCCCCATTAAACTGTCTTCATCTCCACCCACGAGTTTTCTCATTTTTACCCTCCCAATTCCCTCCCTCATCTCCACACAAGGAGAACAAGTGACCATGTAGGTGGTCCTCAGTTTCTTACTAGGGTTAAACCACAACCACCACAAATCCAAGTAACTTCAGCACCTAGGCAATGCTTCACTGACAACAGCTCTCACTCAACTGCACAAAAAATAGCTTCCCCTAAGTTTGGTCCATATGGAGAACAGCAACTCACTGACATCTGCTCCTTCAGTGAAGGAAGCAATGTCTATCTGCAGCACAGACCCAGAAACCGTAACTCAGCCTGATGGGAAAGAACACAGGCTAGTTCAGAAGACACCTCAACTCCTACCATACACGGATTATTCAATTATTTCCTTCAGAGGACTGAAATATACGTGTTTTAGAGTACAGTCACTCAACTGCATGAAAGAGGCATGTGTGTTTTTATTAGGAATATTTCTTTATTTACAAAGTCAATTTCACACTGAGATCTGAAGACACCTGTATCCTTCAGCAGAACTAAAATGTAAAATTCCATTACGGATTGACATTTCTTCATACATTAATTATTCCTAATTTTTGTAACCATAGCCTTTGATAACCTAGCAGTGCAAATGTAGCACATCTAATTCTACTCACAGTAAGTTCTTTTCACAGTTTTCGTTACATGAAGCTTTTCAATATAAATCTTGATGACAAACCTTGCCAACTAAATACTAGTAACCCACAGCATCTACCTTGTTTCTAACTCTGTTTCAGGAAACACATTTAATGCAGAACTACCTATTCCCTTTCATTCAGGAGATCAGAGTTCACCATTCCATTACAGACACACAGTTTTGATCCCATGAGTAATTTCCCAAAACAGCAGTGACATCAAGACAGGCATTAACATTTCAATAGGAAGTAAAACCTGACCCCCTGACACAACTGATACACATTTTACTGTGAAGCTGAGCCTCCATGGGTGTTTTGTCACCTTTTATAATTTCACATAAGTTTGGGTCAACTTCAATGAAAACTCGCTTTTATTTTAGAGGTATGTGTAGGAAACACTGATATGGCAGCCAAGCTGATTACAGGAACCCAATAACATCTAGGATTTGAGATGAAAAACATCTGCCTGCTTTTTAGCAGCCTAGGCACGTTTGATTTGGTATGTGTGGGTTCTGGGAATGGTTGATTGCTTTTTTTGTTCGAGACTATCTACTCCTTTGTTTTCTTTCATCACGAAAAACAAACGCGTTGAGGTCCATCCAATTCAACTCCTTTCCTCACACCCTCAAACCCTCTCGCGTTTCCCCGGCAGGGCTCCATCGTGTCCATCGGCTTTGGACAGCCGCGATCCGAGGGCTCTCCGGGAGCCTCCCGGCCCCTTCCACCCCTCAACAGCAGCGCCAGCCTGGATGCTGGAGGTGCTACACAGCAGGGTTGGGGTTTCAATGCAACACAGGGGGAATTTCTTTTTTTTTTTTTTTTTTTTTTTGCTTCTTTTTGCTTTTTCCACGTCGGTTTTCCGCGGCTCCGCCGCTCCAGCCGGGAGACCCCGGGCGGGCACCGGCGGCTTCCCGGGAGGCGGCGGGGGAAGGGGAGGGGGAGGCGGCACATAAAGCTCGGCAGCGGCGCTGAGGGCGAACAAAGCCCAGGTCGGCTCCGCGGCGCGGCCCCTCCGCCAGCGCCCGCCCGGGCACCGCGCCCCGGGCTGA
This sequence comes from Zonotrichia leucophrys gambelii, assembly GCF_028769735.1. Classification (NCBI taxonomy): domain Eukaryota; kingdom Metazoa; phylum Chordata; class Aves; order Passeriformes; family Passerellidae; genus Zonotrichia; species Zonotrichia leucophrys. The sequence continues at coordinate 105,073,705 of NC_088169.1, forward strand.
GGGCGGCAGGGGACGGGGAATACACGAGCGAGGGAGACCCGCACCCGGCCGGGACTCACACACAGAGTCTCTCTCACACACAGACACAGGGCGGAGACCCCCTCACGCCCACACACACGGCGGGGACCCCACACACGCAGGGGCGGAGGTGCGGCGCACCCCAGCCCCCGGAGCGGCCACCGTGCGGGCAGCACCCCCTCAGCCCCGCCGCGCTTCCTCCCAGCCCCACAGAGCCGCCGCTGCCTCCCGCCCTCCCCTCTCTCTCTCCCTCCTTTTCCCTTCCCTTTCCCTCCCGTCGGTCCAGTCCCGTCCCTTCCACCTGCGCCCACCTGCGGAGCAGAGCAGCACAAGGGCCACGCCGAGCAGCGACAGCAGCGGCGGCTCCATGGCGCGGCGGGCACCCGGCGGCGGCGGCTCCGTGCCCGGGCTGCGCCCCGCGCACCGCCCAGCAGGTGAATCAGCCCGGCCCGGCCCGGCCCCGTCACTTCCGGCCGCTCCCCGCCCCGCCGCGGCTCCGCAGCGCCCGCCCCGCCCGCGGCACCTGCGGCCGCCGGGGCCGCTCGCAGCGCCGGCCCGCCGGGGCTGCCCTCACCGCCCGCACGGCCGGCAGCGCGGACGGGGCGGAACACGCGGTGCGAGCGGCGGCAGGCTGCCCGCGGTAACCGGAGGGGTGCCCGCGGTAACCGGAGGGGTGCCCGCGGTGCGGCGGGAAGCGCTGCCCTGCCGTCGGTAGCGCCGGTCCCTTGCGGTCCCTGCGAGCGCCGAGCGGACGTGTCTCGGTCCCCATGGCAACGCGGCTGCAGCGCCTTGTGCGCTCCTTGTGCAGCGCACACGTCTCGGCGGTGAAGGATCTGGAATCGTGGAAAGCTCGCTCAGGAGACAAAAGGGAGATGAGAGCGTGTGAGGAAGGGCACAAAGCAGAGTTCGGTTCAATAGCAGCCCTCGCCGGTTCCAGAAAGAACCGGATCATGCTTCACATACAGCAAAATCAGATACATTTATCAGAATAGAAAGTGTACCTGATGCGGTTTATTTTCCATTAATTATTCCCTTGTGTGTGTCACAGCATACTGCAATAGCAAAGCTGTTTGATGTAAATGTGCTTCTGACACTTGTAAAGGGTTAAGTAGTTTTGGTACCCTCTGTTACGTCCACAGCTCAGTCTCTATTGGGAAAATGCTGCCATAACCAAATATTTACATAAAGGTTGTGCAATCCAGATTTTTCATTCCAAACAGATTTTGAAAGTGTTACCATTTCGTTATTTTTCTGTTATAAATACATTTGAAATACATTTTATATGATTACATTCTGTATGTATGAGGTGAGAGTTTAAAAAACAATTTTTTTTGCCCGTGTCAAAAGCATTGGATTAAGTGGGCATCATACAGGGTTTGTTTCAGATGCACTTAGCCAAAAAGGAGGTGCTACACCTTTCATTCGGTAAAGGATTCCTGGTGCTGAAATTTGCAGTGTCTCCATTTCTGCTGGAAATGAAGATTATGTGAACATGCACTTAAGTCTTTCAAAATGGTTGGTTACTCTGAGTAAAGCAGCAGCTTTTACCTGCCAGCTCAGAATTAGTTTTTTGATAAGTAGGGCAAATGCATTGTCATTTTCTATGAAGGTTCAGATAAGTAGTGCTTACATCTTGTAAGGACATGACAACTCACAGTGTCTGTTAGATCTCCTTTTAAAAACAAATCTACCCAATAAGATGCTGGATACTATACATAAAGCATAGAATTTCAATTTTGGAGGTTTCAAGCATTTTATTTAATGATAGAACAGAACTGTCTTTTCTTGTTGTGAGGAAAATAAAATATTCTTGTAATCTGAAGTTAAAGGAACCATAACCTCAAAGTAGGGGTATTAAGATTTTGCACTCTTCTGGCTTTTTATATGTGCTGCAGACTTTAAAGGGTAATCTGAGTCGAGCATCCCAGGCTGACTGGATGAGTGAGGTTTTTTGCTGTACATCCACTTGTGTCAACACAGAAATTATATACCAAGGAAAGTATAATGAGGCAATCACAGTCATTACAGAAAGAGAAAATGATTCGTCATTAGAATGGAGATGCTTGCCCTCCTGTGAAATAAATCCTAGCTAGTAATTAAAATTAATGCTGTACTGCACCTAGAAAACATGAGCTCCACGTTTTGACTAGCCTAGACAGATCTATTCCTGGTCTTCTTTAAATCAAAAACAACACTGATGCAGTCAAGTTCACGCTCCTGAAAAGTTTTCACATTCCAGCAAATGAACAGGATTTAATAATTATTTTAAAAAAATAAAACCAAAAAAAAAAAAAAAAACAATAAAACCCAAAAAACTACCTCAACCTGTTTCCCTACTGCAAACATTGGTCCAGCTGAAAAGGCATAAAACTAGCAGGTTTATTAGAGGATGTGACATTCTGTAGATTTTTAGTGACCTATACTTCCTGGAACAGTGAACACAATGTGAGAAAGAGATAACTGTGAAAATGACCACTCACAAAAGAAAAGGTCAGGTTCAAAACTTTTTAAACAGATTTCCACTAGTGCCAGTATTTTGGATCAAGCCCAAAAAAGGCTTCGGGATGAAGGCAGAATCCAGTCAACAAGGAAAATGTTGCCAGAGCAGAGGTCTGCAGTCCAGACCCACACACAATTTGCAAATGGAAAATTATTTCTCATCTCTCTTATGGAGAATGCTGTCCCATGCTCAATAATCTTATGTTTTTATGTTAAATATAAAATATCCATCTCGTGTGTTTAATTGTACAAAAACCCTTCAGTACTACCCCTACATCAGTCTCAGCCTGAACTTATCTATAACTTGAAATAAAATGTAAAATGAATATAATAATCTCTAAATTTTATATAATTACTTGCCTGCCTGACCTTCCATGAAGTGAGGTTACTCTGGGTTTAGTTTCTTGAGGGGATGGGTAAAAGAGCACCAAATGAAGTTACATGTTGAAGTGAGGGAGCGACCACCTTTGTTGATTTAGCATCTGACTCCGTTTATTCACTCAATCAGTCACTTTTTATAACCGTGTTAATTAAGTTCATGCATATTGCAAAATCTGAGCTCCTGACAGGCTGTAGAGAAAACTTCAGCTCCTCCTTTTGTTTACAATACCTGAAGTTAGTTTACTGAAACCAAGATCAGTGTTCCCACCATAATATGAAAGGTTCTCAAAACCTTCATATCTATTCCCAGGCTGGCCGTCTGTTCCCAGTAGCAGCCAAGGACAGAATGGTCTGAGAATCTTGTTGTTTATATAAAAGGTGGCTGAGAACCTAATTATTTACAGGATAAAGCCTGGGAAAGGCTGCTTCGCAGCAGGCTTCTATATTTCCCTCAGCTGAATACCTTCATGGCCTCTTTCTTTAAGCCATGCTTAAACCAGGCTCTCCACAGTTACTCACTGGTTTGACTTACAGGAGAAGTGAAATGGAAATCATCCATGCTTGTGTTACACAGGTCACACAGGACATGTCCGTGCCATACAAGGAAAGCAGGGCTTGTTTTCTGTTTCAGTTTCTGTCCTGTACAGGAGGAGCTGCTGTCATCAGCCATTGCAATACCTGAGACAAAATTCCCAAAAGGACCATATAGTTCCTGAAGTGGATACCAGCATCTCTCAAGAAGAAAACAAAATAGGGAAGAAAACTAAAGAGGAGGAGAAAACAGTACCCCGGGGACTTCGGCTCTGCATTTTTAGTTATAGGAGGGAATCACATATGGGACACATATTCTTCTGGAAAAAGGATGGATCAGCAAACCCCATTGCTTTACTCTGTAATCCAGGCCAGAGTAGGCATGAGGGAGTGTTTGGGGAGTTGAGGTAGGAGGGCAGGACCATTTCTGTTGCAGGCTGTTGGTGTTCAGTGTGAACCCACCTGGAGGTTGCCCATTTAAACTGGAGGTGCCGCAGCCCTGCTGTCCCCCAAGCCCCAAACTCCCATGTGTGCACTCGTGTTGGCACTGGAGCTCAGGACAGCAGTGGATAAGATAGTTTGGGAAGCCAGGCTGCCCAAAGATGAAGACCTTTTATTTTCAGCCAGCTGAGCTCCATGAAGTATTTTCCTGGTTATTTGCCTGCCTGGCAGCTAGCACAAAAAAAAGGAGTGGCTGGGTGGCAAGAGGGGAAAAGGAAGGACTGAGAATCAACTGGACTCAGTTTTATTCAGCACCATATCTAGAGCTGTGTGAACAGGAAGGTTTAATTTGTGCAGACATTTTTTCCAAAATGAATTTTGTCATTGCTTATGCTGGCGTCTGTGCCCGATGTGAGGAACGGCCACTTGTCCTGCTCAGCTTTTTGGCACTAACTGCCCTTATCAGCATTAGTTAAACCAGCCCGGGGCCAGGTCAGGCTGATATGCTGAAAATAGCTGCCAGAGTCAAGAGATGGTCTACATTAAGTTCTCATCAACTCGGGATGGTTACAGCAAAGGATTTGGAAAGGCAGAGTTACAGAGAGCTGAGTATTTGATCAAAAAGCTTTGAGTGCAGCTCTCAGGCTCAGTCCCAGGCAGCAGAGCCTGGAGCTGTGTCCCAAGAGCAGCTTTCCAACCTCCCTGCTGGGACAGGTCCAGTGAGGGATCACCCCCTTCCTCAGCTTCTCCAGGGAGTGTTGCACCCTGTGACCAGGGTTTGCCTTTTCTGTAACTACCTTGGGCTGTTTCCAACTAAGCTTTCATGCACTTACAGCCTTTTTATAGTGATAACTAAACACAATCCATTACTGGGGAAAATAAGCAGTAAAGGAAAAATTATTCATCAGTAGGTAAGCTTTAATTGTCTTTAATTCGACTTAATTTTTTTGAGAGCCAGTCTGGTTTCTAGTTCAAATAACAGCTTTCCCATTTAGCACCTCAGTCAAGTGACAGTTGCACTCAGGGTGAAATTTGCACCTTGCCGTGCTCCTCTTTTTGGAGAGACAATTTTTAGCAAAGACGTTTTAAGAAGGTAGCAATTTACACCTTTGTCTCTATGTAATATTAAAGCTTAGAAAAATCATTTGCCTTGAATAATTTTCTCTCAGCAGTTACTTGGACGTTTGCATCATTTTGAAACGGAGAAAGGAGAAAGGAGAAAGGAGAAAGGAGAAAGGAGAAAGGAAAACGGAGAAAGGAGGAAGGAGAAAGGAGAAAGGAGAAAGGAGAAAGAAGAAAGGAGAAAGGAGAAAGGAAAAAGGAGAAAGGAGGAAGAGCAGTCCACTACCAGTGGTGGTTAGAGTTAACCCAGGCTTAAACCTTTACATTTTTGCTGTGAAAGGGAAGCAAAATCCATGTAATATAAAATAGATTTGCTTTGTTTGAAGTCCAGAAGAGGAGTGCATAATGTGATTCATCTTTATAGAAATATGAGTGTTATCTTTTCTTAATTATATATTTGTATTCAAATTTATTTGTGTTCACATTTTCATTGTCCATGCATGGCAGTAAAAATGTAATGTCTGTTGGCTGGAACATTAATGCAATAGACAATACAGACCCATAGTCTTGCAAACTGTTTTTTCTGAGCTTATATTCACCACAGTGATGATTGAAGAACAATTTTTTTTAAAAGGACAAAAATATGTGATTTGCAGAAGTGATGAGGAAATTCAGCTTATTAAAAGAGAAGTCTTATCTTAAACACACCATTAGCAGCTGAGCTGAAGATTTTCAGGTTGAACCCATTGATCTTTGTCTTATCATTATATTTCTTGATGAAAAGTCCTTCTCCCTCTTCCTGGTAGTCCCTTTCAGATACTGGAAGGAACTCTTTGGAGAGTACAATTGAATGGGAAGTTAATCAAGGGATGCCAGAGGCAATGGGCTTTCATATCTAATCCTACTCGGGTCAGTTTTAATAGTGCAGAACTAGTAGCTGATGGTGGCTTGGACTGCATTATGGACTTCCAGGTTATTTTATTTGTGCAAGGCATTCATAAAGGGTACTTTAGCACTCACCAGTCTCCTTGGTGTCTGTACCTACCACTGGGGACATTTCCTGAATTGCTGCTCAGCCTCCACTGTCCTGATAGTCAGCCAAGTTCCTCCTGGTTGGCACTGCTGACATTGCCTGGTCACTAGCAAGCTACTCAAAGCCCTTTCCTGGGATGAAATCCCAGCACCCCTGCAGCAAGGTTCTCTGTAATCTGTGGAAACCACCCCTTCTTAGGAAGCATGAGGCCTGAAGCAAGTGTGTGAAGAGGGCTCAAGAACAGGCACAGGGTGCCATTTCAGGGCTGTCGGCTCTCCTGTGGAGTCAGTAGCTGAGATGCCTTCACCCCTTGTCTCACACTTCTCTCACTCTTGGCCTGTGTGAGACACTCTGTGCTCAGCTGGCTGCGCTCTGTTTCTGACATTTTCTTTGCGTAGGTGTCTGGCACTCCCCTCTCCTGGGAAAGCCTCGATGGATAGCTCAGGGCTGTGAAATCTGCTCCTCCCAGCAGCTTAGGTGTTTAGGGTAACTACAGCAGTTCTTGCAGCCAGGCTCCTTAAAGGTAGCTCAGGGTTAACTACTGTTTCTTCCAACAAAATTGTTAAATAACACAGAGAATCTGTGTGTTGGGGCCCACAAGTTACAGACATTCTGACAGTACTTCCACTGAATACCTGTTGTCACTGCCCATGAGGTTGTTGCAGAATGATCATTTTCTCCAATTTGATTGAAGCTTTGTGCTGCTCAGTCTCCTAAGTCATCAGCTTCTACTTTCACAAAAAACAGATCTTTTATTAAAAATGAAAAAATACCAGAACCTGTTTGCAGCTGATAGACTGGGAAGAAGACCTGCACAAATTGTAAAAATGACCCAAATAAAAATATCTTAACTTCATTTGTTTTAATAAGATTTTCTTTGTTGGTTTTAATTCAGCCTAAGTATTTGGGGGTATGTGGAGAAGGATTTTACTCATGAGTTTTTGGTTGGTTGTGTCACTATAGGACACGAAATTACACGACACGGACAAGCTGCTCTTTCAGGGTAAAAAGAGAGTTTTTTATTTCTGACTCAAATACTTATAGATTTACAAAAGTGACAGTGGGTTGGAGGGTGAAAGTGCCACCTCTCCAATGACACTGGACAAACCAACAGTCTATCAAATTTCTCCTTTTCCATAAAAGAATACAAAACAATGAGTTATTTACATAAAATGCGTGAGAAAGTTCGCTACAAGAATGTAAATATCAGAAGGCTTAGAAAATCTTAAAAAATCAGGGTGACAGGCTGTACTGTATAAATTTCCTAGCTCATTCTGAGGTGGATGCCACTTCCTCCTCCATTTCCTGTACCCTGGGTGCTGGTCATGTACCCTGGGAGCAGCTGCACTGACAAGGGTGACAGAAACCACCCTTTGCCCTTCATTGCTTCCTGCACAGCAGCCACACCCTGCTGGGCATGGCAGAGACCTCGGCACAGGGAACCCACACAGGGTTTTTTTCAGGGTGATGTTTCTGGTTGTCTGAGCTGGATGTTCTGAAGGAGCCTTCCCTCATGGAGGTAAAAGCAGAGGTAGAACAACTTTGAGCACAGAACTTCACCAGTTTCTGGAAGGGAGTGCATGATGTGGCTGCTTGAGACTGCTCACTGACTCAAAGAGAAGCCTTCCCCTCTCATACACACAGTTGTCCTCTGTGGGGATTTTCCTTCCCTGTCCAGTGCATTTAAACAGTGTCCTGTTGTAAGGCTGACTCCTACATTTTGTTTCAGGTCCACTTGGATGCATTTTTACTTGCTGGATCTTTTAGCATCACATCATTCTGAAAATCTCACTTGGTTTTTGGTTTTTTTTTTTAGTTGGCTGGTTGGTTTTTGTGGTCTGTTTCGGTTTTTTTAGGTAGGGTTATGTAATTTCCCTTCCCACTGTATAAACAGGTTGGGTTGGTTTCAGTAGTGCTTTGTAATTACATTAGCCCAGGAAAAAAAATGCTGACAGTGTAGGGAATAGATATTTTTACAGCTAATGACCTTTGTGAAGTCTTGCGTAACTGTTTGCCGTGAAACCTGTTCAGGATGGCTCTCCAGGGAGCCTCTGGAAAGTGTTTGCCCAGGGGAAGCAGCACCTAGCTGGGAGTCTGGCACTGTTAACCTCATGGCAAACCAGAACAATGTCACTGCTGATTGTGTGTGGCAAGTATTGCAGAATTCTGGTGTATCTGGGGACATTCTGTGAGTAGTCCTCTACCAAAAAACTGCTTTTCAAATTATGTACTTTAGGGTGTTTTTTTCTGAAAGCAGTTTTCCCCTTTTTTCCATGCTTTCAGCTTATTGCCTCTTGTTAAGTCAGATTTCAGTGATGAATGTCACCCTGAATTATACTTTAATGTTTCATCAATTAGTGAAATGCTCCAGAAGGATGAGCAAAATGTATTCAGGAGTTCAAAGCTAAATGGCCTGACATGGAGAGGGGAGTGGAGAGGCAGGACAGCCAGAGTCTTGGTTTTGCTGTTTGTTGAAATCTCTGGACTATTTGCTTAATCTCTCTGTCCTCAATTTGCTTCATCTGAATAATTGCATGATTAAATATTAAATTGCATTATTAATAATTTCATGATTATTTGCTTGTCTGAACGGGACAGTATGAAAAACTAAAATCAATAGCTTATTATTGTCAAAACACTTCAGTTAATGCTGATCATAAAGAGAACACCAAAGTGCAAGAAAAGTTATAGGAACTTGTAAGGTCCATTTCATAGGACAATTTAGTGCATTTTATGACCTCTCCCTGGAAGTTCAGAGATCTGTTTACAGTACAGGCTAGCACAGGCTGATGCTGTGTCTGCAGGGAATGAAAAGCTGCAGTCCTGGCCCTGTACTTTCACTGCTCCCTGCTACTCTATTTTTCTTTGGCAGTGTTCAATGCCTTGCAGCCACTGGGGAGATGAGATTTGCTAAATTGTGGGATTTGCCCAGAGAAAAAGAATTATCAGGACAGCGGAGGGTTGGGATCTTCCCCTCTCAGGCACGTGAGCAAACTTTTATATCATCAGTTTCCATGATGGCTCTTGATATTTCACCTTAGCAATACTTCACCTAAGCACAGGCTGCAGGAGAAGTCCTGGCACCCTTGGAATGAAGGGCTGAGATCCCACAGGGCTCAGATAGGTCAGAGGGTTCCCATTGCAAGGTTTAGCTTCCTGTCATCCCCCAGGCAGCAACGTGTAGTGGCTCAGGAAGCTGTGACACAACCCCAAAAAAGGTGTGACACAACCCCAAAAAAAGGTCAGGCAGGCAGTGTGGTTGTGGTTATTGTACCAGGTAAAGTGAACATCACCATTCCCCTGTGCTGGGCACTGGTGAGGCCACGCCTCACATCCTGTGTTCAGTTTTGGGTCTCTCATCACAGGAAGGACATGGAGGTGCTGGAGCATGTTCAGGGAAGGCAGATGGGGAAGGCTCTGGAGCACTGGTGTGATGAGGAGCAGCTGAGGGACAGCTGGGAGTTCAGCCTGGAGAAAAGGAGGCCCAGGAGAGACCCTATAAATCTGTACAGATCTCTCACAGGAGGGTGCACCAGGTGGGATCACCTCTTCTCCCAGGTCAAACAAGAGATAGGACAAGAGGAACTGGCCCTAAGTTGCACCAAGGGAGGTTTAGATTGGACATTGGGAAACATTTCCTCACAGAGCACCAGAACAGGCTGCCCAGGGAAGTGGTGAAGCCACCACCCCTGCAAGTATTCAAAAGATGTGGGTATGACCCTTGAGGACACTTGAATGTTTAGTGGTGGTGGGACTAGGCTAGCAGCTGGACTTGATCTTAGAGGTCTTTTCCAACCTTAACAATTCTATTATTTTAACTAAACCTGTTATTAAAAGACTGTCAGAATTATTAATACCATTGCCTGCTTGTGCTAAAAGGTTCCAGTTATGAGTCATGGCTCTGTTTCATCCAGTGCACGTGCATAACCAAATATTGATCTATGTCCTGAGTACCATCTACTCTGTTCTCCAAAGCAAGTGTTTCCTTTTAGCACTCTAAAAGGTGTGCAATTAATAAATCATCATGAACCCAACTAGATAAAAGCAAACTATTCAAGATAAAGAGTCCTGGTGGAGATACAGCATTTTTATTTTACCACAAAGTAACATTACTCCAGTGATAATTGATCTGGCATTGCAACCTCAGAGCAGGTCAAATACAATTCATTTTTAGTGTGACTTTATTACATAATAGGCCCTTCTTGGGGGTGTAGCAGCCTGGTTTGTTTTTTGACTGTCATTTAAGATGGTGTTATTATGAACTCTCAGTTGGAGGTTACTACCACAATAGCAGAAAAAAAGCTAAACAGGATGTGTGCCCACAGCTCAGCTTCTCTGGTTTACACCTTGAAATCTGCAATATCAAAGTGTGCTTATCTTATCAGCTTCAGGGTGAACAGAAATGACCAAAAAAGGGAAGGAGGGAGAACAGCCCTTCTTTTTATTCCTGCTTTTTCTCTGTGTTGGAACTTCTGGTGGCTGAGGCTGGGGCAGGGGTATCTTAGTGGGGTGAAATGGGCAGGGTGCTCTATAAACTATCCCTCTTATTTGTGAGAAAATTTTTATAATTTTCTTTAGCTGGCCTGAAGTATTTTATTTCTATTATTCTTTAGCAGCACAGAGAAATCAGAACTAAACTAAAACATTTATAAATCTTGACCAGATATATAGAGACCCCACTTCTCCCTGCAAGTAGAGAATAAAATTTTTGAGGAAAAAAAACCAATCAACAAAAACAACCAAAGGTATGACACAGATTTGTCATTTAAACAATGCATGCAAAGAATTAAACAATGTAAGTAAGGGAAAATAATAAGTTCCTCCAAGGTGAGTATGAAGCAGATGGAAGGAGATGATTATGCTACAAGTAATAACATATAACTGCCTACTTACTAGCAAACTGACATGTTTCCTGTGAGACAGTCTTTAAGCAAGGATGTAGAATAAATTAACTTAGTGGCCTTATCTTTTTGTGTGTGTGTGGGGGGTAGAGATAGGTGTCCTTTGATGCTACTTTGATAACCAAATAATGTCCTTTGATAATCAAAGAAGAAAGCAAAAAGGTGTTATGTGCAATAAAAGATGATGCTATCTGAAAATGCAGAGACCAAGAAGGTGAATCAATTGAAAGGATGTAAGAAAATATAGATAAAGTCTTGACCAATGCAGAACTAAAACATGTAGTGTTTATGACATGCTGGGAAAAGGAAGTGATGGAAAGACACAAAAGGAAATGTTCTGTAGTCAAATTGATGAAGCTGGAAGTAAGATGTGTTAATACATGGAATTAAAGAACAAGATTGTATCTGCTGAACTGGGGAAAATGATGGCAGCAGCTTATCTACAAGATTTTCCTGTAATACAGGAAGCAAACACTTCACAATTTAAAACCTTACCATGAAGCTCCACAACAATGATTTAAAATAAAATAAATAAATATAATAATAAAATGAATCTAATAGAATCAGTTGCCTTTCTCTGTAGGTGTAAGTCTCTCAGAGCAGTTTAGAAATGTTAATGTCTCTTCAAACAGTCAAAACAACCCTAGTGTTATGATGGACTTTTATTTGGATCATGGATTTAAAATGAAGACTGCAAAATCTTCCCCTCACCAATTCATACTCAGATATCTCTGCCCCATCACATTCTGCTGTCTCTTTGCTCTCATACAGATGGGAACTGGATGGCCTATTTTGAATATTACAATATTTATGTACGTCCCAAGCACGGCAGTTCCTCTCACCAACCTTCACTTCCTCCTCTGACACCAGTAACACTCTGTCACTGCCACAGGGAGTGTTGTTACCTTTATGAAAAAGAAAGATTTTTTTCTTGGGATCTAGTTCAAGGCTCATCCCAGAGATACTTCAAACCTGCATGCACTGGCACAAATATAACCCTCTTAATTTTTTTATTTTTTCCCAATTGTTTCCTCAAGATCGCAGGTGAGATACACATATACTAAAAAAACATGCTATTCTTTCTTCCCAGAGAGGGAAAAGACCAACCCAGATGCTGACTCTTATGTTTCCACTCTTGTCTCTTATATTTACTATCTCTTATATTTGTTAATGGTTATAAAACGATCAAATAATTGATGCTGAGTAGAACACACCATAAAACCATCAAATGCTTCAGCGCTGAGCAGAACGCAGCATGTAAACATCAAAGGCTGCTCAGGCTGGAAACACAGACTAGGAGCTTATGACACTGGTTTTATGTGCTTTAGAAATGCACTATGACCCCGAGGAACTTCCTGGATGGAGAAAGCTCCCCGTGTGTGGCTGCTGTGCTGAGAACAGCCCTGGGAGAGGGCAGGCTCCAGAGCCAGAGCAAAGCTCATCCCGGGATTTCCAACATCCCCAGGGGTGGTTTTCTCACCCGTTCTCCCTCTCTGGCCATTGTGACTTCAGGCAGGGAATTCAGGAAGATGTTTTAGAGGAGGCAGACGTTGCTGTCTGCAGGTTGTTCTCTCTGGGTCTGACAGGGGAAGGTGCAGTGCAGCGATGCTGAACAAACACTCAGGGATTCTGGACCACATCTCCCTCCTCTTTAGCTCAGGTCTTCTCAGGGAATTCTGTTCCCATGGAAACCTCTCAAAAACCTGCTGGCACCACCATGGGGACAGTGCTGGACTCCCACAGCCTGGGAGATGGGTTTGTACACTCAAACAGTGCCAGTAACATGTTGTAATGGATTTGGAGGTCTGTCAGAACCTAGGACATCGCTCTGACGGCCCTGGAGGACTCAAGACCTTGGCAAGGAGCTCAGAGACCTTGGCACGGAGTCAAAGACACCTGTGCCTTTGATTTTAGCCCATGGAGAAAATTACCAACTTTGTGTGAAGATTTACAAGCCACAAGAGTTTGAGCAGAATGATATGTTAATTTGTCACAGGGTGAAAAAGTAGAATTTTGGGGATTTAGAATGGGGGTTCAAGAGGCAAGATGGAGGAATCTGGGTATGTCGTCTCCTTCTCCTTCTCCTTCTCCTTCTCCTTCTCCTTCTCCTTCTCCTTCTCCTTCTCCTTCTCCTTCTCCTTCTCCTTCTCCTTCTCCTTCTCCTTCTCCTTCTCCTCCTTCCCCTTCCCCTTCTTCTTCTTCTCCTTCTTCTTCTATCTTCTTCTTCTCCATCTTCTTCTTCTCCTTCTCTTTCTTCTCCATCTTCTGCTGTGATGGCAGCACATCTGGATTGGTTTAGAATAGAGACAGACTGTCTAACACAGGTGATAGGTATTGGATAATTATTGTAAATAAAGTACACGCAGTTCTTAGCATAAAAAGCTAACACCACCCCAAGGGCAGTCAGTGTGCCACAAACTGACCTGCCAGACAGATCTCAGCAGGTCAGAGAAAGAATGTGTTAGATAAGAGAAAATAAACAACCTTGAAAAGCAGAACTGATGAATCTTGACTGAATCTTGACTTCTTCGGTCGTGGGGCTGGGAGAAAAAAAGACTTTGTAATACCTCGGGAGCCATTTCAGCCACAGAAACCCGAGAGAGGTCAGGCACCCAGTTAGAATCCCTAGCACTTGGAAATGCTGAAGGCAGGCAGCACAAATGAGGGCTACATTAATAGGAGCAAATAAAGCCAGACAAATAATGTTTGACACTTCCCTGCATCCTCTGCTCAGCTCACTGGGTGCATTTCCTCATTCAGAGAGCTTATTGTTAGGGATATACACGGGGAACAATCACGGCACAAAATGCTCCAGGTAAAATACAGTGATAAAGGCAAACTGTTCGACAATTTGAATGCATTTTTTAAGCACTAATAAATCTGTAAGCACTGGTGAAGACATAATCTTTTAACGAAGCGAGGCAAGTAAACAAATACAAGAGCTAGGTTTGTAGTTAGCCTCCGGGAAGAAATGAGAAACAAGCAAATGAATAAAATAACCCTTTAAGTTAAGGAGCCTGCAGGGACCATTTAAATTCAAGCCAACACAGATGCCAGCTTCAGTTTTGAAAGACCAGAAGGGATGCTTAGAAATGCAAACCTTTTTTTTTTTTTTTAAATACACTTTATAATATTCAGAATAATTCATTAAAAAATCTCCTTTTCTGAAGGTCTTCAGACTCTTTATTGCCTCTTAAGCAAGTGAGGCTGTTTAAGGAAAGATCAAGAGGCAAAAGCAGAGATAAAGAAGACAATAAAAATGCAGCCTTTAAAAATGTAAAAGAAGACCATCCTTCCGAGAAAAAAAAACAACAAAACAAACCAATAAACAGCCAACAAAAATGTTATATTGCATGCAAAACAAAGAAATTCTCTGATATATGAATCAAAATGTGATTCTACTTATTTTATAAATGTAACTTTCAAAACAGAAGGATGCCCTAATGTTTTGTGTTTTTTTGTTGTTGTTATCACTACTGACATGGGCAGAAGGATTTTTTTTATTAAAAATGCTTCTGGTTTTTTTTACATTAAAAATTGGCTTTCTACAAAAAAGACTCCTTCAGATTTTCAAATGTATGTCAAGAGTTCAAGGCAAATACTATTTTAAAGTCCTTTTTCTTCTAAGAATTAGTCAACACTTTTGTCACTTCGTAGTGACACCCTAATTATACTATCTTGTGCCCGTGTAACTGCATTCAGACAAAAAGCCACAGTGATGCAAATGCTCCTCCTCCCCCTCGAGTGCCTTCAAAAAAGACAATCATAGGAAAGGCTAAAGGCAGGGGAAAAGCAGCATTTAAAATAAAAGATATATGTAAAAATGCAGGCTTTAGGTACATGCTATAAGAGGTTGATAAATAAATAAATACATAAAAATCCAGAGTGTTTTTATGATTCTCAAATGATTCAAACAGCGTTTCCAGGATGAGCTGCTTCTGTCATGAACTACACCAAAATGTGAAAGGTGAAAGTTACAGCTGCCTTCCAGAGTAACTTTTTTATATATACTGAAAAAAGGGGGTTTTGTGATTTTTCAGAGACGTAGAGAGGGGCTTTTTCAGCTAAAACCAGAAGTCAGAAGGCAGAATCAAACCTGAAGTAAATCAAAGGAAAAAAAAAATATATATATAGGGCACCAACAGTAAAAGAAAATTAATATAATGAATGGAAAGGTGGAATCAAGCATACAAAAAACAAAAACCAACCAAACAAAAAAAGCTGAAGTGATTTCATTTTGCCCCCCATTTTTTTCGCTTTTTGTTTCTCTTCTTTCTGAGGGGATTAGTCTTTCTAAGTATTCCATTTATTTTACCGGGCCAAAATCAAACACAAAGAGAGCGCAGGGCAGTCAGGAATGTAACACTTTCACACTGAAATCTGATACCACCAAGCTGGATGAAGGAGGCTCCGCAAAGCGCTTTTTACTCAAAGAAGGACTGATTAGCAAAGTGAACTCTGAATCACATCGCTTTGTGCAGGGCTCAGAGACAAAAAAAAAAAAAAAAAAAAAAAAGAAAAAAAAGAAAACCCATCACAAGGGATGGTAACTACCAGCTTGGTGGAGAAGAACAGAATATAAAGAAGAATATAAGAAGAACAGAAGAATATAAGAAGAACAGAAGATAAAATATCTGTGTTGACCATGTGAATTAATGATGCACGTTTCCACATTTTTCCACTGTTTTATTTTTTTTTCCACATACACAAAACCTCGTGGCGAGCTCAATGTGCTGCACGGGGCTCAATATACAGAGAGAGAGAGCCGGGCAGACAAAAAACTTCCCCAGCCTGCCAAAGCATTCCCATCCTCTAGGAAAACAAATGGAACAGCCTGAAACCAAAGCACTGGAGGCAAATCTTTCCCCCCAGCCGCTGCACAGCCAGACACAGCCTGGGGCTGGCAATCCAGTCATGGAAAAGGTGCAATCCATGGAATAACAATGCCGCTATCTGCCTCTGGTGCTGACAATGAGATGGGAGCCTTTCTGGGAATCCTGATTTCCGATCCGGGTAAAGAATGATATTCCCACCTCGGCGATGCATTTACGAGCTGCTGAGCTAAAAGAAAATGAGTGTCTCTGCCGTGTTTTTGGAAATCTACACCGGCTAAAAATAACCCGCTAAAAACGCAGGGAGTGGTTTCCCCACCACGTGTCGCAGCAAAGCGGACCAGAATAAAGACATGGGACCAGAATAAGGACATAAAACGGACCACAATAAGGACATGGGGGTAACCCAGCACCTCGTTGCCGTCCTCCAGCTCCCTGTCCCCCATCCTCACACCGAGGAAAAGGAGCATCAGCTGGGGGGTCAAGGATGCAGCAAGGGAAACACGCGAGTGCCTGCCGCATGAATTTCCATCTATTATCGGGGATCGCCGTGCTCTCGGGCTGCCACTCAAGGTTTGTCTCCAGGATCACGCCCTCCAGCCCCTCGCCGTCATTGGCAGCAGCTACACCGCCTTTCCCACCCCGGTACCCGCGATCCAGCTAAAATAAGCATCACCAGGAGAGGGGCTGCTCCCATCAGCCTCCTCCTCGCAGCTGGCAACAGCAGGAACGCCAGGCATTTGCTCTTTACAGCATCATTAGCACCAGATAACAGGAGCAGAGGCAGGGCTGGGTTGTTTTTTTGGTCTTTTCCCGCCCCTCCCTTTTTTTCCCCATTCTTTCTGGTGTTACTGCCCGGAACATCAGGAAAAGAGACGATCAAAACGTGAAAAAGCAAAGAGAGGTCGGCGGTCAAAATGTGCAGGAAGAAAACAAAAGAAGAGAGAGGCAGAGGAGGAGGTGCCATAAAGAATTAAAATTATAAAAATTTTTTCACTTCATCCCTGCTATATGGAGTGTTCCTCTAGAAAGATTCAGTATATTGCCTACATGCACCCCTGTCTCCCAGTGGAAAACTGCTGCACTGGAACATACTCATGTCCTAAAAAAAAAAATAATTATGAAGTATTTTTATTAATTAGATTCGTATTTCACAGTGCAATAAACCGATTTAATCCAGTTAGGTTATGTATAATCATGTAAATGCTGAAAGTAGCCCAGGCTGGGTGTATGCCTTGATTTCGTTTGCCTGCTTCATCACACGCTGCTGCTTATTCGCTGTCTTGGCCTGGGTGGAGTCCTGTGAGAACTGGTTCTTTCACCAACTTTTCAGTTTTGCTGCTTGTGAAATGTGTGTAACTCATCATGCAAACGCATTTACTTTCTAAATATACCTCTGTGCCCTTTGTTATTCATCCTAACCCGGCAAGAACTTCCTCGATTTGTCAGACTGGCAATGTGATCCTTGTGTCTAATGGCTATTTCTCATGTTTACAAACGTTCCCAGACAACTTTTATGAGTCAGAGCCGGGTATCAAACACAGCCCAGTGCAGTTCTGCTGAGCTACTGCTGCTAGCCCTGCCAGCCAAAGGTTCTGATCAGGACAGAGAAAACACAAAGCAGATCAAGAGGAAAGTGGACTTCTATTGGGTGGTGGGGTTATCTATTAAGAGAGTGCTCCAGCAGTTTTTGCATAAATGCATCATATTAAGCACAGAATCTCACAGGCTTGTTTGCTTTCTCACGAAACAGTCTTTTCATGTTGGGGAAAAATGCTGGAGGAGAGATAGCTGCTGGTGGTGTTTCACAGCTCCGTGTTTGTTGTGGTTTATCAGGTCACTAGAACAACAAGGAACCTTTCTGTCCTTTGTCAAAGTAATTTCAATTACCAAAGGATTTGCTATGAGGAAATGAGCCCTGGTGTTTGGGCAGAGATTGCTGAAAGGAACACTAAACTCACCTTTGCTCAAAACCTCCTGCTTTTAAGAGTTTCAGGACCTGGCTAATTCCCACTCAGCAGAAGGATGAGAATTCAGTTTATATTAGGAAAATATACAAACTTACTTGCAAAGAAAAGAAATGTGTCTCACTGAGTTGACAGCACAACTTGTTTTGTTTATTCAATATATTCATCAGTGGGTAGGAAAGGGATGGAGCACCTCTCCTGTTAGGAAAGGCTGAGAAAATTGGGACTGTTGAGCCTGAAACAGAGAAGGCTTTGGGGTGACCTAATTGTGGCCTTCCAGAACCTGAATGGAGCCCAAAGGAAGGACTATTTACAATATTTACAAGGGGCTGGAGTGACAGGGCAAGGAGCAATGGCTTCAAACTGACAGAGAGTAGGTTTAGATTAGAGAGCAGGAAGAAATTCTTTACTGTGAGGGTGGTGGGGCTCTGAATAGAAAACCTCTTACTTGGAAAAACTGCTCAATGAAACTTAACTTCTTTGGTAATCTCATTTAAATGCTTTTATCATTCATCTGTTGAAACATAGTTTTACTTCAGCCATCAAAACATTGGAGTAATTAATGATTATATTGTCATTGTTTCAGACTTCTATTTGGATTTGACCAGTCTGATAATATTTTGTCATTAATTTGCTCGTTATTCTGACTAAGATTTCGTGGTTATCTGTGATTACCCATACTTCCTCCTCTCATGGTGTACTGATGTGATATTGCAGTCTGTGTGCCCAACCCATGCTTTTGAGCAGTTTCATTTCTTGCATCAGCTCCATGATGATTTTCCAACAGAGTTCAGCTGTAGGCCATAATTTGCAGTAGTAGTAGTAGTAGTAGTAGTAATAATAATAATAATAATAATAATAATAATAATAATAATAATAATAATATTTCAGGGTCAGAGATTTAGATGAGTGTGGAGTACAGGACTCAATGTTTTGACTGCTCCATACCAAAGTACAAAGCTAGGGGAGGAGATCTGTGATGGATCTGAAACCTGACATATGGTGAAAGAGCAGGAGTGCAAATGAACTTTTTCTAGCAGCAGAGAGCATCCATTCCTGGATGTAGGTGGAGGTCTGGTGTAGGTGCCTGTGGACCAGAAGTCCTGACATTAATATGTTCTGATTTTCATAGTTTCTTTTGTTTCCCAGTTGTTAGAAATGTTGAGTCTCTGGTTAGAGCAGTAAATGTTGGTGAGGGCAGTTCATGAGAGGGAGCAGGTTAAATTAACCATGCAGTAAAATGTATAACAGTGCACAAGTCAATGGAGGCACTTTGCATGTACAACTGTGCTGCTGACAGCACATCTCTCACCATTATTTATAAATGATGTGGAAGATTCCCCTCCAGCAGCTTATTGATTTAACAGCCTATAAACACACACGATATAATATATTCTGCTGTTCTCAGCCCACCATCAGACAAAGTTCAAGGACATAAACCCCAGGTATTACCAGCTAGGTTACACCAGTGAATTTATACTATAGCCACTAGTAAACTTCATTCTGCTCAACTTTGTGCAAGACCAAAGAGTCACTTGGAGAAGTCCAGAATCACATGGAAAGTGCCACGGCAGAGCTATGTACCAGGTACCTCACCACTGCCCATAGCCACCAAATAACAGATAAGCAAATCAGACCAAAGTTAAGCAAAATGAATCCTGCTGAGAGGCACTGGATTCTAGGCAGTGCGCTGGGACCAGAGAGAGCATCATGCACACCCACAGGCCACCCAAGGAGCACCAGAACTAGGACAACTTGTATTCCTGCATATTTGCCCTGTGCATGACTGATGTGGGAGCTTTTCCTGCTGCTGGGGAGTCCTGCCCTTTGTCTCCCTTCTTTCCCAGGTGAACTCAAGTGTATTGCAAGGCCTAAGCTCACACAGCAGTCTCAGAAGTTCATTATTAGAGTCTCTATGTGTTGTAATGACACTTAAACTACATGTTTTGTCTTGGAGACCTCTACGTCTATCTGTGAAATTAAACTGGTTAGCTCCTGTCTGAGCTACTGAGAATCAGGGAGGACTCACACGTAGAGGCACACAGAAATTTAAGGTATAAGAATAAAAGGCTTGTTTCTGTGGAAGAACAGCAAAAAATGGGCAAGTAAGGTCAGTAAGTCCCTGAATTCAAGTGTCTTTTTATGGTAAAAAGGTGCCAAAATCAGCAAGCTGTCCCAATGTACATATTGGCATGGTCAAATGGAGGGAAGGATGTTTCTGGCAATTTGAGAATTCCCCATGACATTGAGACAACAGCAAATATATTTTCATTCTGAAATTACACTAGAGAAAAAACCCCACACAAATGCACGTGAAGTAACATTTTATATTTTATGCACACATGCCTGCAGATAGATGTATTACTAGGAGTTTCATTCTCTTGTGATTAGTTTGGAGGAGTTAATTTATCTTTGCTTAGAGATGGGATAGAGATTATCAAGTTAAAACAAAGGAAATGCAAAATCTTTTAGTATAATTTAGTTTAATAAAACTAACTTCTAGATTTACAAAATATTTCACTTCAAAGCCATTCTTATAGATGATCCCATCTCTTGATTAAGATAATGTGTCTCATTTTTCAGGTATTTTTTTTTTACAATAATAGAATTTTAAAGGATAAGGATGGTGTTAGTTCAGCTGTTAAAATTTTAGAGTCTGTATTTCTAAACATGTGAGTGTTTTAATGGAGGTCAGAAACAGGAATTGGCAAAAAACTTGAACTATCTGCAGGTAGACTGAGTTTAAGAATCTAGTTTATAAGCTCTTGGAATAGCCACAGTAGTAAATGAGATGGCAAATGCAGTCTCAATCCCAAATTCCTGAAAAAAATTCCCAGAAATGACCTTTGATTGCTTGTTCTGCAGCCATTGTTTGCTGCTGACAAGCTCAAGATCTCTTTTGCAAACAACTTCTCCCCTTCTCATACCATCCCCAGCCAACTGTGGCAGGAAAAGCAGGAATAAGGGACATCAACTGATCCTAGAAAGTCAGTCTCCCAAACAAGCTGCAGCAGCACCAATGCTATATTCATTTTGTGATGTCACAGATCTCACAAAATTGTTATGTCAAACTCTCACAAAATTACTCAGAACTGATTGTTTGCATAAGTAAATTAAACTTTGCTAGTTGCAGCACAGAGGCAGAAAGGCCTGAGATTTCAGAAGGCAAGTTTCATTTATACAAGCTAAAAAAACCCACAAACCACAATCTGGATATAAAGTGTAACTGCAGATGGCCCTTGGGGAAGCATCTGATGATACTTCTAGTTTCTGAAAGCAGATGAGGCTTTGTGGTAGCTTTCACATCAGGTAAATTGTATATTTTTTGAAGAGTGAGGTGATGTGGTTGCATAGAAATGGCATTTTGGCTCCTGAGGATCCTCACTTTACCCAGGGTAGCACTGTTGACTAATAGATGAATAAAATTCCTAAATAAAAGTTTTAGTCCTCAGGTTTCAGGTTTGGATGTCTGATGATGCTGCCTGAGAGTGTTTGTCTCATATGTGACAGCTCTGTTTTAGCAGTTATTATTTATGCACAGATCCATTTTTTAAATACAAAAATCTCAGCGTATACACATGAATGGTTTCCAGAATGAACTCTGCACAATTCTGCTGCTGTCAATTGCATTATCTGGATCTTTTCCCTTAGCCTGTACCCCTTGGCACACTCTGCACAAGCTTCTAACAGAAGACTATTAAATGTAATTAATAGGAGCCTGCTAGCAAATCCATTCAGCTGTAAAATACTGGAAAATAATTCAGTTCACTTACAAAAGGACATGATTGTAAATTGAGAATTTGGAGTTAAATTCCCATCTGGGAATTTAAAAGCACATACTCCATTTATTCTTTTTTTCACTACTCCTATTTTTTGCTGTCCACAGCAAGAACTGGTCCATTGCTAAAGGCAGATAGCAGATGGTAAACCTCCTCTGCCATATGACTCTGCTATTATTCCATTCCTCTGCATACC
Source organism: Zonotrichia leucophrys gambelii (assembly GCF_028769735.1). Lineage (NCBI taxonomy): Eukaryota > Metazoa > Chordata > Aves > Passeriformes > Passerellidae > Zonotrichia > Zonotrichia leucophrys. The sequence continues at coordinate 105,095,345 of NC_088169.1, forward strand.
TAATCTAATAAATTGAGTTTAATTGACTGTAACTGTTCACCCTACATGTGAACACATCCCAGTATGTTACAGATTTAACAGGAAGACTGAGCAGATTCCTGGAGCTGATGATGCTCTTCCCATGTCTATTTATTAACACATCTAGAGCAGCCAGGTTAGTTTACATGTGAGATTCAATGGGGAAAATAAACTTCTCAGCACTGGGAAGACCCCACTTCCATCAGCTCTTCCAATCCCAAATGAAACAATTTATCAGACATAGCCAGTTCTTGGGTTAAAAAACACAACAAGCAAGCAAATTGTATAATTGAAAACCACTTTGGGATTAATTCATACAACTCATTTAATTTCATTGGGATGAAGCAAATCTCTGTGATATCACTTTGTTGACTCTCAGAGAGGGGTAAGGTCTGTACACAGTGTGCAGGGGCCAAAGAAAAAATTGGAATTGAGATCCACCTTCCAGCCTTTAATGCTGCTCTGCCCAGAGAGGGGTGCTAGGCCAAAGTTCCCAAAGCCAGCATCCCGCTTTGGAGGGCTTCCAGCTGCACAATAATCTGTTCATTACCCAACCTGCAGTTATATAACCAATGCACTTCTGTAGGTGCTGTGATTAGTGACTAGTCCAGCATACAAAAGCAGTCTGACACCCCAAGGTCCCTTCCCAGCCCTGGGATTTCTGCCATGCTAATCAGTTCTAGGTTACCCTGGGGCAATTCTGCTCCTTTCTCCTCCACCTCCTGGCCCAGAGGTGATTCATCTTTGTTGACATTAGCGAGTTTCTGTCATTCCTGTGTTATCTCTCTGTGATTCTCCACTTTGAGGTCCATACTTTTCAACTTGAAACATAATGACCCGAAAACTTCCTTGGTTTTGAAGTTTTAATTTTATTTCATTCTTCAGCACTGCCTTGCTGGCTTTCAAAAGAGGTTGACTTGCATGGTTTGCAGCCTTTAAATCAGTGTCCCCCATGCAGGAAAACATGTAGGCTTATGTTTAGTTTTAAGCTCAAACTTGAATTCAAGTGCTTTTAGTGAAATTCGAGTACCTGCTGAAAAGCATTTCTGATTGAGGCCATTTTCCTCAATTAAAACTCATTTTTCTCAGGGTTAAAGTGTGTAGAGTTCCAGGCTGATCATCAGCTGTATCCTAACTGGCACTGATTCTCTTTACAGTCCTGATTTATTTGAGCAGTATTTAGAGTTCATTGTTTAATTATCTTGCGGGCCTAGTTTAGATGATGGTGCTATTTTGTCAGGGTTTGTGTAAATGCAAAACCTATCCTTGTATTCTTACAGCTGCAGCACCTTTATTAGAGTACTCTGAAACATTTCCCTTCAAACAAATTGATAAATACATTGACAAACATATTGACAAATATAGCCGTCCTGAGAACAATATCAGAAGAAAATAAACTTTATTTTCTTTATGTAAGAGCATAACAGATTTGTTGAAAATTCCTGTTTTTTTTCTTTGCCCAGATATCTGAATACTCTCTTCATCTCTCCCACCTCTCACCCACAGCTCTGCAGTGGGACCTGTGGGCCTGGGATTTTATTTAAAGTGTTTTGCCTTGGCACTGCTTTTCTCCTCCAGCAGTTTGCAGACATTTCTATTGCAGATTTGGCTGTCCCTACTCCAGTGGTGGCACAAGCCCAACCTTGGAATATTCTGTATTTGCTTATTATTTGGGAGCCTGCCAGTGTGCTTCTCTGGCATGCAAGCTGCACCAGCAAAACCAGAATGCAGCTTTATGAAATTGAGTTAATTAAATCGTATGCATTTAATCCAAGTTTATTAGCAGTGAGGGGGCACTTTGCTAGCCCATGGGCTTTCCCTTTGTTAAATTGCAAAGAGCTGTTGTAACATGGCAATAGAACTTTGTGGAATGGCTATAGATTGTTTTGAATTCAGAGTGTTTTATACAGGTCACTACCAGCACACACTTGGCATAGGAAACAGAAGTCACCATCAGCCACCTCTGTCTTATTGAACATGCTGACTTTTATTTGGTAAGTTATCACAAACAGATATAGTATACCTTCCTTCTCTTCTCTTCTCTTCTCTTCTCTTCTCTTCTCTTCTCTTCTCTTCTCTTCTCTTCTCTTCTCTTCTCTTCTCTCTCTCCTCTCCTCTCCTCTCCTCTCTCTCTCCTCTCCTCTCCTTCCTCCTCTCCTCTCTCTCTCCTCTCCTCTCCTCTCCTCCTCTCCTCTCTCCTCTCCTCTCCTCTCCTCTCCTCTCCTCTCCCTCTCCTCTCCTCTCTCTCTCCTCTCCTTCTCTCTCTCCTCTCCTCTCCTCTCCTCTCCTCTCCTCTCCTCTCCTCTCCTCTCCTCTCTCTTCTCTCCTCTCCTCTCCTCTCCTCTCCTCTCCTCTCCTCTCCTCTCCTCTCCTCATTTTACAGAGGTATGTTAGGAAAGGCAGGTCCTGAGGAATGATCTTAATGGACATAAGAATCCTGTCAGGAAGGATTTTCTCTATGTGTGAGCAGCCTTTGCTGGGTTAATTTATGTAATTGGTGAGGGTAGCCACTCCAGAAGCACTGCAGGAGTTACCATGTCAGCACTTGCTGGGATTTCTGGGGATATATCCCATGGCTATTTCACTCCATTAAGGTGAATTACACTGGGATCCCAGTGAACTGTGGGAAGAGGTTTCCTGCTGAACAGCTCCAGAAGACTGTCTGCATTAAAGTTGTTTTGTGCTCTTCCAAATCCCAAAGGGGCCTTGGTCTGCTGATTGGGTTTTGTTTTTGCCTGGGCCTTGGGGCAGGTTAGTGAGCTGTGGCTGAGAGCGCATCATTCAAGTGATGGAATACTGCCTGGGAAAATTGTTCAGGGAAAACACCTGAAAACACCTCATGTCATTTTAGTGTAATTCATCCAGGTAATTCTTGCATTTGTGTTTCTGCAAGGAAGGCATTGAGATGCTTGAGTGTGTCCAGAGGAGGCAACAGGGCTGGTGAGGGGCTGGGAACACAAACCCTGTGAGGAATGCCTGAGGGAGCTGGGGGTGTTTAGCCTGGAGAAAAGGAGACTCAGAGGTGACCTTATTGCTCCCCAAAACTTCCTGGAGGTGGCTGTAGACAGGTGGGGTTGATCTCTTTCTCCAAGCAGCAACTGACAGAACCACAGGACACAGTCTCAAGCTATGTCAGGGAAGGGATAGGTTGGATATTAGGAAAAAAAATTCACTGAATGAATAATAAAGAACTGAAATGCTCTTCCCAAGGAGGTGGTAGAATCACCATCTCTGGATGTGTTTAAAAAAGACTGAGCATGGCACTTGGTGCTATATTCTAGTTGAGGTGTTAGGGCATCAGTTGGACTTGGTGATTTTAGAGGTCTCTTCCAACTTCGTGATTCTGCGATTCTGTGACATATCCTGGTGGGCTTCCCACTGGGGAATGAACAGGAATGAACATCCCCAACAGGAGCAGAGGCTGTGGGGCATGGCATGGAAGGAAGCAGGCAAGGAAGAAGAACAACAGGAGGGAAATACAGCTGTTGAAAATGCATGGCAGTATTAGGCAGGGTGATAGTTGAGCCACCAATCATGCTCAGCAAAGTGTTTGGGTTAACCTCTCCTTGAAAATCAGAGAATCACGGTTTCATTTGCACCAATGCATGCCTTTGATATCAGAGGAATGTATACATAAGCCCAGTTCTGACCTGAGTGTTAACAGACACTGCATTCCAAGGAGAAATGCAGGGCTAAGATCAGGCCTAGTGTTGCTTAGTAACCTCTAATCAGGATCCCAGACACAAATCAGAAACCCTTCTGCCTGTTTGTCTTTTTGCCTTACATGATACTAAGTGAACAGACCTTTTTTGTAATAAAATGTAGCTATTCCTCATATTTTTTTATCTAGGATTTTGTAGTAACAGCACTTTGCAAGGAGGCCAGAACAACTGATCTAATTCATTAAAAATTTACTTATTACACATTCCTTGATTAGAGAGGGAGGAATAAAGGAATTCTTACATCACCAGCTTCAAGAAAGTCAAAGACAACTCTGACTTTTACCCACAAGGGAAATTATTCTGCCTCTTATTTCCATGTAGGGTTCTCCTAATCTGTTTCCCATACCTGTGCATGGCAATTTACTGTATCTGTGTTGGGATGAGTGTCAGTTGGTCTGGTAGATTTCAACTAAACATTCAGTCTCACTGGGTTTTTTTCCAAAATTAATGGTTTGTTGTTTTGGTTTGGTTTTTCTTTCTTTTTTTTCCCATTTAAGGTTTCTGACTTGTTTTTAAAGAGGATATGAAGAACACTCTTTGTGACACTCATAGTCGTGTGAATTTCTAGAACAGTAAAACAAGTGTAAGAATTCTGCAATGGAAAATTGCAAAATTAAATCTTGGTCACCTCAGGAAACTGCCTTATTTCTTACCTGCAAATAAGTGCAGGAATTGGAAGAAGAGGCTCTCTTTTCATTACAGCAGTGCCAGGATCTTGTGTCAGTGACACACAAAATTTTGAAGCATACAGATATGGATTAATCTACCTAATCCCTGCCTAGCCAACTTCCATAGAGAAGATGACAAAAAAAAAGGTCAAAAAATGAGCAACTGTGACCCCAAACCTGTCATGCTGCAGTTGTGCTGCATTTCAACTCACTTTCATGCAATAGATCTCGGCTCTACAGCTTTCCCATTATCCTACCTTGCTCAAGAGGTAGCCAAAGAAAATGATTTACAGCAGTAAATCAGCAGTAAATAATTTACATCATTTAAATAATTTACATAATTTTTTCTTCTATAAGGGATGTCCACTGCTGTAAATGATTTAAAGCAGTGGACATCCCCTATAGAAGAAAAAGGAACAGGCTCTATTTTGTAATATTATGTCCCAATCTCTTTGTCTTCTTTGGAATATATGTATTGAGCAAGTTGTGGGGACAGAAAGGAAGATTTGGGGTTTGTTCTTACATTTCAGATTCAAATCTTTCAAAATGAATGTGTCAACACACACCACAGCTGCACATAATGAAGAATTCCCACCAAGACCAGATGGATGAAGTATTCCACTAACTTGTCTAGGAGATAAATTGCCTGAATACTTAAGAAAGTTTAAACCTTAACAGACACTTATCTAAGCAAGGAAGAAAAGAAAACAAAACACAAAGCTTCATTGCTGTCTTGGTTTAGGGCAAATTTGGGAGAAAACTTCAAAAGGGTTTCTCTAGAAAGCAAATTCAGGTGGTTCTTCTCCCAGCTGGTTTGGGAAAAGATTTCCTTGGAGAAAAGTGAAAAAAACCCTGTTTATTTAACACGCAAAGCATTCACCAGCACACACAAAAATATCAATATTAAACAGTAAAACTTCTTGCTCCTCAGAAGAGATGACAGACTCAGGAAGTCCCTCTGTGGGCTGTAGCTCAGCTCACTCAGTCTCTGATCAGTCCCTCTGGTGCTGGAAATGCCACGGCCCAATCCTGGCCCAGTGGGCCAAGGTGTGAGATGCTGGTGCTCTGCTGGTATTCAGTGCAGAGCAGGTTTAAACTGGTCCAAAGAAAAAGAAAAACTCCAGTCCAGGGAACTTCTCTGCCTCAGCTAGCTAAAACTAACTAAAAGCAAAGGAGAGCTCTGTCCCTCTGTCTGTCTGTTCTGCAGACAGCACAATTCATGAGCAGGATGTGGGGGAATGAGTAAAATTTCTGAAGACAGTGCATTTCTTCTTCCCCCTCTTTTGCTTTTGGAACCAGTCTTAAAGGTGGAGAACTTAACATCCAGCATAAACAGAACAGATGACTGGGGATATAAGCATCATAAAGTCACCCCAGGACAATTGTTTAAAACTATTTTTGCTGTCAATAGATCCTGTGGTATGAAACTCAGGGTTTATGGCTGATCAATGGATGATAAAAACAGGCCAGGAAGGATTGTGAGAAGCTCTGTTGCCCTCTTGCCAGCCAAAGCAGGATCAGCTATGTCACAACCATTTGTCTAACCTAGTTTTTTCCAGGTTGAGCACATCCCAACATGTCTCCTTGCTTTCCATGGAAAACTTTTTCTACCTCTCAACTTTTACTTGCAGTTCAAGCCTGTTACTGAGTCCATGCAGAAGAAAAGACTAATTTTCTCCTTTGCAGCAGTGTTTCTCCTCACACACCTCCTCTGTGGGCTAAACACCCTGAATCTTCCAGCCTTTTTCCTCTTGGCCACGCTCCATCCAGCTGCTGCCATTCATTTCCCTCTCCTCTGGGCTCTCCATGTGCTTGAGAGAGTTTGTGTGTCTGCAGTGCAGCTGTCCCAGCCAGGCAGCCAGACTCTGCTGGCAATACCTTTACATATTTCAGTACCCTGCTGTGTACCTTTGAAGGGACAGCCTGCACTTGTGGTGTGTGCAGGGAACTTTCCTCCCTTTCACTCAAAGTCCATGTGAAACTGAAAGTCCAGCTCTGCTGGCACTCCTGATGCTGCAGGCACAAGCACATACAAATACTGACAGGCATTTAGCAAGCTGGATAAAACAGCAGCTGGATTTTAACCATGTGGTTTCCCCTCCTATTTCTGGGTTGGTTTCAGTGTTACAGCATGACCTTTGTAAGATTGGTCTGGATTTTGGTGGAATCTTAAAGCACACAGTCTTTGCCTAAAGAATACCATGAGAAGGGGCTGATCTTTATTGCATTCACACAGGATGAGAGGCATAAAGTTAACCTGAAACAGCCATGAGCTGCCTGAAACCTGCACTCCATCCCAAAGGCTCTGGAAAGTTTTGTTGATGTTATAGATGGATAATGAGATGATTTGCTCTCGCAATTAAAAGATAACTATTGTGTGAATATTAAGAAAAGCTTTAGTGATGTATAGTTATGTTATTGTCCTCTGTTCTTCCCACAGTTCCCTTCCCCCCCTGTATTTTTGCCATCAGACAGCCTGAGGTGTCTAGGACAGGTACAAAGAAGGTGTGCACAAATTCCCCTTACCTGGGGCAGTGGGGAATGGAAAAGCTCAGGGGGTGCAGCATGGCAACACCTGACCTCCAATCGAGTCACAAGAGAGGAATCTCCACTGATAAATGGCAAAGAAGAGCTGAGTGACAGACTGTGGGAGGGCTGGGCTGGCTGATGCAACCCCCAGGGGTATAAAAGACTGAGCATCCATCTTGAAGATGAACCAGCCACATGGCATGCACAGGGCAATTCCCAGCTCTGCAACTTTTTCCTTATGTAGTCCTTTGCTGTATTTTTGTTAAGGTTTAATAAATTTTTTAAATTTTCAAAGTGAGCAGTTGTTTCTCACAGTCAGATCTGGCAGCACTCCTGTTGTGACAAGGTCGAATATCAAGGATGGATATCAAGGCTGAATGAACTGCGCGTGCTGACGTCCCTGAAACGATGGGGAGAAAGGAAATGAAGTTTATCGGGGGCTATGAAGTTAGGATAAATGAAGTTTATCGGGGGTAGAAGCGCAAACCCTCGGTCCCTGTGAGCGGGGCAGGGGAGGGCAGCGATGGCACTCGGGGACAGGAGAGGCTGTCCCTGGGATACACTGACCTCCACCGGTGCCTTTCCCAACTACATCCCTGCCTTGCCACACTCCTGCCCAGAGTTTCATCAACCATTTCGCCACGGTTGGGATTCCTAATTCTCTCCCGAAGTTTGACTTGAAATGCCGGGACAACCCGGGATTCAGCAGAGCAGTGATTGACGCGTCCTTAGGTTTGCCACAGTGCCTTTGGCTTGCTGTCACCTAAGCAGCCTAGGGAAAAAAGTATTAATCACAAACTATTACAAGCCCAAATGCAAAAACACCTTTGCCTTTAATAAAGAGCTCCTTTGCCTTTAATAATTACATTAATAGTAAAAAAGCCCCACGATATTAATAGTAAAAAAAAAATCATGGCCACATCAAACAAGCTTTTGGACAATGCTCTCAGGTATGTGGTGTAATTCTTGGGGCTGCCCTGTGCAGGGCAATGAGCTGGAGTCATCCTTATGGTCTCTTTCCAGCTCAGCATATTCTATAATTATATGATCTTATGCTTTACTCATTAGGCAGAAAACATATTTGTGTTTCATAAGAAACTCACATTTCTTAATAGTTGCATGTAAGAAATGTGTCTTTCTGCACTATGGTGATTCAGGTTGAGGAGTGTGGCGCTTTATCCCTGAGGACTTCAGAGCACTGAATGAACCTATAAAACCATTATGCAAAGCCCTTTTCTACCTTCCTCACAGCCTTACTCAGCTGAGCCCCTTTGTCAGCACGTGTGTTCAAGATGGGCAAATAAAGGTGTGTGTGCTTTCACTGCTGCCACTCACTCAGGAGAAGCCACAGGCTGCCAAGGCTGTGACTGTTGTGCAAGGGGAAGCCCTCAGGTACCAGCCTGTCCCATTCCCCTCACATGAACTCCTGAACTGTGTGGGATTTACTGGCACATCACCAATGCAACAAGCCAAGCGATACTGCTCCTCCTCCTCCTGTGCTCCCCTTTGCCAGCATTCGGTGGTCAGAGCAAAGGGCAGCTGAGCCAGCTGATATTGTGGAAGCCAGAAAAGGGTTCTTACCAGAAGGCTCCTGTGGGACACTGGAATCATTGTACTCTGTCCTCACATTCTGATGTTACTCAAGCAGAACAGCATTTCTTTCTGCAGTGACTGTCACAGTAAAGCTGGCAATTTGAGCGAAAAAAGGAAAAGGAAGTAGATCACCTGCATAAAAACCATAGCAACCAAATATCTATTAATACTTCATTTACACACGTGAGCATTGTCTATTCCTATCAACCATGTACACTCCCATTCTCCTGAGATGTACTTGATTTTCTTTACAGGATTTAACTGTCTGATCTTTGGTGCTTGATCAGGTATTCCCACATTTTTTGCAAGTGCCCCACTGATCCTCTGTTTTGGGGGATCTGCATAAGATAGTTCTGTGAGTAGCAAGACATAAAAAACCTTCCCTTGTGGTATTTTCTGGGGTCCCCCATGGCAGGAAGGAATTAATCTGACTCCATGTTCTTAGAAGGCTAATTTATTACTTTATGATACTATATTAAAGAATGCTATACTAAAACTACCCTAAAGAATAGAGAAAGGATACTTACAGAAGTCTTAACAAGATAGTAACAAATAACTCCTGACTCTCTCCTCAGAGTCCAACACAGCTGGAGCATGACTGCTCATTAAGTTAAAACAATTCACATGATACCAATCAAACCATCTGTTGGATAAACAATCTCCAAACCACATTCCAAAGCAGCAAACACAGGAGAAGCAGGAGATAATATTGGTTTCCTTTTTCTCTGAAGCTTCTCAGCTTCCCAGGAGAGAAATCCTGGGCAAGGAGATTTTTCTAGAAAATATGACAGTGACATTCCCTCTCCCACTTTTCTCCCCCATGTTTTATGGATCTTCTATATTTTCTGTATTGGTTTCCTCTACTTATCCCAGAAAGCCAATCTCAGTGTTCCCAGGTTCTCTTTTATCCCTCCTGCTAACCATGTCTATATTCCATTTTCTCCTGTGCTCTCCTAAGTCAACTAAGACATGTATCTCCCTCCTGTATTGCCTGAGGCCTCCTGCTACACTCATCTCAGCTTTCATACCTCCTGTATCTCTCTTGTAACGTTCCTATTCCGAGTGTTTTACATGAAAGCTAGGCAAGATACCTCATACACCATGTCTGATTCAAACTCTGGGCATGCTACTCACTCAGCAGCCTGGCATGTCTACCAGAAGGAGGAACAGCTTTGTGTCACTGAGCAATAAAGCAATATCTGCTCGCCAGTTTCCAGGAAACCTGTGGGACACGAGATTTTTTATGATGCAACTCTGTCTCTGACATGTCTCTGTTAGGGCTTTGAAAGGGTGGTGATGACAGGGAGGCTGCACAAGCCTTGTCTCTCTGTGGAATCTGACTGGAAACCAAAGGCAGCAGCAGACAGCAGTGATAATGGGCACATCAAATCACAGCTGGGGTAAGGCAGGCTCTGAGGCTGTCTCTGCTGCTCCCTAGGCGTGGGTATTCCACTGCAGCAAAGCCTCAAGTTATGAGGCTGCTGGGAGGTTCTACCCTGCAAACCCTACTAATAACAGAGTGGGAATGTTAAGTAACAAAAATAAAAACAATAAAAAAAAGTTGCTAGGAATTAGTCCACCATGCCCAAAGAGCCTCAGGAAACTTGGTGTGACCCTTCCCAGCTTGACAGATCATTCTCCAGCCTGAAGAATGGGATCTGCCTTCTCCCTGAGACCTGAAGAAAGGGATTTTCCCTCTGTCCTGCAGCAGGGTAGAGCTGATTCCTTTCTCCTGAGTATCCACATGATGTGAGAGCCTGAATTCTCAAAGGATAAACATTGCTGACATATACCTAACCATGGGCTCAGAAAGACCAAAGCTGTGTTTAGAAAAGAAATTCCAGCTCATTTAAGAACTCTTTACAAAGTTATCTTTATGCCTAGCTCTGTCTTGCCTAAATGCATCTAATCTTGAAAAACAATTTGGTAATGTTGAGAGCTTCTATTTTTTTTCTCCTGTGTTTTAATATATTCTTTACAGTACATTTTATTTAACAGTAAATTATTTAATCTTTAATATCTTTAATCTTACATGTTTAATTTTCTAAATCTTCCAAATTGTTATCACTTAGGACTCAAGAAGGAGAATTTCTGCAGCTGTACATCATGCCTCCACTCAGAAATGTGTAACCAGAGTCAATCTAGCTTTACTTTACAGCCATAGAGAGAACTAAGCATTTTTACCATAGGACCCATCTCAGTGAGAGATTTTTTCAATGATCTGCTCTCTGAGCTCTATCATTTTTCCAAACTCAGACATAGCTGTTTTTCACAACTGCCAAGATATGATATATTTTCCTCTTTTTACTTCCTGCTGTGTTTCTGAGCTAACCTCTCTTCTTCCTTGGTGAGTTCAGGTTGTGTCTGGAGTCAGATAGCACCTCCTGATCTGCAGGCAACCAGGAGAGTCATAGTGCTCTTGCTTCTGATGTGTTTCTTCTCTCAAGTATTTGAGTTCTGAGTTCCTAAGCTCTCTCATAGATGGGAAGTAGGAAAACAACCAGATAATAATGATGGGAGCAGCAGGACCAATGCAGCCTGCTTTCCTATGGATTAATGTTGCAAGGTGTGGGTTCTCTGCTGCATGATAAGGCAGTAACAGGGATGCCAGCTGCAGGCTTTTCCTGAGCTGTAGTGCAGCATCTTTCTATACCAGACTATCTCCAAAAAACATGCCTAAAATGATTAACATTGACTCCTCTGACCAATTACCTGAATTGGTCAGAATTAGACAGACAGGTCTTTATATATATACACACACAGCCCTATCACTTAAGCCTAATTTGCTTAGACAAGCCAAAACTGCAAGGGCTGAGTTACACCAAAGGTACAAACCATTTGGCTGTGATTATCAAAGTCAGCTGCATACACATATTTTTTTTTGTGATCTTGCCCAAGTGAGGAGTTTGCACTTGCCTGGTTCTGCGATCTAGTTCGAATGCTGCAGATCCCAAGCTGAAATTATCCACTGAAGACAGAGTAGCTTTTAATTTAAATTGAGGCAGATATGAGCTCTGAGACACTGCCCAAGGATGCAACAGCTCTGCTCCCAAGGTGGGCAGGCATCTGCTCTCTCTTGAGGGCAGGGTGGCTACAATCTCATCCCCAATATCTGTTCTTACAGTGGATGCTTTTTACCCCAGGAGCCAGCTGGGCTCAGGTCTATCTCTCTGGGAAAAGCACAAGCAAGCCTGCAGGCAGAGGTGCACTCAGAGCAGTTAGTGGCCTCAAGAAAAGCCAAAACTGTGTAGCCAAGTGCCTTTTCAGCTTGGAACCAAAAGCACCGAAGTCTCAGAGCCAAATCCAAGTAAGATCGAGCGTAACCAGAGCGCACCGGCGCAGCCAGCAGGGAGGGCAATACCCACGGAACGAGTGCGGGCTGGCACCGGGGCCGCTCCTGCCAGCAGCAACAGCGAGGAACGGGGAGCAGGAGCGGAGCCGCCTCCCGGGCGAGCTCGCAGCGCTCCCCGGCGGCCGAGGGACGGAACGGGAGCCTCGGGGCGGAGCGGAGTGCGGGACATGGCCGGGATGGAGCGCAGGGGGATGGCGTGCGCCGGGGTGGAGGAGTGCCCGGCATGGCCAGGATGGGGATGGAGTGCCGGAGGACGCCGTGGCTGGGGGTCGGTGTGCCGGGATGCTGTTTGCCGGGGATGGAGTGCCGGAGGATGATGTGGCTGGGATGGAGCACCGGAGAATGGTGTGGGTGGGGATGGAAGAGTGCCGGGCATGACCGGGATGGGGATGGTGCGCCGGGGGCGGGGGGGCGTAGGTGGGCATGCGGTGCTGGAGGATGGCGTGGCTGGGGATGGAGGAGTACCGGAGGACGGCGTGGGTGAGGATGGAGTGCCGGAGGATGGGGCGTGCCGGGGGTCGGTGTGCCAGGAGTTGTCGCGTTGTAGGTGGCGGTGTGGGTGTGCGGAGGCGTGGCGGGGACAGTGCACGGGGGATGATGATGGGCCATGGGACGGTGCGGATGGAGGCGATGCCGGGGCGAGACCCGCAGGAGACGGGCGGAGGAGCCGCCGCAGAGTGCCGGGAAAAGCGCTCGGGAATGATCCTCAGCGCTGCTCGGCGCTGGATGCAGCGCCCGAAAAACCACCCGGGAATGCGGAGGAGCCCGGTCAGGCGTGAGAAAAATATCAGATTTGTCTTTACAAACAAGCTGGTAGATAAAACTAGCTCTGGGAGATAAAAGAAACAATGGGAAGGATTCTATTGATTGATGAATGGGAAAAGATGCTTGCTTTAGGTTTGCTGATAAACGAAATTAGGCATTGAGAGATGAAAGAAACAACGGGGAAGGAGAAAACCCTAAATTCGTAAGAATTAAAAATTAAAAGGGAGGGTTATACATTAGAGGGAGGAAATCTTTGGGAAATCTTCAGGATCAGGTGTATAGGGGAGTCTGTACCTCTCAAGTACCTCAGCCAATGGAGAAAGAGAGAAGGGAATAAAAAGGAGGCTGCGTCCTCCAAAATTTTGAGAGATCCCAGGGGAATGCCCCGTGGCCTCTCCCTTTATTCGAATAAAGCCAGAAAGGTGTCCTCTGTCTCCTTTTTAAACACAAACCTCTGGTGTTGGTAGATTAATTTTCCTAACAGGCGGTTCAGGTCCGGCGGGGTGAGAGGGGCGGCGCTCGCTACCAGGGTGTTCTCTCCTCTCCGTGTGTTATCCGGCCGCATATCCCTCGGGAAAAACACAGCCACACAGCACTCCTCGGCACTTCTCTTTGGCACCCTTGAAAGGATATTCCACAGAATCATTTAGGCTGGAAAACACCTCTGGGATCAGCGAATCCAAGCTTGTCAAACAGACCAAGGCAGCGAGTGTCACACCCGGTCATTTCTTGAACATCTCCAGGGGTGGTGGCTCCGTCACCTCCCTGGGCAGCCCGTTCTTGTGTTTAACAACTTTATGTGAAGAAATTCCTTGTGAAATTCCTTTTGTGAATCCAAAATCTTCCCTGGTGCATCCCGAGGCCGTGTCCTCTTGTCCTGTCACTACTTGCCCCACCTGGCTACAACCAAGAAGGAAGATGAGGAATTACTGACTGGCAACTCTTGGTTGTTGCCCCCAGTTCACACATTGCCCTCACCAATGTCAGATATTTTTATCAGTTTCTAAGGAAGCAAGTTCTAACCCAGCACGCTTAAAGAACACAAAATATTGTCCCCAAATTTATCTATGTTCGTTCATGCATAATTTCTGTACCCAAAAAGCCCCAAGTGCAGAGAAAATACAAAAAGAGGGGAATTAATAGGGCCGAGGAAAGGTCATTAAAGTGAAACAAAAGCATAAAAGGACATACATTTTTTTTTCTTATTAAAAATCATACATCTGAAACCTATAAAATATTGTCAATATTTTAAAAAATCTTGAAATAGGCAGAAAAATAACCATTTATGCTTCTAAAACAAATAACTATTTGCTTCTAAAACAAAATTGCAAGTTAAATAAAAATGCAATTTCTTTTTATTCTTTTCCACAAAGGTTTCAATTAAATAACACTGAAAATCACAAAAATCAATGGAATAATTCGGTAAACAAAAACGTTTAATTCCCTCTTCTTACTCTAGATTATTTGAATTGGTACTTTAAAATAATTAAATTAATGTGAATTCATTTAAGTAGAGCAATGTCCCCCAATATTAGCTGAATTGAAGCTATTTTTGTTCCTGAAGTGACACATTTGACGTTCTACCAGTCATACAAGTCTCTGCAGTGGCACATTCACTGTTAGACCACTGGGCTTCAAGCTGAAAAAAATGCTCTGTTTGGTTCAAAGGCAATAATATCAATGGCAGGAAAGCCAAAGCTAAGGCACAGTGCAGATTAGATTGATGAAATCAGAACCCAACTGGACTCCATCAGTATTGAACAGAGCAGGGATGGAAGGCAGGCAGGATGCTGCTCCAGTGGCAATCTATACAGCGTGCTGCATAACCTAATTATGCAAGAGCTTTTCATCAAAATCTAGTGGCATTTCCTCATAGATTTGCCCTGTAGTATATCTTGGTTTAATATTTCACCATCCACTAGTCCATTATCTGTTGCTGTCTTTGGTTCAGTCTCAATCTCTGGACCAAAGCAGCCCCTCAGATCTTGGCTCTGCTGTCTCTGCTTTGTTGACTTTTGGTGCCAGGCTTTCCTTTACCTCAGCTATTACTCTGACTCCTGAATTAGATTAAATGGCCCTGGGGACATTCTTCAATGTTCATATTGATGTTCTCTGCAGCTTTCCATGGTCCTAATCTATCATCAACTAATTACTGGAATTAACCTTTTTTATTCAGTACCTTCCACCCCACAAAATCCCTGACACTGCAGCAACATCTCCTGACTGCAGAAACCTGTCATGAATGCTGATATTAATGAATGTGTGCTATGGCAAGGGCAGGGAGCTCTCTGTGTTATTCAAGTTGTCCAGCATGTCCTGTTACATGAGTTTGCACCCAGGCATTTGAGTGGAAAGCTTTTCATTTGGGGAAGTTCAGAAAGTGGAAAATTGTTTTAAATGCTAATATTTTTGCCTAATATTTTCAGTTTTTCACACTAGTTTTGTTTTTCTTGTCTCTTGTCTGACACCTTGAAATCTAACCTGCAGAAACAAAGAGCACATAGCATTAAAATAAAAGCTGGAGGAAGCTGAATTTAGTGTTAACTCTAAGTCTAGGTATAATGCTTAATAATGTTAAATACTCCACAAAATAAAGTCTTACAGGCATCAAAATTAGGTGGAAACTCTCAGTGACTCAGCTGACCATCTGTGAAGTGGGCATAAGCCCCCTCTATCTGTCAGCTCAGAGAAGTCTTGTAAAAACAGAATTATAATTATTGCGAACTCTAAGAGATGGAAGAGCTAGTGCATTGAAACAAGACCCTAGGTTAATTAATATATTAATTAAATTAATAAAAATGAACATTGTTTTGTGTTTTAGGTGAGGGTTTGAAAAAAAGAGTGCACAATGAAGATCTCATCTTGTAAACTTGGTAAGAAAACACAAAACCTCACAGAGTAGTGAATTTGGCCAGTTCTGGGTAGCCTGTGAGCTGAACAAGGAAGGCCAAGTACTAAAACAACCAAACAAATCCCCAGTGATTGCACAAATGGACATTACACAGCTTTCCTGGTATTAAAATCTTGTAGATAATTTTTCAAATGAAGTTTCCCATGTCATGTGTAAATACACTTTTGTGTGTGCAGTGTTTTGGTATATTTTTCCTTCACACACACAGAAGTTACCACTCTTCTTTTCTTACTCTCTAGTACCTATAGACACAAACATCTGCTGCTGGTGATAGTCTTCCACCACATTATATTTTACATTATTTCAGGGTTTTTTCTCCACACCTTTGTTTTAAAGAGATTTGCACCAAAGTGGTGACCAAATTGCAGGTAACTGATTAAAACTTTCAGTGAGCAAAAGCAAAACAAATCTTATCAGTTATTAAAACAATAATAAAACTGAGTGTGATTTTATAATTCTATGTCAGTAAACGATCAACTACAAACACACTACTTATTACATTTAAAGAAAGTTTTAACTCACATCTAAAATCAGTACTGTAGAAGTAAATAGAAGGAAAATAAGAGATCAAATAAAGTAATTTTTGGTGTTATTCAATTGAAACCTTTGTGGAACAGAATAAAAACAAACTACATTTTTATATAACTTGTAATATTGTTTTAGCAGCCAAATTGTCTTTTTCAAAAACTTTTGAAATACTTAGAGTTGACACTTTTTAGAACCCAACTGTCTAGCCATACTATAAGACCTTGTGATGGATTTTATCTACATCAATGTTAATTACCTTCCAGGATCCTGCTAAACTTTACCTTCCAGTATCATCCCACCACTAAGGCGTTTAAACTGTATTTTTAACATAGTTTAATGCAAAAGTCAGAATGTAGACACATAAACTGTACTGTTAATATGCACTAATTGAAGAAGGACTTTTGTATCTTTCCCTTTGTTGTATTGGAATTAACTCATATGCATGAAGTCAAATAATTAAAAATAATGACATTTCAGAATTGTACAGTCAAAGGATGATATTTTAAAGATATGCTCAGTGTTTCTGCTATCCAGTACCCATTACTCATTCTTCAGTTCTTCCTCTGAATGAATCAATTAACATTTTGTGGATCTTCATTAGCTTGTGTCATTTTACTTTTGAACACATTAATATGGATAGGAATGGAATTCTTTCTCTTCTGTGCTTTGTAACTTATTTACTCAGTTCATGTTACCAAAGTCCTTTGGTTACACTTGTGAAAACTCTGCAAAAACAAAAGTGGCAACATTTCCTACATCTGCCTGCCAACAAAACAATCAGTCCCATAGGGAATATTTGAGTCTTCTTTCAAAAATTTAGTCTCATTCTTCAGTTTAAGAAGAAACGGAGAGAGAGATTCAAATCTGCCTCCAGAAATTATTTTGCAATGGCAGGTCTTCTGTGCACAGCCTTGTTTAAAGTTACTTTCAATATGTGGGTGCTGAGCAGTGGTGTTGGCAGCAGCTGGGAAGAATTTATCTGAGCTGGTGGAAATACAGTGAAGTTGGTAAAATCTGGAGATTTGGTTTTTTACTCTTAATAACAGGATTTGTTCAAAAGTTCTAGATCCAATAATTTATTCGTCTGGTTAGAAAATAGCCCAGAAGCACAGAGCAGTAATCACAATCAAGAATAAGATTCAGAACTGGCTCATTCTGATCAGCCTTTAACATAAGGTTTGGTTCTTAGGTTCTCTCATCGACATTATATATATATTGTGAAAAATGCGTATTTTATGATTGGCATTTCTCAAATATTAAGATGAATATTATATGTGTTGTGTTAGAAAGTAATGCTGTATTCATTCTCTTAAGTAGTGTGTTAAATATAGTTTTAGGTTATAATAAAATGTTAAAATAAGAAATTATGCTATGTAGGATACTTTTTTTAAAGAAAGGACACACAGCAATATAGCAGCCACAGGACATCTAAATCTTTCAGAGAAAGAGAATTTATGCACCATTATCAGAAGAAACGAACTTCTTCCCACCTCGAAGGCGCTGTTAGGATTTGGAGGAAGAAGATGATGATGACCAGACAGAATCCTGTGTTTGAATGGAATTTATGCATCATGTATGAGGTTTATGAATATGCAACCGGCTATTGCTTTTAGGGGTTAATTTTATGTTAATGTGTGTCCTTTTTTAGGCTCGTGCTGACCAGAAAGAGGTACCCAGACATCCATAACTCTTTGTTTCTATTGTCTCATATTGTCCTAATCCAAATTGTCCAAATTATTATTACTCTAATTGTATTACTATTTTTATAACCATTTTATTACTATTAAACTTTTAAAATTTTAAAAACAAGTGATTGGCTTTTTTCACACATATTTTCCATTCAGTCCATGGTCAGTACTGGTGGAAAAGTTCTGCATTCCTGAAATTTGGGCCGGTTACACAGTCTTCCCAGCCAAGGCAGATTTTAAGGCAGTAGAGGTTAGCATGTAGCCCTCTGGGAGACTGTTCACCATCTTACCTTGGCTTCTTTTTTCTACTTTCTGCAGGACAGAATTGAGTTCATGTCCTCTTCCTCAGCCTCCTGCAGAAAAAGCCTTTTGCTCCTGTGTGAGCCCTCTGCTCTTGTCCTGCCTTTTCCTCGAGCTGCACTCTGTGTCAAGTGGATCTCCTGCTGCGCTCTTCTCCCCCAAAGCATGGAGACAATCATCAAACACAGGGAAAAATCTCACTCCAAAAGTGGCAGAAAGGACTGAGCTTTTCTGCTCTGGAGTGGTAAAAAGAGAATGAGTGAGAGAAATGAACATAAAGCAATGCCTGGAGTAGAAAGGGTAAGAGAGAGTCCATCTGTTTTAAGACATTCAGTGATGCAGTGAGACACTAACTGATGCAACTATCAGTTAATGAAAATAGAAGGCACAAATGTAAAATTAGGAAAGAAGTTTTCCCAGTATTGTTTGGCTGCTAAACATGCTGACAACAGAAGCCAATTCTGGAAGCCATTTAGGAGGACATGAAAGCACTGACCATTTTCAGCAACAATAGAGATATCCCGAGTCATTTAATGCAGACAAATTATTTTAAGGGTTTAAAAATCCTTTTACTATGCCCTGCCTATTAGGGAAAGCATGAAACGCCCTCTGTCAACTGTGTGGTTTTTGCACCTTCTTCTGACATGTCTGGTACTATTTGCTATTGTAGACAGACTACCAGACCAGATGGATCACAAATCTGATCCAATATGGTTACTCCTTATGTTCTGAAGTGAAAATTTTACCAAAAGCATATCGGGAAAGCTTTTGGAAAATCTCAGAAAACTGACACAAAAAATATCTAAGAAATTGCCACCTTCTGTCTGCTAAAAAAAATGTCAAAGAGTAATCATTTTATTGCTGTCTAATCCAGCATGCTCTCTGCTTTTCAGGGCAAATACAATCTTCAAATGGAACACTTCCTGAACTCTTGGGGTTTTTTCAGGAATTATTTCCATCTGTCTTTGAATAAACTAGCTCTGCTCTGTGTTCTGCATGTTAGGTTCTATCTCCAAATGATTTTCCTGGTGATATTCTGAAACCTGGACAAAGTGTTTGCAAGGTAGCTATAATTCAATGATTAAACAAAGGATAAGAAATTTTTTTGACCCTCCATTATCACTGGTGCTAGATTAATATTAAAAAAAATCAACATAAAAACAGCAACAGAAAAATCCAGAAACCTCGAACAAGAAATGTTTATCTGACATAGGAGGAAAACAGGTATATTTTCCAAGATATATTTCCATTCCCCTTATCACATCTCTCCTTTCAAGATGGTAACATTGATCAAATAACATTTCTCCAGGTATAACTGATAACAGTTTCCCTTCAATCTCCAATTGCTGTGAGTCCTGTAACACCCTCATCTAAGGTACTTCATCCTGTTTCAATGGTAGCGGGATTATTGAGCCCCTGTAGAAGTGCTGAGTGTGTTACACGTGGACAAAACCTGGCTTTTGCATTTCACATGGCTGCAGTTCTGCCCTGTGGCCATATCTTTACCACTATACCTAAATTCTGTTTTCATGTAGAGGCTGCAGCCCCATTCTACCATCTGATAAAGGAACTGCACCCTGAATTATTCCTCCTGTTTATACATCACACACCCTTATCCTTTGTTAAGGTCTTGCAGTTTTGCTTCTCTAGATATGGAGGTATTGAGCATCTCAAATGCCCTTTGTGAAAGAAAGAACATAATTTAGAATAATTACTAAGAGGGAAAGCTCTTGGATAATGAGGGATATGGGTCTTGTCATTTAAGCATAAATCCTAAATAGGAACCTTGCATTGTTTTCCTGGTGGATCTTGCCACAGCCTGCTGTTTGAAAAAAATCAAAATCAATATATTGATTCAGACAAATATAATAACCCAGCATGCCAGAGCTTGCCTTTGTGAGCTAGGTTATAGATAGGGTTGATAAAATAATGACATCTCTGAATTGCTAAGTTAGTGCACAGCAATTCTAAATAAGGGAGAGCTACAGACTTAGATGTTAAACCTGAGAAGGCATTTGGGAGCAGACCTGCAAGGTGGGCTGTGTCTGGCAGAGCCACCAAGTGCTGAATCCAGCTGTTACAGCTGTCTGTAAGGGAGGAGGCAGATGCTGAAATGGTGAGTCATGGTCGTACATCAGAGAAGGTCACTTGTACAGAGCTAAAGATCTGGATAAAGGATCCTGAAAAAAGTGAGGCATACATTTTGTCTTTATAAGGGCAAGATAATGCTTTTGCCCCTCTGAGGCTGGCTGGGAGCAGGAGCTGTGCAGGGACTGCAGGAGGCAGGAGATGGAGGAAGAACCAGAGGATGGTGGCAGCACCAGAGTAAGAAACATGTGGCTGGGGGTGAGTGATGGGGAGACAGGACTAGGATAAAGGTTGGAAATTGGAGGCTGGCAACAGAAGCACAAGATAGGAAAGGCTGTCACAGACATCTTTTATGAAAAATCCTTTCCTTAGTATTTTTCCTCCTGAGAAGCTGAAAGGCCTCAGGAACAAAATGGAAACAATGATTATCTGCTGCTGTGGAATGCAACAGGTGCATCTGTGATTGGCCCATGTTGGATGTTTGTAATTAATGGCCAATCACAGTCAGCTGGCTCAGACAGAGAGTCGAGCCACAAACCTTTGTTATCATTCTTTGCTATTCTATTCTTAGCTAGCCTTCTGATGAAATCCTTTCTTCTATTCTTTTAGTATAGTTTTAATGTAATATATATCATAAAATAATAAATCAAGCCTTCTGAAACATGGAGTCAGATCCTCATCTCTTCCCTCATCCAAAACCTCCTGTGAACACCATCACAAAAGGCCACTTTAAGCAGGCCAGGGCAGCTCACTGAGCTGCTTCAGCCATCAGCAACTCAGAAGTGTACCTTTGATGGTGGCACTTTTCAGGGTCTGATGGTTATCAGCTGAAAACCTATAGCAGGGTGAGGATGCTGCAAAAAGGACATTTCTATTTCTTGTGGAAAGATAAAATAAGTACTTGGATTTGCCAAGGGGAGATACAAATAGGATTGTCTAGAGAATACTGGAAAAGCAAGATGTGACCATGTTCACAGGGGTCCGAGGATGAGGGAAGAGATGAGGATCTGACTCCATGTTTCAGAAGGATGATTTATTATCTTATGATATATATTATATTAAAACTATACTAAAAGAATAGAAGAAAGGATTTCATCAGAAGGCTAGCTAAGAATAGAAAAGGAGGGAATGAATAACAATGGTTTGTGTCTCACCTAGAGAGTCTGAGCCACCTGACTGTGATTGGCCATTAATTAGAAACAACCACATGAGACCAATCACAGATGCACCTGTTACATTCCACAGCAGCAGATAATCATTTTTTCCATTTTGTTCCTGAGGCCTTTCAGCTTCTCAGGAGGAAAAATCCTATGGAAAGGATTTTTCAGAAAATGTCATGGCTACAGCAAGATACCCTGAATAGTTATTTACCTTGAAAAAGAACCCCAAAAGATGTAAGTTAATGATTTATCTCCATTTGACAAAAAAAATCTGTTTATCAATCTATACACAGTAATGCATATGACATGATAGTTCAAAGAGCAGAAGAGTGGCATGGAAATCAGGGGAACCAAAAATTAATTCAGAGTTTCATCTGTATGGGAATTAAAAATGAGTAAATAAACTGAAGAAGTAATTATCCATGACAGATGTGAAATACAGAAGATTAAGGAGTGAATTTAATAGTGAACAGGGATTACAGGCAGTTGCAGTTAACAGGGTCCCCCTACTGAAGGACAGTAAGAAAATTCTTTTGAATTGCCAGCTGGTGTGAACTGTCACCACCTGAGCTATTTCCTTTAGCAGCACAAATCTAGACTGTGAGACATGGATTTGTAAAGAATTCTCAAAGCTTGACAGGAATCTCACGCAGTCTTGTACATGTGTATGCAAACCCTGAGATAAGGTGTGCTGATTTAGGAAGGCCATGGAGTAGAGATTACATTGTTGAGAGAGAGATTCAACTAGAAACAAGTTTCAATAAGCTTCAAATTAAGGGTTTGCAAAAAGACCAGATTGTTTAGAGAATTAGAACTGTGAAAGATGCATTGTAGCAGGACTATGTGGGGTACAAATATAGGTGATTGGTCTTAGAAGTTGTTAGCAGCATTGTTTGGCAACAGCTAATGACCTGAAAAACATTTATAAGGTATTGTAACCAGAAAATAGGTTGGCTTCTGATAGAATGCTGTAGCGCTTTACATGTCTTATGTCTCACCCTTCATCAAGACTGATAATGGAAAAAAAAATCTTTTGAAACACCTCTCAGTTACCCCATCTCTGTAAAAAAGCTGGGAACAATCCAACACTATCCTATCCAGGAGATTTATCCTTAAGCAAGAACGTAAAGGAAGATAAAGCACATGAGCTTATCTAAGCAGGGGTCAAGAAGGCCATGTGTGCACCTGTTCCAAGCACATCTCCATTTCTGTGAGAGGGTGAAGTTCTCAGTCAGACAGCAATCACAAGAGGAAACCTAGCAGGGAGTAAGGAAAGGCCCACTCAGCCACACGGCAAGAAAATCCCATGGATTTGGGTTGGTTTGGAGGTGGGAGCACCTGTCAGAAGGGATGGTTGGGTAGTGGCAGACAATGCAGGGCTGGGTTTGGGTTGTTTTGGAGGTGGGAGCCTCTGTCAGAAGGGATGGTTGGATAGAGGCAGACAATGCACCCTGAGCTGACCAAGCCAAATCAGCAGCAGCAAGGATGTGGCTGTGGATGTGACATGGCCCTCCTGCTGGCTGGTCCTGCTGCAAGGAGGACACGGTTGGCTCCTTTAGGAGCACCACACAACCGTGGCCATGGCTCCTTTAGGAGCACCACACAACCATGTGTGGTGTGCTTCTGTGAGCTGAGCCCAGAGAACTCTGAACTGTGCGCTGAGCCCAGCCGTGGATATCTTCACCTGCTGCAGCATTGTCCATCAAGCAGGCATTTAACAGTGTCTTCATTTGCTGGGGGAAACAGCTTTTGCATGCAGTTTTTAATCACCAAAAGTTGTTTCACCGTGCTGGAAAACGAAGAGCAAGAAAACTCTGCAAGGAGAAGGACGGCTGATGTTCCTCCTGCCCTTCCTTTCACACCCAAACACCAGCCCTGTGACTGGAGGCCCACTCTGCCATTTCGTTCTTATGGGCAGAATCTTCTGTGTGTGTGTGTGTTGTTTTTTATAAATATGCTCTCCTGCCTGTTTTCCTGCCTACAGTGACCCTGGGTCACCATGGCCATGGTGGAGGAGCAGGGTGTCATTGGATCCATGGAATGCCTGGGAAGGCCACTGAGGAAGCAGGGCATGTGAAGTGGCCTCAGAGCCCTGGTCTGCATTTGTTAAGCATTAGAATTGGGAATTGGAGTGCCCAGGTGGAGTCACCACCCCTGGAATGGTTCAAGAAATGACTCAGTATTAAGAAATACCTTGGAGGTGTTTCTCAGCTTTAAAGATTTTATGGTTCTATGACTGTGTAGAGCTCCTGAGCCACTGGGACACTCAGTGAGCTGCAGACTCCCTCCATGGTGAGTCTGACAGGGTGACACAGCTCTCCTGTATCCATAAGTATTCATTTAATCTCCCTTTTGGCTGCTCATTATGCTTTTGCTGATGAGTGGAATGTGGTGATCAGGTGCAAATACCGTACATCAGTTGATCTCCAACTGTGCATGTTATTGGAAAACAAGAATCCAATGATAAAATTATAATAATCATAATGAAAATTAAAATTTAAAAAGTAATTGTCTGTAATGAATCAAACAAGGAATTAAATAGTGATAAAATAAGAATTTAAATGATGCTAAAAAATATGCAAAATTAAAAAAAAAATTAAATAGCTTATCTATTTTATTGTGCAGTGTGGTTGGATTTTACCAGCACAAACTGAGATGCATGAAACAAGATAGTGAAGGGGAGGCTTTGTCCTTGCTGTCCCCACACTCCAAAACCTATTGTTCATTCCCATGAAAACTTCCCATAACAGCACAATTGAGGTTAACAGGCACAAAGCCCTGAGAAAAACTGCATGAAAATAACGGTGCAAGAAAACTGAAGGGGAAATATTGCAGAGGCTTTGGGAAACACTGGCTCAGCAGCTTCAGAGCAAGCTGTAACATTGCAAAGGGCAGCTGAGTGATGACAATGCCACTTGCTGAGCTCAGGGACCTGTGCAGCACAAACACCAGAGGTTTGTGATGGGGGATATGGAGTGATAACATTTCTCAAGATTCTCCGGTGAGGGGTGTTAATGGAAAAAATGGGAAAAAAATGGAAACCATGGCTGCACAGACCTCTAACTAGAGGGAAGTTGAGATCCTCAGGGGCATGGAGGAGGCAGCAGTGGAGTACAGACCTGAGGGCTCAGGAGAGAAAACTTCCCCATACCAAAGTTGGGGGAAGAACACATTACATCTACAGAAAGAAATGGAAGAAGGACAATTTGGGGGCCTACAAACGTGCCAGCTTCACTTCAGTTGAAGGCAAAATGATGAAACATCTTCTTTGAAGCTCTCTCTGGGCAAAACGAGTGAAAACAAGACGAGCAAGAATAGTCAATATGGATTCATTAAGGTTAAATGATGCTTGACCAATCTGATTGGCCTTGGTGCAAAAATAGATGAATCACTGCAGAAAGTAAGACAATGCTGTCTGTACAGACTTTAGCAGGGCTTGTGGCTGGTTTCCCATACTAATCCTGTGCTGTGAGGAGCACTGCTCTGGCTGGATGCCTGGAGAGAGGAGCTCTGGCTGGCAGGACAGACTGGGTGTCCCAGCTGGCTGCCCAGGGTGAGCTCTGACTCGGGATCTCCAGCTGGTCAGAGTGACCCTGAGATGTGTTAGAAAGTCTCTTTTCCCAGCCTGGTGATCAAAGAAGGAGTCAGAGCTCTTCATTTCTCAGTCTCAACGTTGTTTATTGTTCCTTATCTATAAAATCTTTCTCCTGTCCTGCCGAGGTCTGCTCAGCAAGACAGTCCAAGGCACTCTGCCTGCCCTTGGGCAGGGTTATCTTTTTATACTAAAACCTACTTGTACAATGTTTACAATTACTTTCCAATACCTATCACCTATGTTGGACAGTGAGCTTCTACTCTAAACCAATCTAAAAGTGCCACCATCACAGCAGAAGATGGATGTTGTGTGTTCCAACACACAAAGGAAGCCTGTATTTCTCACCCATCCAGGTTGCTGCACGTCTGTGGACTGATTTTATTCATCTCAGGCATCTGTACAAGGGACTGGTGGCTCTGGCTGGCCTTGGACTCCAGGGGACCACCTCTCAACTGCCCATGGGACACTGTGTTGCTGGGCTTTCCTCCCTGTGGGAAAGAGCCATTGTTCACAGCCAGGTGCCTATGGCCAAAAGTGGGATTCCGCCTCCTGAAATTGGGAATGTCTGAGGATTTCTCCCAGGTGAAAGCTGTCTGTACAGACAGCTTGGGTTGGCCTTGGTTTCTTGAGGGGTGCTTCTCAGCTGTCTGTGAGACACTGTGGTGCTGGGCTTTCCTTCCTGTGAAAAGGGCCATCATTACTGCCCAAATGAAAGCTGGATTCTGGCTCCTAAAACATTCTTGGATTGCTCCCATAAGGAACCGGCCAGGAATGACAGCTCTGGCTGGCCTTGAACTCCTGGCAGCCTTTCAGTTGCCTGTGACACAATGAGATGTAAGTATTTCTTTCCTAGGGGAAATTGCCCTCCTTTTCTACGAGCTTCCCCTGGCCTCAATTTGGTTTATGCCCTCTAAAACTGTGAGCATCAGAGGATTTCTCCCAGATGAAAGCTGCCAGGACTGATGGCCCTGGCTGGCCTTGGCCTCACAGGGGCTGTCTCTTATCTCCTCCCAAGACACTGGGCTGCCAGGGTTGCCTTCCTGTGGAAAAGAACCATCTTTCACAGCCAGGTGTCCATGGCTGAAAATAGGATTCCACCTTCTAAAATTGTGGTTGTCCAAGGATTGCTATCAGGCTTCATCCCTTCAAGTGGTTGTTCTTATAATGGAAGACCAGGAATGAGTAAAGGAAATATATTTGCATCATCCAATGTGTGATCAGTGGTTTGGCACAGCACACTGCATTGTTTGTAATAATTTTTATATAATTGGTCTAATCCACAGCACTGTGTTGCACTCTGATGCACACTACCAAAGTAACTGTAAAATAACCAAGAAATTACAGGCTATGTCAACCCTGGCAAAGGTTTGCACAGTATCCAACACAGAAATTCCCTTCTCAATAATCATCTTGCAATAATTTCAGAGATGATTATAACAATATTTTGGCCAAATTGTTACATGGGGACCGACACAATTTTCTTTTCAGGGGTTCACTTCATTTCTTTGTTCTCCTGCTTATGACAGTGCTGAACATACTAAACCAATGGAAACAATCAAGAA
Source organism: Zonotrichia leucophrys gambelii (assembly GCF_028769735.1). Classification (NCBI taxonomy): domain Eukaryota; kingdom Metazoa; phylum Chordata; class Aves; order Passeriformes; family Passerellidae; genus Zonotrichia; species Zonotrichia leucophrys. The sequence goes on from NC_088169.1 coordinate 105,121,824, forward strand.
TTTAGGGAAGAATTATTTTGGCCACTAGCAAAGAATTATTTTGGTCATTTCATGGCCCAATACACATGGTTGGCACTGTTGTTCCTCCACACCAATGGGAACAAGCATTTACATATCACAGGAAAATATTTGGAAAATCGACACTGATTTCTTCACATGGCCATAAGCACTTTCAAATCCTTAAAACATTCAGAGTTAATAATGAAAGTTCAAAATAAAGTAACAAGATAATATACTTAGTAAATTGTTCTAAATAGTTATTAGAGAAGCCAAAGGGAAAGGTTCAAAGTTCTTCCAGAAGAAAGATTTGCTGCTGAAAAATAGGCCAGCTTTTCCAATGGCATGCTGTCTAATGGCAGAGTGCATTTGATATTCCTACATGTGTAGCTGAGGAATAAAAGTAGCAGCATGGAGCAGTGTAACTTAAGAACTATTAATGGGCTTGAATCCACTCTTCAAGGTCAAATGCTGAGAATTGCCATATTTCCACTCCTTTCAAATGTATGTGAATAATGGTTCCTCTAAAAAGATACAAAATAATCTATATTATATTCCCTGATTGCAAGAATATCTTTGAAGTATAACTTCTATATTCTTCAGCTTTGCATTCTATTATATTTGTAAGAAACATGAATATTCACCTGGATAAAGAATGAAAACAGAAGCTGTAAAATTCAGAACCTGTAGGGCTATTTTCTCTTTAGTATCCATCCAGAGCAATTTAATCAGTGAATAGGGTTAAACTATCATAAAATTTCTGAAGATGTTAAGAATAGAAGAATAGTCTTAAGGTTAGGAAAGTTAGGAGCCTGCTATTTTCTGACTACCATTATGTCAAGAGCACTTTGAATTCTAACCTTGTTCCAGTACATTTGCAGTCCTTTTTTTACCTACAGATGTAGTAAACCTCAGCCCAGGGTGATGGATGGGAAGATGATGTTCTTTAGAACTTGCTGTTAGCCTGAAACAAAGGTGCCAAGTTTGTCACTCAAGGCTGCTGCCCTATAGTCATTAATGTTTCTAGAGCAGGACAAAGACATGAAAGAGGCAAAGAAAGCCTTCTGTAGATTTTGGAGGTAAAGAAAGCCTTCTGCAGACTCTGCAAGGGAAAAGAAAAATAGGCAAAGTCTTCTGTAGACTTTGCAAGTGGGACAGGAGCTGTGAAGGAGCTGTCTGCTTTGCAAGCTCCAGAGCTCATTCATTTTTTGCACCACTTGTGTAATCTTCATAAAACATCTCTACCCAGAAATCCTTTCTTCATCCTCCTCTTTCTAAGGCAGAAATGGACTTTGTGGTCAAAATTAAGCTATAGGTTCATTTATAGAAGTATCTTTTTCAGAAAGCACATTCTTTACCCTCTCCTACAACAGTGGAGGAGTGGCCATTCAATTTCCTACCCATTTCTCACTTCTATAACTCTTTAACTTCTAAGGCCTCTTCTGCATGTCACATTTTTAGCTTCATGTCCTCCTTTTCATCTTTTTCTTTTTTCTGCTTCAGAATTCCCTCAGTGCCTTTTCTCATCTTTTGCCAACATCAAGTCAGTCTTGCTGTCACTTTTTTCCTCTAAACCTTTCTCCCTCTCCTTCTCTCTCTTTCCTCTTCCTGTGATTTTCAAGTTGTCACTGTTTTCTTCCTCTACTTCCATAAAGATATTTAGTTGTACATAAACTATGAGGGAAGGCTGACAGAACTGTATTTTTTCAACCCAGAGAAGGCCAAGCAGAAGATCTAACTGTTCTCTGTAGATACCTAATGGGTAAAGGTTGGACTACAATATTGTCAAAGATGCCCTGAGAAAGGACAGCACAGACTAGCTGGAAAATGGGAAACTGAGTTTAGGTATAATGAAAAAAATTTTATTCCCAATGGCAATGGGCCAGTGCTCAGGGAGGCTCTGGAATCACCAGCTATAGAGGTATAAAAATCCCAGATGGACAAAAAACCCCAGAGCAGCCTGGTTTGACTTTGACCTTGCTTTGAACACTCCCAGTGACCTCAAGTCCTACAGAGGCTCCTTCCAACCTAAATAACTCCATGATTCCAGGTAATTAAAATATCATTTATTGTCAGAGGCCACATTAACAGTGTGTGATAAAAATCACCTTTATCCAAGGCATCCCATTTTCCATGACAAGTGTCAGGAGAGATTGTAGGGAGATCTGTAGGGAGTTTGTGACCATATCTTAATCTTCAGATTTAGTAGTAATGGGAAGTCAAGGGTATGGTGGATAAGAGGATATGTATCAAATGAAAATATTTCTGTTTACACAGAAATGAACAACTAAAAATCACCAAATTGTAATATATTTAGGTTCTTAATAAAATAAAAAGTTTTGCAATGTTATAATTGCTCTGAGTCCAAGTAGCCACAAGTATCTTGTACAGGATTCTTCATTTCTGCCTTTTTATAATGCTTATACCACACACTAGGAGGTTTATTCTCTGTTTACAGTTCATGTTGTGGGCAATCTATTCTGAAATTTTAAACAACCTTCCCAAAGCATTTCCAAGCATCTTTCCTGAACCATGCTGTGCTTCTTCAATACAGCCATGTATGAGTGTGTCTGTCTGGGGAAAAAAAAAAATTAAAAGCTTAAGAAAGTACTGCTGTAGGAAGACTGTCCCTTTGGAAAACTTGAAATCTAATATCATCCCAAAATATGTATTCATGCCATGAAAGTATTCCATACTTTCTGACTATATCAAGTCATCCAGTGGCATCATCTGAGAACATTTTTTTTTCTCTATCTTGTACTACTTTGAATTATTAGAAGCAAACCATACCTTGAGAGGACGTCTGCTTCTTAAAATGAAGTTTTTCAGATTTTGGCTTCTCTGGACTTTGATATCAAGCCATGATTTTGTCCCTCCTAGGGCCAAAGTACTAGGAGGTACTGTAAGTTCCTAGTACTTGGAAAACAGTATTTAATATTGCAATATTTTTCATGCTACTACTACTTTGCACTCTCCTCAGCTTTACTACCCCAAACTGGTGCTCCAACATAGATAGATAAAGTTTAGACATATTAGATTTAGAGCTGGAATTTTCCATTGTAGTAGAGTTAGATCTACAGTGATGTTGCTGCAGATGTTTGGTACTTTCAGCCTCCATTGGTTAAATACGCACATAAGAGATCCATATGTTGGAAGAAGATTTAGGTGTAGAAGGCAGCCCCCCTGCTTGGAAACAAATTCACGTTGGGTATGGTGTTCCATTGCCCTGGTTCTCCATGGTCTGCATGGAATCCCTCTCTGATAACAGCAATTATTTGGAGAGGCATCATCACCTCCTTTTCCTCTTGTGGCTCCACATGAGAGGAAAGTGGCTGAACTAGAGGGAAGAATGTGGTTTCTTTCTACAAGGGAGAGAGAACCTTCAAAGGAGATGGGCTCTGGGACTCAGCCCTGCAGACTGAACCTCTGTCAGGGGCTGCATGCACATCACATTTTTCACTGCATCAGTACTTTTCCATCTCTCCATACTGAAGCCCTAGCCAAAGGGAAATCCAAACACTTAATTTAAAACAAGAAATTTATCTGTAATTGAAGGTAAGAATATTTCAGGCTGAATAATATTGTTTGTTTGTGAGGAACTAGACCCAAAACAGACATGTTTAAGTAATATAATACTGTTGTCTTGTATTGCAGATGAATAAATAGTAGAAAAACAGGAAAGAGGGAAAAAAGGTACAGAATATCAGCTTCTTTTGGGGCTGTGTAGAGTAATAGTGTTGGCTTTCCCTTCAGCTCCACTGACTGCAGACTTCAAAATTTTCCATTAATTTTCCCAAGATATACACAGCTTTGTTCCATCCCTCACTTTTCCCCCTCCCTCCTCCAGAAGTTCAACTCCGTGTTGCTCAGAGAGTCCTTCCCTAAGGAGCACCATAGGCTGGAAATTGTTGCAGCTCCTTCTGGATCCTGAACAGAGTTTAAAACTCTGAATTCTCTGTTGGTAAACACTGGAAGAAACAAAGCTGAGCTGCGTCTATCTAAAAGCAGAAGTTTACTAGCTGAATACCATTTATCAATGCAGACTATCACCAAATGTTAAGGGTAGATGTCACATAAGTTATAAAAAAGCCCTGAGTAAGGCTTTGGCAGAAACTTTGTGTTTTATAGGAATAATGATAATATAGGAGCAATACAGGTAATTTTTGAATATAAATGCTCTTGAAAGGCCATGTAAAAGAAAATCCATAGAGATTTTTCCTATTTGCTGACTACACAAATGAAGACAACATTTATATAGTGATAAATCATTTCACAGGTATATAAAAGGATGGCAAAACTCCAAACCACAGAATCTAGGTTTGCAAAATAGTAGTGCTATGGTAATAGTTCTACAACAGGAGTGGATGATGGGGACCCTGCATCCTTTCCCACTCTAGCACTCATTAGCTTCCCACACAGCCATATTGTTACAGCGTGGTAGCTCGGATGGCAGTGCTTGCAAGGCAAGCATTCATTTATTTACTCATGCTCAGCAAGACCAGATCGTGCTCATGTGCTCAGGATATTGTTACTTGACATGACAAAGTGCATTTCCAGGCCTTTTCCCTGGGAAAAGCTGGCTGGAGTCTAGTTATGCAGGTGCAAAGGTGTCCTGAGAAACAGCACATGCAATGGGGCTCGTTAGCACAATGCCCAAGGTCAAAACCAGTTCAGTGGCACACACCACGGACCAAGGGAGATTCATCATGTGGCCCAGGAACTTGTGACTCAGGGATAATAGGAAACTGATTCACTTTAATGAGGTGGATGTAAATATCAACTGCTTTGCACCACTGTGTGTCTTACCACGAAAAGATTCCAGCTGAGTCGAGTGGAATAACTCCTTTGACAAGCTGCAGATGTTGGGCCTGGCTTGTATTCTCTGACTGCTTGGGGTGGCTTTACCCTAGTTGTTCTACAGTAGATCCTACAATATAAATGATTTAATTTTTCAGTGGGAAAAAATCCCCATCCCAACATGGGGCTGAAATGTCTTCTATCATCCAATGAAAGGAAAAGATAAAACATACAGTACACAGAGCCGCTTTACATGATTATAGCAACTTGAATTCTGAAAGAAAGGAGGCTCAGAAGAGATTTCTTTTCCTTCCCAGATAGAGCTTTTGTGAAACATTGTCCTAAACAAATAAAAGATTTTTTGCTCAAATGATCTACCTTGCTGTTTTCCTTTCCTTTGAAGAATCCTGTGGTACAATAGGCAGCCCATCAGGAATAATTAGATTATACGGCAGCATCCATGGAAACAATGCAGCTTTTGAAAAGAACTCCTACAGAAGATCTTAGAAATCACATCTATTATGGACATCTTTTGCTATTTCAAAGACATCAGAGCTCCAAATTATGGGAACTAACAGTGGGGCAAAATCTGACTGCTCCATGTTTTGTCCCTTTGTCAATAATTATTACTACAAGAAACAGTCAAGTACTCATTGTGCCGAGAGAACAACTGGGTGTAAGGAAGAAATTGACCATGTTTTATTCCAAGTTTTGGGAATCAGTAATGAAATCTACATACCATGTGTAGCAAGATCACGCACTTCACATTCTTCAGTATTTTCTAAAAGGATATTTATGGATGTCTAAAAAAATAAGAGGGAAGAGGTATCTAACAAGGGTATCTGCATTTGGAGCCTCATTTAAGAAGCACAGGAAATTACAGACTGTGGCTTTATTGTGGCCATTTTTGGGACCAAGTGTATGACATATTCTTCAATGTATTAATGATTTCAAAGCTGGAATTTGTCTAAAGGTGATTAAAATGTAAGGAAGAATATAATAGATTTGTTCTGTTGAAAAGAAAGGAGAAAGATGCTTGTTCTCTTTTTCAATAGTAGATTTTGAAGCTTTAGCATTTCAGTCTGATGTTCCTGCGTATTGTGCTGCAGATGATCAGTATTTACACACTTTTCTGCACTGTTATGAGTCTCATTGTCTTTCTGGATTCCCTGCCATTCCTGGTTCCATTGTGGGGTGTGTTTGTGTGTGTAAGGAAAGGAGCTGATAACGAATCAGTTTCTTTACAACAAATTAAAAAAAGCAGCAATAAAAGCACCCACACCAGCGACTGTTGATTAATTACAGTTTGAACCTTCAAAAGTGTTTAGGTGCCTTAGGAAGCAATGTTTTTCTGAACCCCCTTGAGACGTGTGCCCCAACACCACTGCCACTCAGCCTCGTGTTTCCCTGCAGCACAGGTCCAGGAGCAGCAGTACAAGAGTCCCCCAAATGTCCTCACAAATGATTTCTGTACCTTAGCTGGCCAATTAGAACTACAAAGGTGAGACGATTAAAGAAGTCATCTCCAAGTCAAAATAATTTTCTGTATACACTGGGATAAGTCATACTGTTAAGATTTTTGAGAAAGGAAAGGGTTCTGGAGGCTTCTGTGGGATTTCAATGGCAAGTGAACTAAACTCACAGTCATTCAGGACTTCATAGAACATTATACTGAGAGAAAGTAATAGCATAGAATCCTTAATCAAGGCTGAAGTTGAAAACCAGACACACAGCGGAGTAATGTGGTCAGATGAAAAAATAAAGGATAAATATTTGCTAGCAAAGCTCCTACCCATATAATTGTTATAGTCATGAACCTACAAAAAATAGTATACATATTGGCTCCTTATCCTACTTATTGTGAAAACTGGAAGGAAGAAATTACTCCCTATTTACACTGAAGATCAGTATTATTGTCATCTTCATAATACTGTAATCATTATTGCTTTCATAGCATCTATCCTGACCATAGTGCAGATGTGCAGTGTAAGGTGACAAATCACAAACACAATGCTCTACTCCATGAGCTTTTCTAGCAACCATGGTTTTAGTCAGGAATGGGATTTTCTGCCAATTCAAATGGTTATTTGGTGTGTGCATCTCCATTCCATTCCTTAAAAAAATCTCTGCTTGAACCAGCAGTGAGGAATATGGAGGTTGCAGCCTTGCAAGCACAGGATCTGCAGCAGCAGCATAAGCAGACTGTGAGGGCTCATTTCTCTTTTCAGCAAGCTCAAGGCCTGAGTCTCAGAGGGGGTATCCATCCACAGGTCCCACTGAATTCATCTGGAGTGTTAGGGACTGGAGAGCTCTGAAAAATTAAATCTGTAACTACTGTCAGCATTGCAGGGTCAGTGATTGCTTTTAAAGGTTACCGAGTAAAGTGCAGGCTGTGCAGAAAGCCCAGTGTTATTGCCAGGGATATTGTCCTCCTGAAGAGACACTTTACAGAGAGTTAAAAAGAAATCTGTTGATAAATCCCACTTATCATGAGAATGGAGCATTATATAAACCATGACAGCTTAAAAACAACAACAATACCAAACCAGAACAAATAGACCAAAACCTTAGCAGCCAGGTAATATGCACGGCTGCGTTAAGGCAACACAGATTTATTGTGTTAGAAAACGCTGTTCCCTGCAGTACATGGAGTTTCCACTGAGGTGTGCTAGCTCTCCAAAGATCATCCCTTCTCCCACACCCTTCTCCTGTGCACCTCAAAGTGCTGCTATATCCCAACAATGTCCACTGCTGTGCCTCAGCTTGCTAACCCTTTCATGCCACCATTTCACACACAGCATCTTTTCAGGCAAGAACAGCAAAATGCCAGAGACAAAATCTGCTAAAGTAAGGGATGATTTCTTTATTTTTAAACAGGATAATATAATCAATTTCTGTCTGAAACTAGCTGTTTTTGTGAGGGACTGACGTGGATATTAGCTTTGAATTCATCAAATCATTGTGTATGTTATTCTGGGAGAATTCTGGGCAGTCTTAACAGTGTGCAAGAGGGGTTTTTCATGCTGTTTTGACATTTGTCTGCTTCCAGGAGCCATTGTGTGATGTTGTACCATCATTATTGCTACCACCATAAATGTAAGCTCCTTCTGCTTTTATATCAGACTGATTTCTCCATTATTCAGACCTATTTAAACACCAAGCACACCTATTGATGTCTGAAAAAACAGATAACACAGTAGGGCATTTTTAAATAAGCCACATAATCAGGAAAGTAGCACAGATCCAAAGGTTTAACAAAGGTGAGTCTGGGGAAGAGGGGAGGGGATTTGGCTTTGTCAGCTTCTTGTTATTTGCAGATGCTCAAAACCAGATTACTTATGATTTTAAGAACAGCTCATTCTAGTTGAAGAGAATAATGACACAATAATTTTCAGCCTACAGGTAATCACTTTAAATGGCCATGAGGTGAATGCTGTGGTAGCTTTCCTTCTCAGCATAGAGCTTATGAGCTCCTAGTGCTGCTGACATGTAACATACATTTTCCAGTCCATCATCAACAAGAGATGTGTTTCCCTGAGACACTGTCAGATCTTTAAAAGGGGTTTTGCTATGAAATACAAAAAAGGGCAGAGAAAGGGTTTATTAATGTAGCTGGAAGTAATTGAACCTTGTAGTAAGGTAAGTATTTACATGAAATTTGTCCCAAAGAATTACCCTGCACTGTCTCAGAGCGTTACTCAGACAGGCAGGGAGGATTCCTCTCCACCTGGTACCACATTTCAGTGCAGGTGTCTGAAGTGCCCTGTGCATGGAAAGAAACCAGCACATTTCTGTGATGGTGTTCACAGGGGTTCTTGGATCAGGGAAGAGACAAAGATCTGACTCCATGTTTCAGAAGGCTTGATTTATTATTTTATTATATATATTACATTAAAATTATACTAAAAGAATAGAAGAAAAGGTTTCTTCGGAAGGCTAGCTAAGAATAGAACAGAATGGAATGAAAACAAAGGCTTGTGGCTCGGGCTCTGTGTCTGAGCCAACTGGGCTGTGGTTGGCCATTAATTACAAACATCCAACATGGGCCAATCACAGATGCACCTGTTGCATTCCACAGCAGCAGATAACCATTATTTACATTTTGTCCCTGAGGCCTCTCAGCTTCTCAGGAGGAAAAATCCTAAGGAAAGGATTTTTCATAAAAACGTCTGTGTCACATTTCCACTAACCCTCCATAGGTGTTTGCCTAGAATGAGAGGAAGTCTCCTGCTCTCTTGGGTACCAAAGGAAGCCTGGAGGAGCTGCTCACATGTACACATCTTGCATTTTATGAAGCAAGTGTCTTTCAAACTGTGTTTCCCTAAACAGAGAAAATCAAATGCAAAGGATAGCAACTGGATCGTTCCCTTCCATTAAGTCAAGCAGGAGATGCAAAACAGGCTTAGCTGGTCTCAAGAGACGCTCAAGAAGCCCAGAAAGGGTTCTGCATTCCCTTCCTCAAGAAGCCTAGAAAGAGTTCTGCAAATTTATGCTTTTCCCTTCCTCTCCTGTATTGCAGCATGAGCTCAGTTTAGGACAAAGGCAGCATGGTCCAAGTACCCTTTCAATTAACCAATTGCCCATGGTGTGGGGTGCTGCATGCTGGAGCTTGTGTTGAGAAGTTTCTCAGATCATATCAACCCCGGCAGTCTAAAAGTCTCTAAGAAGTAAAATTTTCTGGGGACGACTGAAAAAAACCCTTCCTCAGTAAATGACAAATCAACAGCCCCCTAGGATATAGGCTTAGAAACAGTCAGAACATTACTCTAGCAGGAAACAAGCCCCCAATTAATTTTGCCAGTTTAGGGAACTACATTCAGAGGGTTGCTCAGGTATGACAGAGCTAGTGCGTGTCAGGAGCACATGGGAAAAATGCCATCTGGAAGGAAGGAGATCCAAAAAGATCACTTTCATATGACAATTTTGATTTGTAGGTTGAGATGCCAAAACAAGCAGATTCAGACACTTGTGCATTTGCATTGCATTTTGATGACTCTACAACAGAGCTTGTCAATAATTTTTTTTTTTTTTTGAGCTGAGGTCTGCTGGTGCTTTAACTGAGATCTTTTCAGTAAGAACCTCCAGCTTTCCAGCCTCAAAGCTGGAAAATGGCACACTCTAGGTGCTCTCCAAGTGGCTTTGGAAATGACAGGTCTCCTATTGCAGCCTAAGAGACACAAGAGCACTTGGATTTTGGATCTTTCTTTTAAACAGCCCCATCTTCAAATAAAATCCAATAAAAGCCATGAAGGATGAATATGATGGATGGACAGTGAGTCAAACAGGGGCATCTCAAACCTGAGGACAAGCAGAAAAGTGAGGTTTTGCCAAAGGGTTGCACAGTTATTAGACAAAATTATAATGTTACACTAAATATGAGAAGAGCCTGAAGAGGAAAAATTATGGGCTCTTGAAGTAATTTTAGAGGGAAAACAGTCACTACTGAGTTCATAATTTGCATAGATTTTTATACATCAATATATTCAGCGTTTCAGCACAGCAGTGTTCTTGCAGGACATCCTGCAGGACATCTTTGCCAGCTACTGCTCCAAAATGTCAGGAGATTGGGCTGCTCCCTTCCAATGTAGGAGCACAATGCTTTGCTCAAAGGGCTTTTATTACCAAAAAGGCAAAGCTACTGAGGATGGAAAGCATCAAGTTGCCAGACTTGCTCATTTCCACCCAGACAATGAAGGAATGCCTGTGCTGGGAGCTGCAGTGGGTGTGTGAGCACACATTTCCCTGTGCCTTTGGGCCAGTCTCTGCAAATCCTTCCTTCCTTCCTTCCTTCCTGCCGTCCTGCCTTCCTGCCTTCCTGCCTGCCTTCCTTCCTTCCCCAGCTTACCCTGAGCTCCCCATATGAAAAACCTCTATCAGCATTTTCTCTGCTCTGAGAAAATCATGTTCATCCTTTGCAAAAGCAGTCAGAGAATCTTGCTGAATGGGTGGAGGCAGGGTGGAAATAGAAATATTTTTAAAAGGGGGTAAAATCTGCTGATATTATGAGAGGGGGGAATTGGAATTCTGGCCACTCACCATTCACTGATACCTCAAATAACCAAATATTTGACCCAATTTTCTGTTCTCTCTGCAGAGATGGGCACTAAAAGGATTCCCAGTTATCAAATATGAGCACCAAAATACCACTTCTGCACTTGTAAAAGAGGCTCCAGTAAGTCTACCTATATGGGCTTGGAGTCTTGCAGAACAGCCAGTAGAGCTGAAAATTAAATTAAATCTAAAATATGGCTTTTTTATTGTTTGTTTCTTTATGCCATATAATAAATGCCTAAAATACTTTTTAAAGACAGTGTTCAAGGGTGCCTGGAACCAAAACTTTGGCTTAATCTCTTTATGGAGACAGCAGGAAACCACAAACTCTAAATCTCCACTGAACTTTCCCAAACATGAAGCATTCAGACTGATGATTTTGATACAGATCCATGTGTAACCGTAAGGTCAATGTTAGATTTTGGTGTGTGTGGTTTTTTATTATATTTTTGGAGTGACAGCACAAATAACACTTGCCATATACTGAATTAATTTCATTGCACGTCAGACACAATTGACTATTATCCGATGTCCTTTTTTTTTTAGATGTTAAGAAAATTGTGTTCTTCTATCCACTTCTGGGCATGAGTGCATAAGAAAAAAACAAGAAAAGAGTTGTGTCTATCCCAAATACTAAAGTCTCTGTAGTTTTTCCTAGGTTTTACATAAGCAAGGGTATGAGTGGTGAGAAGTTATAAATCAGAAGAATGGCTTAGGTGAATACAACTGCTTATATGAGGCTATGGAGAAAATCAGAGCATTAAAATATGACATTGATTCAAGTGTGTTTTTTGTTGCACTCTGTGTTGAATGATAAAGAGACTTTGGGATGGGAGACTGTAATGAATGCATTGAATAGATGCATCCTTTCTTCTAATTATAGAAAATCTCATCTTAAATCTGAGTGTTAATGGCATTTTTAAAGGATTTGACTATTTATATAGATATCTGATCCTGCACAATGCTGAATTCCATTACAACACCTTGTTTTTCATAGGAGTGCAGGAAAAGACATCACCTTTATGGAATTGAAGCCTGAGGGCATGGGGAGCTTATTTTTAAATCTTCTAGTCCATAGAAATTTGTCAGTAACATCCAGTCTGAACAACGTGAGAGAAGCTGAAGCCTGGCTGACCTGCATTGGAAGAAGCAGTCCCTAAAGGAGACTTGCTCACTGGACAGAGAAAGATGCAAAAGCTGAACCATTCTCAGAGAAAAAAGAATGATGAGTGCATGATAGAGACACCTGGACACATTATTCATTTTAAAAGGGTGCAAAACCGAAGGAAAGACATTTGATATCAAAAGAGGACAAAGAAGATTCAACAGAGCCTCAGTAAAACAAGATGGAGTTGGCTAAGGAGGAACATCAAGCAGGACCACAGAGGCTTTTGGCTTCCTGAAGAGAATCTCTTGGGTCATTTCCTTTTTCATAGATTTGAGCTAGGTAATAGTAGTGCTGTTTCAAAAAGGAGGGGGATGAAGGGTAATTAAAAGTGAGTTCTATTAGAACCATCTCAGACAACTAGGAATCTGTTTTTAAAAGGAAGTTTCTTTTCAAGAAAAACCTATTTTTTTCTGCTAAATGGGAACAGCACTGTTGTTCAGAGTGCTAAATTTCCTCCTAGGAATATTTCGAGAATAACAGTGATACACATCCTGTGAAACATCAATTGTACATATGGATGTGTTTGAGGAAGCCTTGATATTATATCTTTGACAAAAGCAAAATAAAGATGAGTACAAGTGCTATAGTTTCTTTTAAAACTGTAATATATTATGAATTGTTTAGGGAAAAAAGGGACAACTACAGGATTACACAAAAAACCTATTTCTTGTACCCCTAAAAAGTCAAATCCACATGCCTCATCTGGAATCTGATTCAGATCTCTTATAAATGAGCATCCTTATATGTGTAAATCATCTGACTATTTCTTTATTATACCCCAGTGTTAAATTAAATAGCTTTGGGAGACATTTGAGAGCATGGTTTGCATTAGTACCCTTTCTATCTCTTTCTGTCCCTCTTCCAGGACGAAAACCCAAAACACTTCTTGAGATTTTTCGTTGTTTATGCATAACATGCAAACCACTGCACAACTGAAGACAGTGCCTCCTCAGGCTTGCCATTTAGACCTTCTGGTTTGTATTTGTGTCCAGTTGATATTTGTGAGAATTTCTTGCAAACACAGGATGAGTCAATGAGCAGGGAAACTTTTTGTTTCACTTCGCGGTCAGTTTTCCAGGGAGTTAAAATGTGCAGAATTCATTGTGAGGCCATGGCAATTTAAGAGCAGAGTGTGGTAGGAGGCTCCTTAGGGCCCAAAGTCGGCCAAAGGCGCCCAGAGAAATGAAAAACAAACAGAAAACCCCAAACCAAACCCAAAAGATATTAGAATGATGGAACCACAGTGTTGGTTGGAAGGGACCTGTAGAGGTTGTTTTGTCCCAATCCCTGCTCCAAGCAGAATTATTGCCAGCACTAGATCAGGTCAACCAGGGCTTTGTCTGGCTCTGAGAATGGAGATTTCACAGGGCCCCAGTGTAACCTGTTCCATGGCAGCACCGCCCTTTCAGCAAGGAGAATTTTCCTAATGCGCATTTTGAACCTTCCAAGCTGGAATTTTTATTTTTCTGCTTCTTGTTTCATATTCTGCCACTGCCAAAAAGAGTTTGACTTTTTCATTTTTGTAGCTGCCTTTAAATACACCAGTGACTGCTATTAACCACTGCTAAGCATTCTTCTCTGCCACCCTAGAGATGTGTGGTTCTGTCACCCTCCATTTCTGTGTCAGGTGTTCCTGTTATAGCAAAGCTGCCTCACAAACCCTGGATTATTGTCTCCACTGTTAAGTGAAGAAGATGTACAGTCAAGTAAGAGTTTTCCAGCCATACTGACCTTTTGAAATGTTTGGAAACCAAAATAAGTTGCCAAGGATCTGAGCAGAACAATCAAGGTCTAACTTCAGACAATCCTGTAGACTAACAACATGTATTAAGCTTATACAGTGAGCTGCAAAAACTCTATTAGACCAGGAAGGGAAAATCACATATATGTTTGGACAATGTACTGATTATGAGATTCCCAAGTGCAATACATAAATAAATGCCTCTCTTCCTCTTTTCTTGCAACACTGACACGCTTTTACATGTAAAATGCTATGCAAAATATTTTCTCACAATTTTTCGCCACTATCAAAAGATTCTTATAATATTTTATCAGGTTATTCTACTTTGCACACTTGCTTTGGTTTTTGATAAACATGGTTTCTGATCACAAGGAGGAAATGTTTAGACTCATGTCTAGGCAATTTCAGCTGGAAAGGACCTGCAATGATCACGTAGTCCAACTTCCTGACAGATTCAGGGTTTACCAAAAGTTCAAGCATCTTATTAAGGACACTGTACAAATGCCTCTTAAACACCAACAGACCTGGGGCATTGACCTCTCTAGAAATCCATTACAGGGTTTGACCACCCTCTCAGTAAGCAGAAGTTTCCTGATGCCCAGTCTCAGGTGCATCTCCTCAGGTGCATCTTTGAACTATCTTATCCCTGGTTCCTCTGGAGAAGAGCTGAGCGCTTCCCTCTCCACTTCCTCTCCCCAGAAAATAATGAAGTTTTATTTTTTTATCCCTTTTATCCAAACTATAGAAGCTCAAAGTCCTCAGCTGCTCTTCATGGGACATTTTGTGCAGCCCACTCACCAGCTTTGTTGTCCTCTGAATGCATTTTCAGAATCACTGGAAAGCACTTTAAAGATCATCTGGTCCAACATTTCTTGACAAAGGCCAAGACGGTGCAGTCCACTGTCCAGTCAAATGTTAAAATTCTCTTATGTTGGGGAATCCATTCTGGGAAGACTATTTCAATGGCTGATTGCTCTCATTGTGAAAAAATTTCCTCTTTTGTCCAATCAGAATCTCTTCAAGAGTTACTTGTACCATTACCCCACACCATTTCCATGCAACTCCTCATTAAAAAGGAATCTCCCTCTTCCTTGTAGCCACCCTTTGAATACAGGAACATGATGATAAGGTCTCCCCTAAGCCTTCTTTTCTCAAGGCTGAAAAAAACCAGCTCTCTCAGCCTTCCCTCATGCGGCAGGAAAGGACTTGAACATTCTCCTTGAATTGTGGAGCCCAGAACAGAACACAGCACATGAGGTGAGGCTGCACCAACACTGAACACAGGGGGACAATCCTCTCTTTTGACCAGCTGGTTTGATGCCACCTGGAATGGGGTTTGCTCTGCTGGCTCTCACTGAGGCTGCTGAGCAGCACCCCCAGATCCCTTTCATCATCATCATCATCATCATCTTCTTCTTCTTCTTCTTCTTCTTCTTCTTCTTCTTCTTATCTGTAACAGACACCACCCTATGTCATGTAGCAGATTTCTCACTGTGTTAGATACTGTACACAAAGAGAGAATAAAGGGCTGGTGGTGTTTGGGAACTGGTTTCTCGTGTCACATGGTGCTGTTTCAAATCCCCGCTAGGAAAAGTGACATAAGACAGAAACCAAATAAATTTCCTGGAGAGCTACAAAACTTGAAAGATTAAGCATTTCTTAGAAATTTGCTTTCCACAACCAAAATATGATCGCTGTGAATATTCTTGGAAAATGAAAAAAAAGGGCCATGAATTTTAAATACATTTAAGCAAATGCACATGAATGCCGTTTTTTCAACTCTGTCCATCTGACTTTATTCACACCTACAGTATATTGTATTGCTTGTGCAGAGCTACATTCAGAATGGGTATGATTCCATTGAATTTGGTGGAGTTACACCAGGCATTAAAGCAGTCCACCCACTGATTTTACATTTTGAAAGCAAATCTGTTCAATTGTAACAGGCACCACATTATGTCTTTGCTAAATTCAGAGCCATTCTTCCACCCCAGGGCTGCCCCTTTTTTTTTTATTCACCTTGCTCCTTTCTTCACTTTTTATTACCACACTGCTGCCTCAACATGATTGCATCTGCATTTTATTAGGATTACTGCTACTGTTTAAGAAACAGCATTTCTCACTGCATCCTGCTGTGTTTTAATATTTCCTGGTTTATTCCACTTGTATTTCCTTTAATAGATAAGTATATATTTTCGCATGCAACAAAATCAAACTGCTTTAGGGAATAAATTGATAAATTGGCATCTAGAACACTGCTAAGCATCCTAAATCTGTGCCAGGCTCAGAGGAAATATCAGGACTGCCAGTTACATTGGCTGAGGAGTCTGGCTGAAGACTATAGCCAGCCAGGAAGAGATTGTCTGTCTGCTGGAAATGATTACTGTCATTATTTAGACTTGAAGTGGTGCTTGCTGCTTCCTCTTCAAACATAGGCAAGGTACAAGAAACCCTGCCCCAAAAATCATATAATACAGCTTGAGGCAGGCAAGACATCAGAAAGAGACAGTGATTTCTAAGGGGAGAAAAGGGAGAGTGGAGGAGGGAAATAAGTGCCTAAGTAAGGAAAAAAACCTGCAAAAAAAAAAAAAAAGTGAGCAAAAATCTTGTTCCTTTCAGAAAATGTATGTGCACGTACATGCTTGCCTATAAATATACACAGACATATTTTAAAGATTCAACCTCTCTGTCATGGGTGCTTTCCCACACAACAAAGCTAACTCTAAACAATAACAATAACAAAGAACAGCCAACCAAACCAACACCCCCACTTTCCTCCCTACCCCTTTCTACCCAAGCTAAAACTTGTTTTAGTCCAAGGAGAAGGAGGTTTGGTCAATGAAAAGAAAGCTAGACAAATTCTCTGGAAAACCATTTTTTTGATTGGTCGACCTTCTAATTGTCCATGCATTTCAGACATTAAAAAATCCCCAACATGTTCAGCCTACAAACCTCCTGGCCAGAGAGGATCCAAAGGGTAAAGGAAAAACAAAGAAATAAGAATGTGCAAACAGAATAGGAGAGGACTTGGATGACTGCCCTATAATGAAAACTGATATCACTGTAAGCCAATGTAATAATTCATATCAGCTGATAGATCAGCTAACTGCTAATATATTGTGAATACAATAGACAGCCTGAGCTCTGTAAGATTAATGTTTTTCTGCATGCAAGCTGCAACTAAAAGGGCTATTTTCCCCTTTCATTAATCTAGAATAAATAATGGTTATAATATTGCATATCTCTTGCCTTATCTCTGACAGTTTCTTTGTGCTGAAATAGGAGGTTGTTGCAGTGTGCAACACAGCTTCTTGGTGTGCTCTGTGTGAGAGAGAGAAAGGGAATCATTCATGCTGGAAAATATCTGGCAAAATTTCAGAGCTGCTTCCCTTTTTAATCAGTCTTGAGTCACAATGTGTTCCTGGAATTGTAAGTACAGTTAGATATGTGTTTCTGTGTTCTGTTAGTGAGTTATTTCTTTTCTTTGCTCCACAGTTTCTGGGTGTTCACTGTGAGCAAGGCTATGGTGAGATTCAAATGGGAAGTAGGGTAAATCCTAAGTTCTGGGTTTTGGAGTGTCTCTCTATATCTGTGGGACAAGTGATATGGTGTGATAGGTGACCTGTGAAGCACCATGCCATATAAAAAGTGGGATCAACTCACCACTTGGCAGTCCTGACATGACAGGCAGGGTAAGATCAAATACAGTAATTTCTAACATTTGCTTATATCAATTTGACACTTATGTGAGAGTAGAAGGATGAAAGAGACCTCCTTGGTCTCTCATTTTAACCAGTTATCTCGTATTTTCTCATGATTGTTATAAGTTTTGTCCAAATGCTCTGTCCCCTTTCCTCAAAATACCTAGTCCTATACTATCCTCCTATATAGTATGCAGAAATTAATAATTTATAATTTCTGCTGCCACAGTGAATAGAAAAGTTGTCTTTCACAGAAAATAACTATATTTCTAGATTTGTGCTTTTTTTTCATACAGCCATTTTATCTTGCTGAAAGTAGACAAGCAGCTGATTGAGTAAAAAAGAAGAAATATATCCTGCACACTTCTTCTTTTAGTTCAGAAAAGGAATACTTTTCATTCATGGCGCTCCAATTTTTCTAAAAGGAAAAAGCAATAAATTTGCTAAAACAACCATAAGAACTTTCAGAGAAATGAAGGTAGATAGACCTTTGATGGATAGAGGTCAACAGAAATGAGATCAGAGGGCAAATCTGATGACACACATTTTCTGTGATTCAGATAGAATGTATTTATCTCAGTGTAGAAATAAAAAGTGCTAAAGGAAAGGAGATGTTTGAGCCCAACAGAAAAGGAAGGGAAAGATAAGGGATCAGGCAGCAGAACAGTTCCTAGGAGTCAGGAAGGCACTCTTTGCTGCTTTGTTTGCAAAACTAAACCCAATTCAATTGATACTATGCCACTGAAGAGTTAAATCTGTGTGTAAAGTATTGCAACAACTCATTGGAATGAAGGAGAAAAAAAATCCTGGAAGTGGAAATTTGATACCTTTGGTAGTCCATGGAGAAAATCAGATTGGGACAGTAAACTGCAGTGACATCATTCATTATTGCAGTAGCCGGCAGAAGAATGGTAGATGGCCAATAAAGCACTTTGATGTTCAGATTTCTCCATCTGTATCTGCAAGTGAATATATTTTTTATTACGTGATGGACAAAAAAGCTGTTTACCAGATTTGCAGCTCTGAGCACATTAAACCATCTTTAATTTTAGTTTCACACACTAAAATACCTGTTATTCTCCTTCCAGGTTGCCTCAGAAACATATTGTTTACTTGCAGCTGTTGAAATCAAAGAAAATGGGTTGTTCTAGTTATTTTCATAACTAGCGCCAAAGTGTGTTCCCACGCTGACAATTCTGGAGATCATTATGTGTAGCTTGCAATTTACTATATTCAAACACAAGTATTCTCTGCTAAACAGGCACTGTTGGTTCATAGTAGGTTTTGCTCCTACTTGAGATATAGAGGTGTTTGACCTTTTCATTTGGAGAAAGCAAAGGGGGCTCAAGAGCCTTAAAGCCTGAAGTTGTTTATTCCTGCTTCAAGGAAGGCTGTGAAATAGTTTGTGTCTCCTCAGTGATTACAGGCCTTCTAAAGAAATGTAACTTTCCAGTACTGGATTTGGATTTTGATATATTCCACTAGAAATTTGCAAACCTCACATACTTAGAAAACCATTCTTTGACATATCTGCATGCAAGCAATATCAATATATCTCACCTAGCTGGTGCAGCTGGGTGGCCAGAAAAATAATTTTTTCTTCAGATTACATTGGTCTTTTTTCTGGAAAGTAAATGGTCTTTATAGGTCCCCCAAAGACTCATAAATATTTGAAAACACTTTTAAAATGATCATCTGGGGCTTTTGGCAAGTGTGTTGAGGTATCCATTTCATGAGGTGTATTCTCCCAGCAGTTCACAATGGCTCACTGATCACACATTCCCTGGCTCACTCACACACATAAAACCACTGCTGTACATTTGATGCATTTATAGCACATCCACTGAATGGATATTATTTGTTACATATGGGCAAAGGAAGCCATTTCAGTATGAAGAGGTAATGCCCACTCAAACCTTGAGTCACTTTTTCTATCACTGGAATCTGTAAAACTTATTTTTCTGCACTGCAGTAGAATGAAACAGACTCATACTATGTGTAGAACAAAACAGATTTCATACAAATAAGTACTATAACAGCTTTATAAAGAGCACCTTCACTGCATCAGATAAAAAAGTCTCTTATTTGGATTTTTTCCAAAATTTGGTGGCTGTATCTCATTAGGCAAAGTTAATTGTACATGTATCTGCAGTAAACTTGAGACCATCTAATTTAAAAATGAATCCCTTGGTCCTGTAATCATTGGATGTGCAAATGTAAATATGAGCAGTTCAGTAATTAAGGGACTTTAAAATACTTCACTAAAAAAGGGACACTGTGCAAGCTGTTGCAAAGTTAATATATCAGCCAACTGTTACTATTAAAAAAAGAAAATAAAGGAAAAAAGGAATTGAATTTTGTGATTCAAATGAGAGGAAGACATTGTGTCTCTGTGCATTACCAATCCCCAAAGCTGAGAATCTGTCCCAAAACCTTGGGGTTATACAGCTTTTAACAGTCATGCTTTCTGAGTATTTCCTGATTTTGAAACCCTCTCTTTTTCAAAGTGTGCATGACTGTGAGTTTTATCAGCTCTAAAAACAGTACCGTGAGTAAATGATTTCAGTCCCAGCTGCACAGGGAGGCTCCTTCCTGCCAGTGCAATCCTGTGATTGCTGCAGCCTCACACACCACAACAAAACTGCCTGTGGGGGAAAGCGAGTGTGGAGCCTCCTTGCAAAAATGCAATTGCTCTGCTTTCAGTTGTAAGAGTATTTACATGAAAAGGTAAAGGTTGATACATTTTGTGGTAGCAGTCTTTGTAATAAAAATACAGGAGGAAAGAGGAAAAGAAGGATGACCTTAGAGTCAAGAAACTGAATTTAGTTGTTTGGGATAAGTTGCATTCCACTCTTTCCTTTCTCTGAAAGCTCTTAAAGACAATGGTGGAAATTATTTGATCACCTCATTTCCTAATCTATTAAGCAAGGATAAAAGACTGCCTTTGCAGCCTTTGCCAAAAGACTCCTCTATTTAGCAGCTAACTGCTTGAGGAGGTGATAACATCTCATTACAGGTACATTTAGCACAGAGATTTCTGAGATCCTAATCTCACTGAGCACCCTTCTGACATAAAAATGTTGGGAATCCTTTTGCAAATCACACTGAAGTCCAGGTGTTCTCTGCAGATTTCTGCCCATTGGCTTTAGATGCAGAGGTGAGGCCTGAGCTTTAGCCAGGTATGACTTGGTGCCAGACCTTGGCTGCATGCTTGGCTCTCTGACCAGTTAGTGCCATCCCAATTTCTGCACCAAAATATGGCACCAGAACACTGAAGTGCTCTTCTATCAGAGACAATTGCTGACGGTCCTTTTCTGACTTGTTCTCATGCGGATGCGACAGTCTGGTCAGAGAGAGAAACCTAGATAAGCTTTCCCATTAATTGGTCTGGGAAGCTTTAGGGAGATGGAGAGAAAGAATGATAAACACATGGTAAACTATCGGCAGGTGGTGTTTGCAACAAGTGGTTTTTCTCGTAAAGATGTTTACTGAAGGGCATCTTCTTAATTAGTCAATCATGTGAAATGTGTTGATTAAATGACCAATCAGATCCACCTTGATCCGACCAGGGTATAAAAGAAGGAGTTTCAAGAATTGTGGGACTTTCAGCCTTCTGACCTAGAGTCTGTGTCAGTTTATCCCTTCCTGACTCAACAGTGATATTCTCATGCACATGGAAACTTAAAAAGCCAGCAAGCAAATCTACAAACCAAACAAGTGTTGCCTACCCTGGAGCCAGCTTTGCCAAACCTCAGCTGTGGAAAACCTTGAAGCCACTCAGGTGTCTGTTCTGTGATGGCAATCCCTGTGTGTCAGCAAGAAGGGAGGCCAAGTTCTCTTTTCTCTCTCTCTGACCTCCAGTGAGGGCTTTGCTGGAGGTGTGATGGTTCAAAGCCATCTCAGAACTGAGCATCCAGATGATGCTTTGAGCCACAGGCTGCCCTGTCAGATGTGTCACTGGGACACCAGTTATTTCTGAGGTGTGCTGAACCCAAGAAATTCTCTCCTTTGTGCTGTGAAAACTGAGTATTTTTTGATTGGCTTTTCACAAATATTAAAATGAATATTATATGTGTTATGTTAGAAAGTTATGCTGTATTAATTTTCTCATGTAGTGTGTTAAATATAGTTTTAGGTTATAACATAATGTTAGAATAGAAACTATGCTATATAAGATACTTTTTATTCAAGAAAGGACTCACAGCAAGATAGCAGCCACAGGACACCTAAATCTTTCAGAGAAAGAGAATTTATTGCTCCATTATCAGAAGAAATGAACTTCTTCCTGCCTCAGCCATGAAGACGCCTTTAGGATTAAGAGCAAGAAACTGGCACTGACCATACAGAATCCTGTGTCTGAATGGAATTTATGCATCATGTATGAGGTTTACGAATATACAACAGGCTATTGTTTTTAAGGGTTAATCCTTTGTTAATATGTGTCCTTTTTTGGGCTTATTTTGTCCAGAAAAAGGTACCTGGACTGTCCGTAACTCTTTGTTCTTATTGTCTCATATTGTCCTAATTCAAATTGTTCAAATTTTTATTATTCTAATTATATTGCTATTTTTATAACCATTTTATTACTATTAAACTTTTAAAATTTTAAAAACAAGTGATTGGTATTTTTCACAGCGCCCTCCTTTGTTTATATGTGGGTGTTTAATCCCTGTCGTTGCAAGGGGTCTGGAACAGTTTATGTAGAGAGTGCACCAGACTGACAAACTGCTATTGTGTACCAGAGAGAAAGGGAAATGTGCTCCTACACTTCCTAAATGCATCAATATAATTATTTAATAGATTGTTACCCTGGTTACTGAGAACATGTCCAGTAATTTTTTCTTGCCACATTTTCTTTATCTAATCACCTGAAAATAGGAATCACTGTCTAGGAATCTGGCTAAAAATTTGGCTTGCTTGACCTAAACACCAAAAGCGAATTCTGTCAATTAAGTTATTTGAATCACAAACTAAGCAATGAAAAAGTATTAAACACAATAAGCCAGGAACCTTTTCCTAATGTTGTGTATATGGAGGGAGGAAATCACGATGGACTCTAGGTACTTTCTGCTACCTGACTTAGTAATTTATTAGATGGAGAAATTTCAATGGTTTCAGGTGGCTTAAGTTACTCACTAAGATGACAAAAGTCTCTTTACCAGCAATTTCTTCTGTTTTATAAGCTAAAACAAGAGAATACTGCAGTAGAAAATCCTGTCCATAATAACATAGCAAGATCTCATGGGTGTTATCATCCTGCTAATTAAAAACTCCAATATAGCCTTGGTTTTGTTGATCTGGAGTATTGAGCCTTCATTAAATTCCTAGGTATTAGGAAGAGATATGATGGAAAGATCATTCCTGCTCCTAAAGCTCCTGATCAACTTTTACATGAATACCAATATAGGTTTATATGTACTATACATACATATGTGCATATGTAGACATTACTAGAACATATTTGATTAGCATAATATTATCTTTTCTCCCCAGGCTTTCTGTGTAAACAATGAGAAAAAAGTCCCTTTTCGTACAGCTCTGGTTTAACTTTATACCTGGTCCGGATGTGAAAAATGTGTTTTGCTTCAAAAAGAGCTATTTAAGATTAGAATGCTACATTTTTGTGTTTTCTCTCCTTTTCATTACAATGGTAAAGAACCACTTCCAAATGTGCTTAACACAGGTCTGACCTTCTATTCTAGTCAATATATGTTTAACCTCAAAAACTTGCAGGTTGCTGCAAGATGTAATTTAGATTACTGGTATTTTATGGGTGGTGAAGTGACCGAGTTCATAATTTTTGCATGAGTAATAATAACAATTAGAATGGACTTGGCATGAGTAATAATAACAATTAGGACAGACTTGACTGAAAATATCGATAATAAATACCGCTACAGTGTTACAGATTTGAGGGATTCATCACAAATGAAAAGAGAGATGCTGATCTGAAAACAGAATGCATTTGGAAAGGAAACATATTTTCTACCAGCAACTTTTTGTTCCTCTTAAAGTTTTCTCCAGCCATTCATCCTTCACACACCCACACACAGAAAAGATCTGTATTAGTTTGACAGCAAAGGGAAATGGTTGCTCTTAAAATTTACACTAAATAAATTTAAGCAAATTGAAGATATTGATCAAAAATTATTGTCACTAAATACCAAGGAACCAGCCCTGTTATAAATGTGATATGATCATGATCTGTGGCACAGCTTTTTTGAGGAGCACTCTCTCTAATGGGCACAACTGATGGGCAATATTATAAAAGAGGCGCTATACACATTTCTCCACCCAACCCACGAAAGTAAAGCACAGGGATTCACCCTCACATCCCTCCTGTTGCTCACCCTAATCAATACCCAACGTAAATAATCCAGCAGCTGGCAATGTGATTGTGCATTTTTCTAACACAGACCACACATTTCTGGGTCCTGGCAATGTTAGGGTCAGCAGTGGGGTAAAAGCAAAGGGTAAAGGCACAGGAAGGTCTCACCAAGGGCACAGCTGGGCCTCTGATAAGCACATGCCTTGCTGGAACCTGTGGCAAGATGTGCCACTGTGAAATTTTTCATAATTACATTTTCCTAATATATAATCAGGCTCAGAATCTTCCATGGTACTCTCATGATTCAGAGTTGGTTTCTTATTACTTCTATTTTTCTGAAGTTCACAAGCACATATAAAAAGATGGCATTTCTATGTCCACATACCTGACAACCTATATGAATTCAGAAGGAAAAAAATCTCTCCTAAAGAATTGCTTTTCTCTGTGGGAAGCCCTGAAACAAGAATTTTTCCTCAAGTTCTAAAATAGTGTCCCATCACAAAAGTAAGGCCACATAAAGTTCCTGTTCCATCCAGCTTTTTCCTTCTTGCAGGTTCAGAAAATAACCACAATGTGTGGTTGGCAGGGTATTCCAGTACCATGTGTTCCAGGCTCTCAATTTTTTACCCTAAATTGTCTATGAATCATGCCAAAAAGTTTGCAGGAGGAAAATATTTCTGAGCTGATCTTCTTTCCAGATGGCCCCAGCCACCACCTCCAGACCTTTTCAAAAATCAAAAGGTAAAGTTCAATGTTGGTGGCAGGGTGTCCCCACTTGCAGCGATCCTTGCTAAGGAAAGTTAAATGCTGTAGTTTGAATTTTAAGAAATGCTCAGTGATTTAATGTATGGCCATATCTCCCACAGTCATATTTTGTGCTGCTGGCGACAGAAGATTTATATGTAATATAAATATAATGTATATATATATAATGTAATTATCTGTCAGGCACATCATTAAACAACTGACCCTGCTCACATTTTGGGGTGCAGAAACAAGGAGTACTTATGTCCTCCTGGTTCTGGAGAACATCTGTTCTGGACAGGCAAAGCTGATGTGCTGTAAAGAGACCAATTTATGGCCTGAAATAGACAAAGCCTAAGAGAACACAAAAATAATAAATGGATACTAAGAATGGAGTGCTAAATTTATTGTGATGGACTGTAAATATACACCTGTTAGAACTTGATCACAGGTGTCCAACTGCTGACTTGCCAAATTTAAATGTATTGCAGTAATCAAGAGAAAATGTAAAGATATGTAAAATTATGTAAAATATCCAGAGCTCCTGCTAAGTTTTCAGCTACAGAGATTCAGTTGGTGAAGTAAAGCTGCTTTTGAATTCCCACATAAACTAGTATTGCTCAAAATCTGATTTAGACTGGCCTTTTGGCGTAGGTGAGAGACACATGAAAATTACAGCAAGTTATAATACTGGATTATGCCAGCCTATTGTCCCATGACCATGGAAGCAAAGCAAGAATGGAAAATTAAATACAATTTAACCCACTTCTTGTGTCTTCCTAGGATGAATTGGAGAAACATGGAACAGACCTTTAAGTGGTGGGCAGCTGGTAAACTAAAATAGGCTTATTTTAAAATGGAGTGTTTGGGGAAGCATATAAATGTACATACATATAATATATGTATACATATATATATACATATACATATATATATCTATATAATACACATATTTATCTATATATATGTATATATACAAATGCATATATATATCTATTTAATATATGTATCTATATAATATGTACCTATATAAATGTAGAATGTACATATATATGTACATTCTACTTTTATATGTATATGCATATTTATGTAATATACATATACATATATATCTATATAATATATATATGTATATATACAAATGCATATATATATCTATTTAATATCTGTATCTATATAATATGTACCTATATAAATGTAGAATGTACATATACATATGCATATACTTATAAATGTAGAAAATTGTTTTCTCTAGTTCAAATTCACAGGGGTTAGAGAGCCTTGTACCACTCAAACTCTAATATCCAATCTGGCTTTCAGGAAACCTTTTGCTTTACTCTTCATATTTTTGGATCAGTTTCCTGCTATACATACGGTAAGATCTGAGTTCAAGTGAGTCAAAGTGTCAGAGTTCTTTCAACTTTTTTTTTTGGTGAAGGTGTAAGTCAGACAAAAATAAGAACTCAAAGAAAAAAAAGCTGAAGGGAAAAAAAGATTTTTCACAGTGTTTGACTATGTTCAGAGGAGATAAAGACTGAAAGGGGCAGCCCAAATGCCAAATGTCATATTCTGCTTGAGGAGAGAAGGGAAACCTGTAGTTCCAGAGCAGATATTCCAGAGCAGATATTCCCCTTGGCTCAGTGTTCCTCCTCCCTTCAGCTGCAGCTGCAGCGGTCTCCAGCACCTGATTCCTGGAGGTGAGCATGAAGAGGGCCTGCTCCAAGCTAGGACATCAAAAATGGGAACCAAGCAAATGCACAGTGGGCCCTGATAAACACATGGTGTGTGAGAAAGGATGAATGGATGGTTCCCCACTGAATTTATTTAATAAAGTCATGGCCTGCTGCTTGAATACCTGTCTGCCACTCCTGCATGGCCTGATCTAAGTACAGGCCATGTTTTGGCTTCTGCCTATGACTGGTTTAATTGGAAATATGTCAGCTTCTATGGCCTGTTACCTAGGATAGCGATGGCAATGAAGATTTAAGAATATATATCTTAATTAAATTAAACAGGGCGTGCTCGCCCAAACAAAACTTGCTTTCCATCTTCATAAATCAAAATAAAGGTCCAATTTACTTCTAGTGACTTGTGTTGATTTCCACTTTTTAAGAAACCCTGCCAATAGGACTGGAATGTGAATCACTTGCGAAAATATTTTTCCCAGTTGGTCCTAAAAATTTTTGAATAAAAAATTTTGTAGTTTATTATACATGTTTGATTTAAGTAATCTGCCACTTCCTTGGGGAATAAGAAAAATTGTCTGATTTTCATTTTTTTTAATAGTCTTTGTATGTGTTCTGAAATATGAAGACTTCTGTGTTTCAATACCAAAGGGGTGTCTTAAATCACCGTGCTTAATTAAATATTAATCAAAACTTCACTATTTACAGCTTTCCATATCATGAACTGCAATGTAACTTCAGCATGATCAACTATTCTGTTATTTATTTTTCTACTTTGTTTTAAAGGCTTACAGTATAAACCAGAGAAACTAAGTGTACAATATTCAGTAAATTAGGTTTAAAAGCATAATATATTTAAGGCAAATTTGAAGAGTCATTAGTCACAGATAAATCAGACTTAATGGATAGAGTACATTGGGATTTTTTCATAATTTCCTTTTGCTGTCACATGAGGATTTACCAAAGAATCACAGGCCTTGAGTTTCCCCAGAGAATATTTATATTTTCTACACACATATGAATGCTTGGACACAGGTTCAATCCTGTTTCTACTGAGCAAAATTCCCATCAACTTAAAAGAAAGTGAAATGGTTTCCAGTAGAAAGGAGTTATGGGTATCTAGGAACTGGTGGTATTTTATCTTTAAGGACTATTTCTCACTAATAAAAAATTCTTTGCCCTTCCCATTTCCAACACACAGAGCCAGGTAAAAGTCTAAAAGTACTAAATCAAAGCTGCCTGTTCTGAGAGTAAATTAATACACTGAGAGGAGAGATGCTGTAGAGCCTGCAGATTGGGTACTCACTCTCTTTTAGTACTGTACTACTCCTTAATACACTATTTCATAACATTTGTAGCTTTCCAATGTGGAGTTAAGATTACCAATGATATTCTGCACAAAAGCACAGAGCTTCCATAGCTTTTGTCTAATAGCTGCCCAAGTGGTGTGTTCATCATTTATCCTAGAGCTTAGACAGGAAATTGCTTTTAGAATCTCTACTTGTTCCTTAATCCACTAGCATTTTTTTATTTCATGTTTAGCAGCAATATGTGGAGCCCTGCTGATCTAATCAGATCCCTCTTCTCAAACTAGTGATATGAATTTTTTATGATGCAGTGGCATTGCAATGAGACACTGTGGCTAAAAGTAACAACCCTGTAATGCTGAAATGAGATTTATTTCCTAACCATTAATGTTATTGCATTATGCAAGAGAATAATGGAAAGTGGAACAGGTAGAGTGAAAGGGATAGTAGAAAAATTGGGGAATGGAAATATTTCCTTAGGAGAGGTGTGTTTCTGAGCTAGAAATATGTCAAAACATACATGTGTGTACCACACTTTTACCTGTCTTTCATAGATAGCCCCAAGCCACCTCTGCCCTCACCAAGCTGAGTGGTTGCACACCAGATATTACCCAAAAGCTCCATGTCAGAGCCTTTACAGCAAACCCTGTCCATGCTTAGCTCCTCTCTGGCAAGGCTGGGAAGGTTGAGAGTGCAAGGCTCAGGATGTTTGAAGTATGTCAGAATGATCACAGACAGAGCTATTCAAGCCAAAACAGAACATAAGGATAAAAAAAGTCTTCCCAAATCAAGTTAGACTGGAAACTAGAAGATTCCTAACATAAAAAGAAGAAGGATTTCAGATGACCTTTCAAAGAGAATAGTGATGAGCAATGAACTAACTGCTTCTGGCCAGTACCTTCCCAAGGAGTTTATGGAGGCTCATCGTACATGTCTATAGGAACTGCATTAAATATTCCACATAGCTCTTCCCAGGCATGTGCTCCTAATAATTACACAAAGCAGCAATAAATTATGCAAGGTCTGTAGCACAAGTAATGGGAAATATCTTCACCTTCTGCTGAGAGAAACTCCTGCTTAAGGTCTGAAATGCTTAATGGTGCGAGCATCCCATAAATAGAATTGCAGAGCAGACAAGTTTTGATATATTCAGGGCTTTGCTTCAGGGAAGTGTTCACACTAATGAATGTCTCTTTGTATCTTCAGAAGCTATTTGGTCTCAGAGACCGATGTAGTACTTGTCTGAGAATACGTCCTGAAGATTTTCAGTGCATTCATTTCAGATCAGATTATTGTTTGTGTTGATTCAGTTTTCATTTGAGCTAGACCTGGGAAATTTCCAACAGATTATTAGAAATAGTATGAGTTTCTGGACCCTTTTACTATTTCTCTCCAGGTTTAATTTGACTAAGATTTACAGTTATCAATTATTTCTTATTTTAAAATCTAATTAAAAAAATACCAGCAAGTACGTTTCCAAAAAAAAATCTGAAACAACCCAGCCTCAAATGTAGGTTTAGATTTTAGCTGTCATTTTCAAAATGTTCTCATTTTTGAATGGAGAAAGAGTGTCTTCTTTTCACCAGAAGAAAATATTTCCAGCAACTCAATGATTCATCACATGAAATACACATTTGTCTCTAAGCACAGGCAGCAGCTTTGATGTATTGACATCTGCATTATCCTGATTCCAGGGTATGGATTTTGTAGAATTAATTGCTGACTCAATAGTTAGGGAAATGCTTATCTGATTCTTACATTTTAGCTCTGAAAAGAACTCAAAAGTTTTGAGATCAACTTGGTGGAATGGTTATAACTTATGGAATTGTCATAGACTCTAAAGCAACTGGTGCTGCATCCCATCCGAAAATGATTTTGAAAAATACTGTTATTTATCTGGTTTTGCACTTGTATATCCTTCACTCCAGCACTTGATAGTTCATTAATAGCTTAAACCTGGAGAAAAAGTGAAATAAGTTATGCAAATTAGACAGGGACTTGGGAACTGAATATAATTTCTCTTAGCTTGTGTTTCACACTGAAAAAAAAAAATAAATTCCAGATAATGCTCTAAAGTGTGAAGAATTCCAAGTAACTCTACAGGTGCCTATGTAGGTAATATCGTAAACCTTTTTAAGTGTTACATAAGGGGATAAAAGAGCTACTTGTGATTCCATTTTTAATATGTGTTAAACCCCCAGCACAACTGAGACTGTAAGGTTTCAGCATTCCAAGCAGTTAAAACAACATGCATTTAAAATCCTATATTAAAAGAAAAGGTTAAACAGGTATGCCACAGGAAATGCTTGCTGGCTTCCTTACAGGCTCCTTCACTCTGCTCCACTGCCATTGTTGAGATAAATAGAGGTAGGTTTGGTCAGTAATACCTGCAACTCTTTCCCTCCTGTTTTGCAACAGAAACAAAGATTACTTGACTTTGGTCTTGGAGTTTCCTGGCCTGGAACAGAGCAAGTTACTAAAAGTTCGTAAAAATAAGATCAAAATAGCCTTTATAGTTATTATAAGAAGGTCTCTAAATCGTTGGCTATTTTTGAGGTGTGATTAGGTTGTGCTTTAAAAGTAAAAATGCTTCTGGAGACCCCACCTGCAGGGCTGCATCCGGCTCTGGGCTCCCAGCACAGCAAGGACAGGCACCTGCTGGAGCCAGCCCGGAGGAGGCACCAAGGGCATCAGAGGGATGGAGCAGCTCTGCTGGGAGGAAAGGCTGGGAGATCTGGGAATGTTCAGCCTGGAGAAGAGAAGGCTTTGGGGTGAGCTAACCGTGGCCTTCCAGAACCTGAAGGAACCCAACAAGAAAGATGGAGAGAGACTATTTACAAGGGTCTGGAGTGACAGGACAAGGGTGAACAGCTTCAAACTGGCAGACAGTAGGGTTAGATTAGAGATTAAAAAAAAATACTTGACTGTCAGGGTGGTGTGGCACTGGAATCCTGAGGTTGCCCAGACAAGCTGTGGCTGCCCCATTCCTCGAAGTGTTCAAGGGCAGGTTGGATGGGGCTCTGAGCAATCTGGGATAGTAGAAGCTGTCCCTGACCTTGGCACAGAGGCAGGAATTGGATGATCTTTAAGGTCCCTTCCAGCCCAGCCCATTCTATGATTTCATGATTCCCTACAGGACAATCAATTACCTTTGTTTCCTGCAGCTGTTCAGCTCTCAGGTGGATGGGTTTCTTCAGTTCCCCTTCTGCAGTATTATCCACCAGCTCAAGTATTTAACAAGCAAGAAAAAGTCTTGAGAGTAATTGTGCCTTCAAAAAGCCCCAGTGTACTCATAGAAGATCTGGTATTATTAAAAGGCTTTATATTATGTTGTACAGGTCCGTTGTATTTATACACTGAGTGAAACTCATCTCTGTCAGAATTTTTGTCCAGGACTGAACTCTGAACAAGCAAGATGAATTAAAGATATACCCTCAGTGAAAAAAGTGAGCAGTTAAAACTCTAGTCAGCATTGTTATCAAAACGCATAAAATTACCAGAGAAAGTTTAATTCTCTTAATGATGGGCATTTTTAAACCAGAAATTTAAAAAACAGAAGACAGAAATAAGTTAGCTTAGGTTCTCTGAGCAATATCAGTTTTATATGAAGAATAATGTAACAGCTTTCATTTCCTCCCCTCCCCAGATTTTCAGAGTTATCAATGAAACTGTTGCAGAATTTCGTATTAAAGCTCCACTAAAAATTTTTAAAAAAATCCTCTTCTTAGAAAAGAGGGACAAAAAAATCTTCTAATTGATTTAAAAATGAAGGGTCAGTCTTAAAGTTTAAGGTGCCTATACCCCCCAAATTCCCAGGAGTAGGGTAATTTCCGATATTTTACACCTCCAGAAGTTCACCCCAAACAAATTGTCGAGCAAAAGAAGCCACCTGCTCCACAAGAAATGAACTGTAGTGCTAGTGGAGAGCTGGACAGGTGACCTCCAGAAGTCCCTTTCAACAGAAATCATTTTGTGGTTCACTCAGCACTCAAAGTCACAGCCCAGGACAGGCCACACTGCCAGTGTCAGAGCAGACACCTGGAATGAGCTGTGGTACCTGATGGAAAACACCAGGCCCAGCTGTGACCACACACCCCTGGCACAGAGGAAAACAGCAGCATCACAAGCCAGGGGAGAGCTCTCTCTAAGGACAGTGGAGAGCTCTCTGGCAGCAGATCAATAAGAATCCATTTCATAATTATAAAAGCAAATGAGACAACAAGTAAGCAGAACTGGCTGCATCAGTTCCAAAATCAACGAAATTAACGTGAAAGGAAGAAGTACATGAATAAGAATCAGAGCTATAAGGTTATCCATATTGAGGGAATATGAGATTCACTGCATCAGGAAATAAATCAGACAAACAGTATTTAAGAAGAAGACTGATACCTCTTTCTTTTTAAAAAATGATGAAGGTTCTGAGAGGCATGCTGTGGAAAAACAAAGACATATCTCTCACTTCACATTCAAGGCATACAAGGTCAAAGTAAATAACATTTGGGAAGATAAAAGATGGAAGAACTGCTACATCAGGAAGGAAAAGTGTAGATGAGTAGTATCAGAGACCACAAACAGCTTTTTGAGGGCCTAGGCCAACATCTTGGAAAATATTAATGATACATTACTGACGAGGTCTCTGGTGTTGAGATGACCCCGAGGTGTTAAAAAGTCTCTTTTTCCCAGACCCAAGACCAAAGAAGAGGACAGAATTCCTTGGCTCTGGTTCTCAAAGTTGTTTATTTGTTAATAACTAATGCATTCTTTTTCTGACCTGCTGAGATGTGTCTAGCCGGTCAGGTTGAGGCACACTGACTGCCTGCAGGTTGATGTTAGCTTTTTATAATAAGAACTACGTTCTTTATTTACAATAATTTTATAATACCTATCACCTACGTTAGACAGTGTCTCTCTAAACCAATCCAAAAGTGCCACCACCACAGCAGAAGATGGAGGACAAGAAGAAGAAGAAGGACAGGACACGCCCAGATCCCTCCATCTTGCCTCTTGAACACCCATTCTAAAAACCTCAAAATTCTGCATTTTCACCCAGTGATAAATTCACTATCATTCTATTCAAACTCTTGTGGCTTGTAACACTTCACACAAAGTTGGTAATTGTTTTCATGGGTTAAAATCA
Source organism: Zonotrichia leucophrys gambelii (assembly GCF_028769735.1). Lineage (NCBI taxonomy): Eukaryota > Metazoa > Chordata > Aves > Passeriformes > Passerellidae > Zonotrichia > Zonotrichia leucophrys. The sequence goes on from NC_088169.1 coordinate 105,154,480, forward strand.
AAGGCACAGGTATTTTTGAATCCATGCCGAGGTCTCTGACTTCCTGCCAGGATCTCGAGTCCTCCAGGGCAGCCAGAGGAAATGTCTGGATTCCCACACCTTACACCATGGTTCAGGCCATCAACAATATGCCTACAGCAGTGAACCCAAATTCTCAAAGACGGTGAACTAGGTATGAACCCAGTGTGCTGCAGCTGTCAGTGGCTTTCAGCCTGGGGGAGCAGGCTACCCTGGAGGGGCATTTCCCACACAGCAGAGCCATTGTGTGCGGGTGTCGTGTCCTCAGCGCTGACAGACAGACAGACGCACGCACCCTCGTTGCTCTGCCCTGCTCAGTAACGCACACAACATCCCTGGTGTTTCTGAGAAGGGTCCCAGCACAGCTGCTCTTCACCCACAGAGCTCTTGCTTGTGAGTTGTGGACATAATGAAAGTAGATGTCAGTGTGCTCGAGTACAGAGCGGGTCTTTGTGCTCGTTCTCAGTAGATTTTTCTTTTGGATGTGAACCTATCAGTGCTGCTTACGAAAGGAGGATAACAAATATCTGCCAGTCAGGAATGTAGAGATTACATTTTCATTTAAAAATGGTGTGGATATTTGGGACTCCACACAGACAGATAGTATATAAATATAGATATAAATATAAATATAAGCAGAAAAACTTTTCATTTTCCTGCTTTTTATTTATGTTTTTAGATATTATTTTTATATAAATAATATAGATATATATTTATATATAAATATAAATGTATATATAACTATATATTTATCTATTTATAAATATATATAATATAGATATTCAATATATTCTATATATTCTATATTATATATATATTATATATAATATATATAATATATATTATATATATAATATATATATATTATGCTGCCCTGTGGAAATGCAGAGAAAAAAAGGAAAGACTATTAGTTTAGAGTGCCTAGGACAGCGTGTTTCAAATTCTTGTTATCATTGTAAAAGTCCTCTCAGTATTAAATGAGTTTTTATGGTTGGAGCCATAAGAATGTTTCTTGGTGCACTAACAGTAGCGAAGGCACAGAAACACACACCCACACAAAAGTTTATGTACAAATGTCTAGCACAAGGGCTGGAGGCAGCGACAGTGTTGTCAAATGTTGAACACTTAAAGCTTGCTGTATACACCAGGAAACACAAGCCAAGCAGACACTTTGAAAAGTCTGAAGTAACTTGCTCCCCTCCAGCAAACTATGCCTTTTATTTTGCTTAGTTCCCCAGTATAAGCTTAATACCAATATTTTTATAGATGACATTTATATCAAAAGCATTTTTACTAAACATGGTAACACAGAGCAAGCAAAAGAACATTAATTTGATTTTGCATGAGGCACAGCTTTAGGTATATGGTCACCATTGCCCTTACTGAGTGTAGAGGAGCTAACAGTGGTTCTGTTCCCAGCTTAGCTACTCCAGCTAAGTAAAACAGCTACGTGGACTCCAGCCAGCTAGTTATGCTCACACTCTGAGACTTTACACAAATGAAGCACTTGCAAATGTGTTGTAACTGTGCTCTTTAGCAGATCTGGTCTCATGTGACCAATATTTCTTTCCATAATCTACTATTCTCTTCTCTTCTGATATGATCAATGCTAATTTTCACTTGATTCTAAAGTATATTGTTGCTTCCTGGATTGTTAGGCAGTACATTAAACTTTCAATAAATGCCACTAATTCCTACAGCCATGGAAATATAATTTACTCTTGTTTTAATCCAATATGAACTGCTTTGACAAGAAGGGTTATTTGCCAATGTTTTGAAGGCAGGCAGGGTGAGAGGGAAAAGTCTTTGCTTTTTCCAAGGTTATATCTAGGCCCCAGATGGAAACAATTCTACAACAAAAGAACAAAATCTGGTAGGATATTCTTGAGATCTTGTAAGTTCAGCAGCACGTCACTGGTACTGAGGCCAATTTTCCAGAAGACTGATTTGAATAGCAGAAAAGAGCAGGAGAGGAAGGCCAAGTGGAATTCTAAGTTAACCCACCATGTGCTGCAGTCTAGCATCAAATGGGAACTTTATATAAAGCAGCAGAAATTATAGAATTAACTCAGGCTACATGTTTGCTTCAGTTGTTAATATTGACTGATAATATATGTGGCTGTGGTTTTTAAAAGGAAAAGCCTTCAGCACTTTAAAAGAGGCAAGTGACTGATGCAAGTTTCTGTAACTGATTAGAGTACTTACAGTATTTTAGAAGATCTGTATTTATAGTCCCAACGTTTGTCTTTGACATCGGAGGCGTCAATCTACGACACTTAAAAGCTTCATATATTTTGCTGCAAAAATCTACCATTGAAGCAAATAAATGATACCCCCTATCAGCCCACATATCTTTCAAAATAGATTGTTATACTAATCAGTAAGTGAAAACAAAAGGCCTTTTAAAGCCTGCCAGCAAAGATGGAATGAATTACTTCTTAGATGCAAGACTGCAGAGCTGGTAGCCTGCTAAGTAATCGTTCTTTGAGACCATTTGCCTTTCACAGTTCTTAAAAAAAGTTTCATGGCAAAATTAACTTCCAATTTAACATCTGTTTCCCAGCAGAGGAAAGATAAGTCTTGTATATTAAAGCTGAGGACTTCTGGACTCAGATTTCCTGGGGAGCTTTGGCCAAATCACTTAATCTCCCCCTACTCCATTCTGTGTGAGTAAAATGGGGGATAAAAATGAGCAGCCTTTATCACTTGCAATGAAAACTGTTTTGCTGGAAGTCTGGTCTTGTGTGGGGACATGGAGCTCTCGTGAAAAAGTGGTTCTGAACTCAGTTTCTTTGGGCCCTATTGTACAAAAAAGTGAAGAAAAGTAATCAGAGATCAGGCTGATGTATCACATGCTCAGGGAGTCGTTATCAGATGCACAAGAGCTGACAGAAAGAAAAGTTGGTAAAACGAGTTTTAATCAATGACTTGGGATTTTTTTTTTCATGAAACTACCAGGAGTTTCATGAGCCCTCTGAATGTTGGTTGCTGGGAAAAAATATTTTGACAGACCATCATGCTTCACAAGGACTCAGTGAACTCAGACGAAGTTACCAAAACTAAAACAAGTGAATGCATTTTGTTAGGTGTGAGAAGAGCTTTCAGCTCAGATATTTTGTTTATTTTCAGAAGCCTCAAGCTTAGGTAGCTTCTCGAAACAAATCCCAAAATCTGATGCTGATGTCGAGTCTAAGCAACTGGAACTTGAAATAATTTTTCAGATTATCATCTGTTCCTAAAGCAAGAGGATTTTCCCATATTGTCTGTAGCATCAAGTGTCTCATTTTTAAAAAATCACTTTTATTGGTCTAAATAAGAGCTTGAAATTTTCAAACCTGAAATAATTACTGGGTGAATAAAGAGTTATATCTATCAACATTAGAATGAGATGAAAAGCTAAAATAAATATCCAAAGTATTTCAAACATGAAGATAAAAAAGGGATGAATGTGGATTTTGAGACTTGTTACAGTAAAACAGGGATTTTTATTTCTTTTTTATAGAAATTTCTTGGATTTTTTATACCAGTACGTAATACTAACTTTCTACAAATGTGCTTTCCTGAAGGTTGAAATTCTTGGTGGCTTGGAAATGGTGTTTGATTACCTGCTGTGCATTGCAAATTTGAGTTTCTTCCATCAACCTGCCACTCAACTTCTTCCACTGTAAATAAATTCACCGGAAAAAAAATCTGAAGGCAAAAAGCAACACTGAACAGGGAATTCTCTTTTTAAGATACAGATAAAGATTCTGCTCTGAAGATAATAATTCCTGCCTCCCATTCCCTCCCATGTTTGTAGTGGCTCATGCAGAATGGCATGAAAAGCAGAAGTCAGGGAGCAGTGAAGTAAAATGGGGGCAGAGGGGCACAAGGGCAGGCTCAAAATGGAGAAGACACAGCGAGTTAAGTGGATGGCCATCGAGTCTGAGGAATTTTCATGTTCGTGCAGCTCTTCAAAGCTGGTTCAAGCAGAAAACAGTTAAATGGAGCATAACCAGAAATGAACTAATCAGTTGTTTTGTACTTATTACTGCTGGGGTCAGCATAACCTTTCCATATTTTGATGCATTTTTAATTTCACTTTTCAAGCAAAAATAATTTTGCTCTTCTGACACAAATCTCACCCTCCTGAACTATTTTTTTTTTAACAAAAAGTTACACATTTTAGTGGAAAAATCTCCCCAAGGCTGTATCTAGAACTAAATAGATAGAAAGAGGTATTTTACCCACACGTTTACATTTATCTGGTTTTTTAAATTACATTTTTTGAACTTTGATGCTGCCAATATGTACAGCCCATCAGCACCTGTGTCATCACCAGAATGTATTGCAGATATGTTTATAGGAGAATTCAAAATGCACAGTCATGAAAGCTACATTTTGGATTAGTGATCAGTAGTGCTTGTGCATAAAAATTTTTGAGTAAGGGTCGAGACCAAATGACCTACAGAGGTTTCTTCCAAAGCAAAATGTTCTATGATCATATTAAAATACATTTTTATGAATTATTTTAATCTAATCACTATGGAGATTCATCTCACATGATTCATTTTACATCAAAATGGTTTAGCAAATTGTGTAAACTGCTCACAATCACACTATGAGCAAAGAATTCTTCAAAATAAGTTTTCTCATTGACCTACACAGGCAATGAAATTATTGGTGGAAAATGGTAAGAAACCATTACTAGGACAGAGATAAAACCAAAACAAACCCACCAAAAAAAAAAATCAAACAAAAAATCCCCCAACCCCAAATAAGTAAATCACCAGCATCAAGATTATATGACACAGCATGGGAATAAAAGAAGAAATCCTAATACCACAGAGCCAAATTCTTCTGTTTCTCTTGAAAAGATTTCTGCATTTCTGTGAAATGTCAAATTATTTAGCTTTATTATTTGCACATTTTGCTGATTTATAGAAAGTTATGTTCACAATAATAAACTTTGCTGGAAACTGTTCAGATTTTGCATCTTTTGAACAGTTTGACTAGTATTTATTAATTTAATGTTGTCTCAATGAAATAGGTAAATGGTTCTCTCAGTACTTGTTTGCAATATGAAGCCAAGCTCTAATAATAGAATCCCCTTGTATTTCTCCTGACTTTTCCCTTGTATTTGCATTGTGTGTTTCATCATGATTTAAGTTATGAAGCAAGCTGTGCCCAGGAAAAGGTGGGCATTGGGTGGGAATGAGCAGAAGCCTAAAAAGCGTCTTGCATAATGTGTTTGCAGTGTGGCTGTCTTCTTTCATCTCCTCAGCCTGTTAAATATAAAGAAAAATAATATTCAGATCAGAAAAGATAAAACCTTGAAAGACATAGTGGGCACAATATGTGTTAAAGACAGCCTACATGTATATAGTTAAAGCTGTTGGCTCAAACTTGACATGAGTCATGTTCCATTATAGCAATGAAGTGTCAGCCAACAAAATTTGAAATACAACCCAGATTTCTTCTCCTTCAAACAGACTGTAACTAATGGAATTAAAATGTATACAGAGAAGCTGGGTCAAAACCACAGAATAACAGAATGGTGATCTGAGTCGTCCACTCTGAACAGCTGAGGAAGATGTGGGGTCCAATGGACCAGATCCTCTTGAACCCAAGGGACAAAGGGGCACCACCACAAAAGTGAGGCTGGATTCTCAGTTCAGGAGCTTTTGCACTTGGAATTCTCCCTGGTGTATGGAAACTGTTGCTCTTCACAGAGCAGTAAGGGCTGCCTTTTAGGCAGAGTCCTTCCCATTTCACAATTCTTCACTTAAATGCTTAATCCCCAGCACTAGGTCAATCCCCATGACCTTTGTGAATATGAGTATTTACCTACATGTATTAAAGTGCACCTTGAATCAGGCCTAAATGAAGGGGAGGAAAAAATGATCGTAATATGATGAGGTGGGAAATTAGCCAATGGGAGGAGTACCCGGTTCACAGAGAAGATGGAAATTCAGCATTCCATGTCAAAATAAAACATGAGGTGCAAGGGGTCTCCTAAGGTATGATCTACATTTCTAAAATCTGAAAATACACTCTCTTGTGCATATTTTTGAATGAAGCAGTCCATTCCCATAAGAGAGACTATTGGTGATGTGGGTCCATCGACAGTTTGAAATTTCCTCCCTTTTCAAAATCTCTTTATTTACAGCTTCTTTTACAGTTTAGATTTCTTTATTGAATCCTTTCAAAATACTGAACTTTAGACTAGTCCTAGGAAGGCAGAAAACCCCCCAGTTTTCCTTATCTTTTAGGTACTCTATTATTTTTTTCAACAAAAAATTAATTGCTATTAGCTTTCTTTCTATATCAGGACTCTTAATATTTTAATTGCTGTTTAGTTCATGCTCACTCATAATCAAAAAAATTATTGAACATTTTCTTTAGCTATACATATTTTTCTTTAACGGGCTCTTCATTTATGATTCTATCTTGCAGAAAGCCTGTATTTTTTCACTAACAGGCAGTTCTTGCTTGCTTGCTTTTTTCTTCCTTGCTTTATTGATTTCCTGCTTTCTCTCTCTCATTCTCTATCTTTCTGTCTCTCTTTCTCTTTTTAATTTGAGGAATGTCGGATCACAGAAAATCCTCCTTTAATAATTCTCTTTTTTAGCCTAAAATAAAACATAGCAGTTGAGATTCATTTGAAATGGTGGTGGTTTTTTTTTTGTTTGTTTGTTTTTTTACAGCTTAGACTGCCATAGCTCTGTATAATGCATGTTAAAGAAAGTGTTTAAGTGCAGGCTTCCTAACACCCTTCCATTACCATTGACCATACATTAAGGGCAGTGTACATCAAGCACAATCACACCCCTTGGCCATATATTCTTGCAAATATTAGGAGACAGCTCATGAAACTTAACAAGAGTTTGTTTCTCAAACCATACAGATAAGTTTAAACCAGAAACTTTGAGGCTGGTACCCTTTTGCGTAGTATTGGTTTTAGCTAAGTTAAACTCCAGTAATTTGAAGTGTATTCATCTAAATTTACCTAGTGTGACAAGGAGACACTTCATTGGCAGATTTCTTCATAGAATTTATATATTATTTGTACTGCAGTGGTCCCTGGAGATTCAGTAATAGATGGAGAACTCGTAGCATCCATCAGGAGAGGACAATGTGCAGTTGTCCCATGGAACAACAGAGCAGTGAGCCTTTTCCCCAAAAATTATGTGTGATAAGTGATCCTATTACATGCCTTCCCAAGAGATCATAATGAATTAACACAGCCAAAGCATTCAATTCCATGACTGAGAGAGGAGGAGAAGCCAAGGCAAAATAACGGTGTACATTCTGCTGAAGAACAGACTGGAAGGTGAGCTGTGCAGCTTTTCATAGAGAATTCTCTACAGCAGTCTGCAGCCACTGCTCTCAAAAGGCAATCTTGCAATGGATAGAATGCATTGGCACTGTTGGGAACTTTTCAGGTTGCATCAGTTTTACTGAGAAATTTCTGAAATTTCCGATGGTGGGAAAGAGCTTCTGTGTTTGGGACATAAAAATCATTAAACTATAAATCAAAGAGAGACCTTTAAGAGCTGGCAAATTCCTGTATGGCCGCAGTTGTCAAGTACAGTAATTAATTTTTCAGGAAAGAATAAAAAATTAGATTTGAATGCTCAGAGAATTAAAAAAGGGTGAAGGAAAGAGATGCCATCTACATATTCAAATGCACATGTGAGATATGGCACTTTGGAATCCCAGACTGTCTTGAATTGAAATGTACCCATAAGAATCATCATGTCCAGCCCCTGTTCCCTGCAGGGCTGCCTGTCACTAAATAGAGTCTCATACAGATGCTCCTTGAACTCTGCCAGGCTTGATGCTGTTAGCACTTCCCTGGAGAGCCTGTTCCAGCCACCAACTGCCCTCTCAAGGAAGAACTTTTTCCTGGTGTCTAATCTGAAGTTCCCCTGACTTTATTCCTTTATTCCATTTCCTTGTGTCCTATTCTGGTCACTGGAGAGAGGAAAACCCTCTAAGTCCTTCAGAGGTCCAGTGCAGAGGATTGCCTGCCCAGCAGATTTCCCAGTAGATTTAGACAGACTGGTTGAATTTTTAAAGAATCATATCTATTTAATCAGGCATTCTAGTTGTTATTGCTTTGATGGTCTGCAGTTGTCTTTACTCTGGCATAAGGACTCACACGTGTCGTTACCCCGTCTTTTTGTAGCCAACTCCTTTTTTTAATCTTTAATTTTTTGATTCCTTGTGGTCTGTTCCACTAACAGTTACTAGAACTGAACCACTACTTTCACTTGTTAATTATCTTTGTTTTTTCTGTCACTAACAACAATGCTAGATGTCAAATATTATCACACTTTGTCAGACCTATTAGGATTATAAACACTGTATTTTTAATTGTTGAAACGATTTTTGTACTTTTTATCCAGCTTCGGCCATTAAATATGTGATAAAAAGAAGCCCATTTCTCCTTTTAAGCTCTGTATGAGGAAAATGGAGGGTCTTCTCTTTATCTCCATTCTTTTATTTGTGGAAGTCTATCACTTGCTTCCATTGTAATTCTGTAACACTGAGCAGAGAAATCTCTGACTACATCAGGTTCACTATTTACTAGAGCCAACTAGAATATAAACTTTATGACATTGGCAGTTTTGACTGAATAAAAATGTTTTTTTCTAAAAGCTTTCTGCTTTAATATGTGATTTTTTTGTTTGTTTGTTTGGGTTTTTTGCTTTTTTATTTGTTTGTTTAGGTTTTTTTTTTTACTTCAAAGCTGAATAAAGAAAATATTATTTTGAAAACCTTAAAATAGACCTGAAAGTGTCTCATTATTCCTCCTGGCAACTCCAGTTCTGAGATATGAGGACTTTTTTCCTCTCTGGGATAAATTCCCTAGATGAATTCATCCCCTACGGTACATCTTCCTTTTAAACTCTTGCTAAGCTACTCTAGTGCATGATGAAAGCTCCAAATCTGTAGCATATCAAGGGAGATGTTGGAAGTTTACTGGGAATTTCAGCAATCTTACTGAAGTATCTATAGATATTTGTGAGATATTTGATATAGATGTTTTTCAAAACTGTTATTTCAAGCTCCCACATGGGTACTCTATTCCCAAGCAGCTGTCTGAATTTACCTATGGCAGAACCCCAGTGATTTAACAGAATAATGAATAACTTCCACAGGGTGCTTGAGTTAGAGAAGCAGATTTCACAGGATCACAGGATGGTTGGGTTTGGGAGGGCCCTCTGGAAAGAATCCACTCCAAGGCAGGGTCACCCAGGGCAGGTGGCACAGGAACGTGTCCAAGTGGGTTTGGAATGTCTCCAGAGAAGGACACTCCACACCTTCCCTGGGCAGCTGCTCCAGTGCTCTGCCATCCTCAACAGAAAAAAAAAAAAAAAAGTTCTTCCTCGTGTTGACGTGGCACTTCTTGTGTTTTAGTTTATGGCCATTGCTCCTTGTCCTGCTGCTGGGGCTCACTGAAAAGAATCTGGCACCATCCTCTTGGCACCCACCTTTTAAAAAATTCTATTAAAAAACCCTCATATTTTGAAGGGTACATTTTCAGTTGCTTTTACAAGAAATTCTGAATTTACTCTTCAGCAGTCTTCTTCATTCTGGGACTATTTTCTGCTTTGAGACATTCAACAGTGAAATGCCTCATTTTAAAGGTGGTTTGGGATAAACATTCCCAGATTTTTGGAAGTCATAGATGTCCACTAGTCTTTCTCATTATTTTGTGCTCCCTTGAAACGTGTCTTACTACTCAGAGCTGCATCTACTGACACCTTGTCTGACTAGATTAGTTCACTTTTTCTCCTTTTCTGATATTGATCAATGCATAACCTCTGTTTCAATTGTCTATAGATATCTTAAGAACACACAGAGAATGCAATATAAGCAGGAAGAGAGGAAATACACATTTAATCCTATATTAAATCCCTTGCTGAAATGTTATGAAGAAAATCAATATTAGGCAAGATCCTCACCAGGTGTAGATTTGTGTAGTAGCTCTGTGAAAGTGAATGAGCTCTGAAAATGAATCCCCACTGAGGGTCTGGCACAATATGTTTTATACAAAGGAGAAACATAGATCCGTTCAGATTGAGTCGCTGTAATGTAATTTATCATAAATTTTGTATCCCTAGCATGTTTCAGTTTGTATCCTAAATCATATTTTGTATGCCTGGCTCCTTAAGTGGGCTGAGGCAATCTCATCTCCAGGCCCTCTTACTCTAAATAAAATCCTGCAGCATCATCTTTATGGCAGCACTGCAGGAGATGAATAGAAAGTAATGAAAACACGAGAGGCTGCCTCAGCTCAGAGCCCAGTTAAGCTTGCTCCTTTCTTGATCTCAAGTGCCTTTGGTCTTTCCCTCCTTGGGATGATTCTCCCACTTCCACCTTTCCATTCCAATGGGTTTAGGTGGTTCCCAGAAGGAAAAAGCAGAGGCACAAAGAGCGAGTGCTTGATTTTGGTATTCAGTGCCACACAGTGGAGTGGGTACTTGTGGTGAAGGGATCCAGCCTCTCAAGTGGAATAAGATGAAGCTTCTGCCCTCTCAAGTGAAAAATCAAGTGTTCAGATCAAAATAGTCCATTAATACAGACATTTGTAGCTCTATTTCTTACAATTACAGAATGCCCCATTCATAATTTACATTATATACACAAAGCCCTACACTTTTTACCTCAGGCATCATACCAAGAGGACTGGAAAATGAGAAAATAATAGTTTTTTGCATGGTACCTTCTATTTGGATGTGACAGTGAATCCCATTATTTTCTAAGAAGCTTTCTTTGTCATAATTTATTAAAGAACAGCATTTATGTTGCAATTCACAATGAGTTTGTAGGGCTTTTTAAATTTGGTATGCTCTCTTGCTCAATGTTCTATCTGGGTGGGAAATTTTGATACAACTGAGCCATTGAAGACCACTTTTTATTATACACCACTTTTAATTTCTTCCTTATGAATTTACACACATTTACATTTCTGTAGAGATGCAGGGCTCATACGTACTTATACCACAAAATAAAATAGTCTGGTTTAGAGGGAACTCAATTGTTACAGCCTCATGATTTATAGACTGAGGCATAATTTTAAATTTAATTAATAGGTACTTGGGTGTTTGGCACTTTGGAGGAAAGGAGCCATTGATAAACTGAAACTTGAGCACATTTAATTATACCATGACTAATCAGTTGTGTTTGCCATTTCACACTGAGCCTCTGTCACAACTATTCCAGATAGTCATACTTTACTTCACACGTTGTCATTTAACTGCTTTATACTTTTCTGATTTACTTTGCCACAAGCTGCAATGTCAGCACAGACCTGAGAGTGCACTTAGTGTTATAATGCATTTTTAAAGTACGGGATTTTCAGGAGCATCTTGCAAGTTTTTGTTCAGATAGGAGTGATGCAAACCATGATCCTGAACAGGGTGAATAATATCACTGTCCTATGGCCTACAGTTTGAAATAGGGTTTGATTTTATGATAAACACATTTCTGCCATTACAAATAGAATAAAAACAGATTTACAATGCCATGCCATTTTATTAGGAAAATGTGAAAACAACGGTTTTACGACGCTCAGTTTGTGGTCTAGTACATTCCTCGGTGTTATTACAACTCAGAGTACACATTCTCATTCTCTGGGCCCATGTTATTAAAAACACAACTGGGAACACTTTTCAAATGCTGCCAGCATCCCTTTAACAGTATTTCATCAATAGGTGTTCTGGTAGTAATCTTTTTTTATTTTTTTTTTGTGACTACCATTCTCTTTGTATTGCAGTTGTACCTCCCAGCAGGTTCAGCTCCTCAGGAGCAGCTCTGTTGGTCCAAGGTTGGGGACCTACAGTGTTTCTGCAGCTGCAGTTTAGGCAGAGCTGCAGTTCATGGCCCCGTGGCCCTCCCTGTCAGTGGCTGAATGACAGGACTGTCAGTGGCTGGTGCTGCCTTCTGCTCAGCTGATCATTTCATAGAATCACTGGTTTGGGTTGGAAGGGACCTTAAAATGGTTTGGGTTGGAAGGGACCTTAAAAACGATCTCATTCCAATCCCCCTGACATGGGCAGGGACGTCTTCCACCAGACCAGGTTGCTCAGAGCCCCATCCAACCTGGCTTGGACACTTCCAGGGATGAGACATCCACAATTTGTCTGGACAACCTGTGCCAGAGCCTCACCACTCACAAGGAAGAATTTTTTCCCAATGTCTAATCTAACTCTACTTGCTTTCAGTTTGAAGCCATTACCCCTTGCCTTATCACTACGCTCTTTCATAAAAATTCCCTCTACCTCTTTTTGCACGGTCAAAGTCAGACTCTGAAATCAAAGCCCTGTACTGGAGCCTGGTGCAAAGCTTGCTGCTTGGTACTTCTGGGAACAGAGCCACCAGGGTGTCTAAACAGACCTTAGGATCCCAATTTCTGTTATCCAAGGAAGGCTGCTAAGGTCACCCAGTCTGACTTTTCTTAACTGGAGAGGTCTTGGGTCAAATGCTGATGGCTTTGGAAAGATGTAGCTCTAAATTTTGAGATCTTAAATCAGAGTTTGCAATGGTGGAATAAGTCACAACCTGCACTTTATACAACAAATTAAAGTGAGTTGTGACAGCACTTGCATGAGATTTTTGACTTACTAGGTCCTTTGGCTTCACTTTATAGTTCCTTGGGCAGCTATACAGCTACAGAAACCCAAAAGGTAATGGATATCCTAAGGAACAAATAATAATCCCCTGCTCTCAGCAGGCTGCTTGAATTGCCTGTGGTTTTTGAAATCTAATGCTAAGAATCCAGAAAGCTACCATAACATTATTTTTTTGCATATCTTGGAATCCCATCAATAAGGATAACATCTACAAGCCACCCCTTTGTGTCTCTAATGACAAATTGATATATGTGTCACTCAGATGGGCTCATGATCAGGACAGTCACCCTACTACTGACAATTGCACTGAATTAGCTGAGCTAATTTAATGCTAGTTAACTGCCTAAATAAAAAAGTTAGCAAATATCCTACCATTTGCCAAAAATGGCCAGCCTTCATTCAGTTGCCTTGTTTTAACACCTATACAGAATTCTGAAGCCACAGTCAATCTGCAGCACTTATCAGAGACCCAAAAGCCTACAGGATAAAACAAACTAACTCAGACTGAGCACAATGATTTATAATGCACTCAGTACAGCTCACACTCATTGGGCCACCTATGTGACTTGAGTATTTTCCAAATATATTAGTACAAACTGCTCCAGGCATCCGTTCAGGCCCCAGAAGCCTGTAGAAACTCTTGGATCTTTTGCCAGGTCCCAGAAACCTGTAGTTACCCTGGCTGTTTTGTTTTGATGCATGGATTGAATCTTATCCTTTCCACATTGTTTCTCCCGCCTTTAAAAAAAGCATTTTAATATTCAGAGGAAAAGGCAAGACAAGCAAAGAAGAAGGATTTAACCTTACTGGCTTCTGATGGATCCATCAATTTGATTCCTTTCAGTTGTGTCCATCACTTTCCACTCTTTAAGGAATTTAATCATTTGTACATTTTTCATATGGTCAATGTCGATTTAGGCATCCCACTGACTAAAAATGACTTCACCAAAAGGAAAGGGGATGTCTCCCAACCAGATGGCAAAAAAATTATCAATACTAGAGCACTGAAATACTTCTTCACACCTGAAGGACAGGGTGCCATCCACAGGGGCTGGATAAAGTCCAGTCTCTGTATGGGGGAGTCAGAGGATGAGCTGTCCAAAGCTGAGGCTAAAGAATTGATGAGAGGGACAGATACAGATTTGCTAAGAAATGTTGCTGCAATTGACTGGCAACTGAGAACGTGGTTGTGATCACAGTCCTACTCATATCTCATAGCCTTGAACCACTGGGGCAGAATGAAGGGGGCTCCCACCGTGTCCAATGGTTGAATTAGAAATAAGAGAAATGGTTGCAAGAGTAAAATTATTAAGTTACATTTCTTGATTTCCAATTTTTTACAGTCTAACTTAGGTCTTTGCCATTAAATCAAAATAATTTTTATTTTTCCTGAATGCAACTGCAACCTAACCAAACAGATCAATGTTCTGTAGTTTTTCCTTTCCCCAGAAGCTTCAGCCAGTCAACAAGATCCATGGTTTTGTCAATTTCATCTCTCTGTGCAGTTTTTGTGTAAGTGCACACAAGTCAAAGAAATGAAACCAACCAAGCTTCCTTTTACCCCACAGAGAAAACAAACATGGGAGGGATTTTACTTTCTTTTTTCAGGAACAAGTTGTGAAAGTTATAAAACTTCAGTGATAAAAGAGAAATATCTTTTAAGGAGTTAAGTGGCAAATAGGACAATATTATTTGAACCTCTGGGAATGCACTAGTATTGTGTGTTACGAAAAACAGAAGTAGAATCTTAACTAAAACAGTAACTAAAAGAGATCCAACACACCAGAGGTGTGGACCACAGAACTGTTCTGACAATTTGGCTCAAGGCATACAAAGATGACTTATAATGCTTTTGGTTTTATAATATCAGAAAGTTCTAATTTAAGGATTTTTCTCAGACCAATCAAAATGTCATATTTACCAACTAATCATCTGCTGCAGCCAAACTAAAAGTAACATAGCCTGTAATTGCAGCTCTGAAAGATTAATTTAGACACTGTGCACACAGCCTAGGAATGAACTTGTGCTGAAGCAGGTCATTTGTGGTTTGGAAGGTTCATCTAGAGGTCACTGAATACAGGTAACATGAATAATTTACATTTTTTATAGGTAGAAGGAGAAATAGCTTACGCTATATTTAAACCCAATGCTAAACAAAGGGGTCTTTCAAAATTAAATTGGATTTATTACATGTGGTACAAATTTTAAAGCTAAATTGCTCTCCACATACAAAGGCATAAATCTGACTGAATTCCTAAAGGCACTTTCAGTCTCTGCTAACTAATTCCAAACCAGTTATTTTTCATAGTTACAATTCAGCTAACCAGATTTCATACGTGGCTCCGCTTGTAAACATTTCCTGAGAAAAATTCGTGAAAGATACAGAACAAACAGAATCAGCTGCACAGGGGAAATGCTAGCTCTCTGCTAATAGAATTTAAGAATAATTTATAGCATATTTGGCTGTGTTAAGGCTAAGGTCCCAAGTGCTCTCTCATATATCCAAGTGCAGCTCCCATTGACTTCACTGGGAATGGTGTTTGTTTGTAGGAAGTCAGAGATGAGCCATAAGCATTTGTGTAAGATGAAGTAATCCAAACCTATCAGTGGTACCAAAAAAAAAAAAGTGATCAATTACATGAGAAAAATAATTTTAAGAACTTCAAATTTTAGGTAAAACTATGCTTCCTTGCATAAGAAACCAGAGATAATGAAACTGTGGTGAAACCACCTCTGTTTTCCTTTGAATAGAACAAATACTGTGACTCCTTGTCATTCATAACTCCCTTAAAATAATATGTACACCAGGATTTAGATCTCAGTATAATTTCCTTCCACATCCCCCACATATCTTCAGAAGAAAATTACACTCCAATCATCTGTTTTAAACTTCTGGGAGCTACATATTCTGTAGCTTGCTGCTTTTATGAGAGTCTTTTTCAAAATCTGGGGAGAGGAGAGCGCAGGATAACTCAGAATAACTGATAAGGAGAATATATAAAGATTATAGTTGGTTACATACTGTTATGACATTGGAAATGGTAATTCACTGACTCTTTTTAGCTACAGGAGATGAAAATAGTGATGTCAACCTGTGTAAATCCATAAGGAAAAAGTCAGCTTCCCTGTTGTCACTGAGGTTAATGGAAGTGGCAAACATTAAGGAGGTCTATGGATTTGTTACTCCAGTAGAGTAGTAGGTTTGGCTGGATTCACTGAGTCCAAGTCATCAAAGTGAATATACTGCAGCCCAGGTAATCATGGAATGATTGCAAATACTCCAGGGACATATTTTTTCCTTTCCAGCAATTACATACAATTAGTGAGGTTTATCCTTTCAGTGTCTCAGTAAAATCTCATAAAGTGCCTAATAAAAATAGGACCTGCTCTGTGTCTTTATCATCTATGGAAATCTTCTGTATCATAATAACAAGCAGCAATTGAAATTGCTTCCATCTTTGGCTTGATTAGTCAAGTTCTTTGTCAAACAACAGATGCTCTTCCTTCACCTGTTCTTGGCTTTGACGGTCTCTCCGTGGCTGTGTCAGTGATGCTGCTTTGGAGACTGACAGCTGTGAAAAACTGCTTGTGCTTCTAGCATCTCTTCCTCTGTCAATTTTACAGTGTAAATATTCAGGAAGTTTGTCAGTCTTAACTGAGCAAGTTAAGCATAGCTTTAAATGCCAGACCTGGATTTTTTTCTCTGGAGACAAATCCCAACCTCATTAGTCTTACTCTACTCTTGCCTTTTCTGTTAATACAGTAAGGGTGCAAGAGATTTAAATTACTGTGGAAAGTGGCCTAGCATCTCTGAATAAGCACATATAAAAAGCTGTGGTTAGCAGTTCTGATTAAGGATTCTCAACACTTGTTTCCTGTTTATAAAACAATATATGTGTGCTTAATACTGTAATCAAACAAAAGACAAGGACATTGCCCAAAAAATCTTTTAGTCAGGGTTCTGAACCTGCAGCTGTCTCCGTATGAACACACTGATGAAAGGAAAGGTAGTAGTCAGAAAGAAAAGGAAAGCCCAGTACATGAAAAGCATTGTCTCTGTGGATTGCGAGGCATGGCTCATAAATCAGATAACTGAGGTTTCCCTTCTCAATGACTCTTCAGCTTGGCTGGTGATTTCCACATGGCAGAGTTTTCAAGTGGTACATGAGACAGAACTGATTGCATTCTCCACCCAAATGTCATCATTCAAGAGTTATTTCTTTGCATTTTCCTGAGAAGTGGCATGTCACTGCTTCTCCTTTGCTTGGCTCTTCTCTTTTCAGTGCAGCCTTTTAAATTAGAAAACAAAAAAGACAAGAAAAAAAAAAGAAAAGAAAGAAAAATTTTTAAAAAGCCCTGCAAGCATTAGAAAGTGTCCACTTCATAAAATCATACAATATATAGGTTGGAAGGGACTTTAAAACTCACCTAGTTGCAAGTACCCTGCTGTGGACAGGACATCTTTCACTAGGCAACTTGAATAATCCATATGCAGAAAATAAGGCTCTGTCTTTCCATATTTCTTTCCATTAAAAGCAAAAATCTTCCATTTAAAAAATCAGTAATTAATTAATTACAGGTGGAATTACATGATCTATTGTGCATTTCTCTATTAATGTTGCAGACATTCAATTTATTATTACTTTTTACACATAGGAACTCCAAAATCAAGCATACTTTTAGTTTAAAATTGGAGTAGGTTTTCACAGATTCTTACAAAGGAAAAAAATGCCTTTCATATGAGAGTTGCAGTGGATGGTGGCTGAAAAGAAAGCTAGAGGACAGATTCATTAATAGTTACCACATTTATATAAATTGGGACAAATGAAAAAAATTCAATGAAGGCATAAGTCATGCCCATTCTTCTACAGTGCTTAAATTGGTTATTGAATCTTGAATCCAGCCAGATTAATTTTTGGAACATGCAAAAAACCTCTGGACAAACAGATGTTTGAGAAAACTTGAGCCATCCTTCAGGGTACGGGTCTCTGAATGTGTCACCTGAGAGTAAAGCACATTGTAAAACAGAAAATAAACAAATTATTGCTGTATTAATATGGTTCCTTCTTACCTCTCATGGCCTGCCAAAAACCATGGAAGGGTCCCCCTTTGGGACTGGCTGCACACCCTGAACAAATAATTAATTGAGGAGGGTGCATTTTAGATAGAAAGAAGGTTTTATTCATAGTTTTAATGTCTCTTGCAACAGAAAATTAAAGTCACTTGAAATGTGAAATCATGAAATGTAAATTATTGAACAGCATTTTATTTTTAATAATAACCCTTCTTTCTGTCAACAGTGTAGAATACATTGCAAGCAAAATGCCAACCTGTCTCAGTCTTTCAGGATATATTATAGATGTCTTAACCACCTCCTTCAGCAGGAAGGGGAAAAGTTGACTGAACTTATCAGAAATACTCATTACTGTAATTTGAATCTGATGCTGGTCCCTTCCAGGTGAAATGGCACAATATCAGAAATGGGAAGGAAAAGAACCAGAATATCAAAGAAAATCAATGACTTGGCAAGGCAATGAAAATAACCACAGAAAGTATCCTGTAAGAAGAGTTAAAAAATAAATGTTCTTAACCCTGGTGTGCTACCTAAGGTCAGTGATGACCAGGAGGAAAGACAGTGTACTCTGGTCATCTACAAATAATTGCAGACTAGAAAACCAGCAAGAAAGATGCGCTGGTTATGGTCATCCAGTAGCATTTCAATAAAATTAATGGATTAAAACTGACTAAAGGAGCATTTAGTAAAATTTCCTAACAATGTGATCTATTATAGAGTAGAAATATCTCCCAAGAGAAGTGTGGAAACCCATTGTTTGAGTCATATGCAGTTGAGCTTGGACAAGGCAGTGGAGAATGCACTCTGAGGAATAATGCTGCACTGGCAGGGGTTTGAAGAATGGGCTAAATGATTTTACAAGGCTTTTCCAGCACTTTCTGATGTTATTTTTGGCAAGAGTGTTATAAAAACAAAACAGAAAAAGTTATTAATGGACCTATTTATTTTCAAAATTTCCTTGAAAAATCCCCTAGCATTTTTTCCTGCATCAGTACTGTTAGTTTTGCATCATTTTTAAATGCTTAAAATTTTGCTTTCTGTTCTCAAGAGTATCTTTCTGATTTGAAACAAAACTTTTACTCAAAGTAGAAAATTACTTGTCAGTGTGTTATAAAGAGCTTGCTACATAAACCAAATCCAAGGAAGACTTTTAACATAAATTCTTACATCTAAAACTGAATTATTGCAGTACTCCATATCAAGAATTTTAATAGCACGTAAATATAAACAAACTGCAGCTTTCCTAATGTTCTCTTTAGTGATTCTTTCTTTCTTTCTTTCTTTCTTTCTTTCTTTCTTTCTTTCTTTCTTTCTTTCTTTCTTTCTTTCTTTCTTTCTTTCTTTCTTTCTTTCTTTCTTTCTTTCTTTCTTTCTTTCTTTCTTTCTTTCTTTCTTTCTTTCTTTCTTTCTTTCTTTCTTTCTTTCTTTCTCTTTCCTTCTTTCTTTCCTTCTTTCCTTCTTTCCTTCTTTCCTTCTTTCCTCTCTCTCTCTCTCTCTCTCTCTTTTTCTTTCTTTCTTCCTTTCTTCCTTTCTTCCTTTCTTCCTTTCTTCCTTTCTTCTCTCTTTACATCTTTTAAGAAAAGCCATTCTGCTATAACAAAATTTCAATCAAAATTAGTTCTGATATTCCTCAAAGGGTACTGTCTCTGAGCTGTTTGAAAATGGAAGTAAAAGAAGTTTTGTATAGACCTTTCAGTGGCTGCATCTTATTTGGCCTCAGTCTGGGAAAAGGCAAGACTGCAGAGGCCACTGTTTCCCTATTTGTCTTGTCCTAATCCTGTGCTCTCCTTGGGAATCTGGCTTTTGTGAACTAAGGCAGAGAAGGGTGGGAACTACCTGTAACTAGAATAACTTGTTCCCTCTGAAGGCTGTGGGGAGTAAAGGGCTGGCCCACCCAGGACCTGTCTGTGATTTGGCCTTCACAAACAGATTTCTTATGGCTCCCCTGTGACTCCTCTGAAACCATTTCCTCCCCATTCACCCTCACCTCCCGCCCTGAAATAATTTATTAAAAAAAAAAAAAAAACAGAAACATTATAATGCTTGCCCCAAAGGATTAATTCTCATGGTTTTAAAAGACCAAAGGCCCCATCACAATCATTTTCAAAAAAAGTAAACATATTCTGTCACAGAGATAGGTCAGATTTGTGTCCTACTTTCTTACTTAATAGACCAGAGGGTGGTGGTTTCTCACAGAGACAACATCTGCTTTAGTGACAATGCGATGCTGCAGTTTTGGATCTTGTGAGGAGGGAGAATGACGAAAAATTGTTATTGCAAGCCTGGACCTCAGGAGGCCAGGCACTGGGGCTGACTTCAAAGTAAGCCATGGGATATAGAGAGAAGAGAGGAGAAGAAGAAGTTGTTGATTTTCAAGTGCCACCTTCTCCAAGCTCAAGAATGTCCCATCTCCATGTGCAGGAGAAAGCCAAGCCAGGCGGTCTGTATGGATGAGCAAGAAGCTGCTGACAAAACCCAAATGGAAAAAGGAAGGATTACGGGGGGAACAAGGTCAGGTGACCTGAGAGAAATATATTCTGACCTTGCCAGGATGGGTTTAGTGAAGCTAGACAGACCGATTCATTAATAGTTACCACATTTATAGGATTTGGGCCTGGAACTTGGCAAGGAACATGAATGGCGAGAGGAAGGACTCCCCCGGGTCCTTCATCAGCCAAAGGAGGATCAGGGAAACTGCCTCTGAATGGGGCAGGAAATGGCATAGGGACATTCAGAAGGCTGAATTATAAACTGGCAAGCTTGATGTGCCCACTTCAGTCTCAACAGGTAAAATCTGTCCTGCCAATCCTCTGTGAAAAGTTGCGGCAACTGGGGGAAGTTCCTGAGGACTGGAGAAAAGCAAATGTCACCCCTGTTTTCAAGATGAGCCAGATGGAGCATCCAGAGCACTACATACTCATCAGCCTTCTCAGGATTCCTGGGAAAATTATGGGGTAAACAGTCCTGGAAATCATTTCTAAACATATGAAAGTCAAGAAGATGTCTGGAGGGAGTCAGAATGAGTGTAGACAGAGTTGGGACACTCTGGCCTGGAGCAGAGAAGGCTCAGGGGAATCTTATCAATGTGTATAAATAACTGATGGGGCATGTAAAGAAGATGGAGCCAGAATCCTGTCCTGTCACTAAGCTCCCTAGAGAAGAGGCAATTGGAACAATTTGAAGCACAAGAAACTAAAGAAAACAATTTTACAGAGAGTTTGAGCAATGATTGGACCTTGGGGGATGTCAGGTGCCCACCAATCCATTCTATTTCCCTGCTCAGCAATGTAGGGGGAAGAAAATCACATTAAAAAGAATTTGACAGCCAAGTGAAAGGCAGTTTAATGGAGTAAAAGCAAAGGCCACACATGGAAGCAGGGGCAAACAAAAGATTCATTCTCTGTTTCCCATCAGCAATGTCAGATGGCCTCGCTGCTGTGGGAGCACTGCCCAGCAGTGCCCAAACACTGACAGGTCCTTTCTGGCTGCCAGGCAAAGCCCAGCACTGGAGGGCTGATATGGGAAATTCCATCTCAGCCAGACCCAGCTCAAGGATTGTCAAACACTGGTGGATGCTGCCCAGAGGAGCGGTGGAGTCTCCACCCCTGGAGTTACTCAGAACTTGACTGGAAACGTCCCCAGGCAACCTGGTCTGGCTGGCCCTGCTCTGAACAGGAGCTGGACCAGTCACCTCCTGATGCGTGCTCCTGTCTCAGCCGTGATTGTGTCTTAGATAGAAAATCCCATCGAGAAATGGTGAATAGATAATCAAGCAGAGTACAATGTTAGCACATACTTCAGCAGTAGCTGGAGAGTACGGTAAAACATTTCCTCGCCGCTAAAGGAGAAAAGTATTTAAATGTTTTTCTTTTAATAGAAAACCTCTACAGAATGTGACAGAGGAACTGTTGACTCTATCAAAATGCTTGATTGGTAGAGAAAATACAAAAAGCTGAGTCAGATTCTGCTCTACTTCCATCTTTTTCATGCTCTCAAAAGCTTTGGGACAACATTCATTTTGATTTGACTTTAGTGAGGGAAGTCTAAATAATTAGCTGAAACACAGTATACCAAAATCTCTTGCAAAGTTTGGTTTCAGATATAGTTTTTCTGGCTGAAGTCAATGCCTCAACCCACTACTCAGATCAGGTGATTTTTCTATCCTTTAATTAATATTCTTTAGTTATTCAGCAAAGAGGAAATCTGAGTTTTTAAACTTCAGCCATCTTTTAATCTGAATGTTTGTAGATACTGAGTTACCTTTGGCAACAGTATCTTTTTGCAAATGAAGAAAGTGAGACTTTCGTGGCTAAATTTCATAAAGTTTTGACCTTTTCCCTGTATTAATTATAACTATTAGATCAACCCCAAATTATTTATCTGTTATTCAATTCTTAAATCTGAGACATTTGCACCAAACACCCCAAGGTCACAGGAAATCCAAGCTAACTTTGTTCTACACTTTGGATTCTTTTCTTTATCCACATTAGCTCTCTGAAAATAAAAACACAATATAGCAAGCTAAGCACATTTTAAAACCTGCCCTAACCTTTCATACAAAGAACTGTCATGCAGCACAACAAAGTTGGAGTTAGGAGGAGCAGAGAATATTAGGGTTCACAGTTCTAAGATATTTTTGGCCTATTGAAAAATCTACCTTTTTTTGAAAAATATTAATTTCTTTTTTGTACTTTTGAAAACCATGGTCACAGATTTATGTATTTTGGAAGTATTCAAATTCAATATTTGGATGTATTTTGGAAGGATTCAAAACCCAGGTGAAATGGAACAATGGAAAAAAATTCACCTGGCACAGTTCCCTTGAAGTCAAAGAAGACATGGCATTTTCCACCTGCTGAGAGTATGACCCAATATTAACAAATACAAGATATGCAAACATTAATTCTCAGATGCAAATAGGTTTAGATGAGCATATGATTCTGCCAGAAATATGGCAATATAAACATACATCCATATTAAAGTATAAAACACTAGAAGAAAAGACATTTATTGAGATAATGGAGAAGGAAAAAGGAAAATCTCAGAACACAAACACAGTTAATAAGGCAACTTCATAATATCATGGTCAGATTTATTTTTCCTATGAATTTATCCTCTAGTTGCTGGCTGACTTAATTTTTCCTAGTGGAGAGCTTTTCCTTCATGACTTCTTTCTTTTGGAACTGATTTGAAGTTCACTAATTTGAAACACAAACTCTAGCTTGACAATTCATAAATATTCCCTTGGAGTTATTTCTGGTTCAATATGTGCTAAACTTTTCAGTGTTTATCAGATGTTAAAATTGATAAAAAAAGTGATGATTAAAGCAATGATGGCATTACACACACACAGAACAAATGTGGTTTTTGAATGAATAAACATACTGTGCATTCACCTAAATGCATGTGTGTGACAGTGTTCACAGGGGTTCTTGGATGAGGGAAGAGATGAGGATCTGACTCCATGTTTCAGAAGGGCTTGATTTATTATTTTATGATATATATTACATTAAAACTATACTAAAAGAATAGAAGAAAGGATTTCATCAAAAGGCTAGCTAAGAATAGAATAAGAAGGAATGATAACAAAGGTTTGTGTCTCCGACTCTCTCTCCAAGCCAGCTGGGATGTGATTGGCCATTAATTAGAAACAACCACATGGGCCAATCCCAGATGCACCTGTTGCATTCCACAGCAGCAGATAATCAATGTTTACATTTTGTTCCTGAGGCCTTTCAGCTTCTCAGGAGGAAAAATCCTAAGGAAAGGATTTTTCATAAAAGATGTCTGCGACACATATGGGTGTGTATATAGGTTACTTTATACAATATTCCACGTGCAGTTAAGACCTCAGTGTTCAGCATAACCTATTTCTGAGGATGTCAATCAGCAGACACCAGTTTGAACACAGTGCACTTAAATTCTGTGGAGTGATATTTAAAAGAAACCTTTCCCTCCGACAGCCTGTCTGCTCTTTGTGTCACTGCCACTATCCTGAGACGTGCTTTATTTGAAGCACGAAAAAGAGGAAGGAAAAACCCCCTCCAAATATTGTGATTTACAGCAAGGAAATAGACTGTCATGTTGGAGTCTCTGATGGCTCCATGGAAGGCACACGGTTGGGGATATGAAGAGGCTCATTTGTTTATGGCACAAGCCCAAGCCACAAAAAAAGGGAGGGTCCAGAAGAGGTTGGGGTACTTCATGACTGGCTCTGTCTTGTGCACAATTTTTCCCCCACATAAAACCTTAAATGATACACTTAAAAACCACTAGACAAGAAATATTGAAGAGGAAAGCGCAGTGCTTTGACACACCAATGAATTAGCTTCTTATCTGCACAATGGCTGCACCACTGCAAGGAATGTAAATTCCAGCGAGGCAGCAGCAGGATCCTGTGGCTCCACAAGGTAGTGTAGCTGCAGATGAAAACGCTGAGGAAGTTCAAAGCCACCTGAGGAAGGGTTTCTTAGCAACAGACCAGATCATGAACCAAAGGAAGGGAATGTGATATAGCTATTTTTAATGTTACAAACCAAACTGAGATATTAAGGCCCTTGAAACCTGCATTTTTTGCTGAAATGAAATGCTGGTTCTTTATTACATTTAAAGATTTTACTGTATCTGTCTTGTAATCATCTCCAGCATGCAGATGTGTAAGCAAGAATAAACCTCAAGAATAACTAATGTGCTACAAATAAATCATTTCACCCTATTGATTAGTCTTCACAGAAGAAGCTGTAGGGGAGAGAATTCAAATCACTGGCAATTATAAGAGTCCAAATAAAACCTGATTCATAGGGGAGAAATCTCTTAGCAACTTATGCAGAGAAAACCCCTGAATTGTACAGGTTTGGCTTGTAATGCTGTGAGACAAAGGGCCAGAGGGGCAATTCATTTTCATTGGTGACAACCCAAAAATTGAGCAGTTCTGCAATAACTTTTCTAGCAACTGGGAAATTAGTGCAACCTGCCAGTGTGTGTGTGTATGTGTGTAGGTGTGTTGAATTAATCTGGTCCTGAAGCATTCAGGGAATGTTTATATTATCCATTCCACTAGTTAATCTAAGGGGGTAAGAAATAAAAATGAATAAAAAAGATGTGGATGGAACACAGTGAATGCCTGTTTGCTGAGATCACCAGAATTAAAGGGACTGAGAATAACAGATTGAAAAGCAGGTTAAAAATACCCAAATAAACTTTTTTTTTTCTTAGGAGATATTTTAATGCAAATTGTTTCATAAAACACAAAAAGCTTTTTAAAGTGAGCTTTTCTGTTTCAGGCTTTATGTGATCTTTTTTCCAGCAGTGTACTTTTTCATTGCCTCTGAACTATCTTCTGTTTCTGAAAACTGAAGAAAAGCCTTCAGAGTTGGGTTTTTCCCAGTGATCTCCAGCTCACAGTTTCTTTGGCTCACCCCTCAAGGCCTGCTGCCGCTGGATCATGGTTTTGCACTGACCCAGGCTGCTGGCTCTGAGTTTGTTGGACCACAGAAAGCTGGGGAATGAAGAACTGCAGAGTTCCATAGCCCTGCCTTCCCCCAAGGAGGGACCCATTCCCTGAGTGAGAGAAAATAAAGTTGAGCAAAGTAGGAGTTCTTGGGGAGCCCTGAGTGCCACTGAGCCCCTGGGATGCCGAGTGAAGGCAGACCCAGGCCTCCAGCAGAACTGCTCCAGGACACTGAGCTGGTTTTGGGCTCCAATGCAGATTCTTCAGCATCTGGGAAAGCTCAGCAGGACCTTAATGACAGGATCACAAATGTCCTTTCTCTCTAACAATCCAAACAGAATCCTGGCTAAATCCACCAACATTTTTGCTTCCTAAAGTCCATTCTAGGTCCAGTTTCTCTAATCCAAACCATCTCTCATTAATCTAAAAATAATTCTGGCATGGATGCAGAGATGCAATTTATGCTACTGTTCAAAATTAACATTCAGTGGTATTACTGAGTAATACAGGTCAAAGGGGATTAAACTAGCAGCATCTTTGCTTTAAAATTTTGTTTTCTGTCACCACTGGAATCCCAAAATTCTGTTCCTCATTAAAAAACTGTATATATTGAATTTCTCCAAAAATATTTTTGTGCTCACATAAAACCTGCAAGTTTTTATCTACCAGCTTTTAATATCATGGACAATTTCACATTCTCGAAGTCCAAATCTGTCAGACTCAAGGTATGAAAGTGGAAGGTGATTTTGGAAGCTCACACAGTTTGCAGCTGCTGCAGTGATTTTGACATCAGAGAAATACCAAGCATCAAGAAAGCAAAGATTTTCAGATGTGTACAGTTTTGATAAATCTGCATGATAGCTGGCAGAAACATTAGTGACAGAAAATTATCCCAGAAAGAAAATCTACATTTGTGCAACTCTGGAAAATTCCATATAGAAAGAACATTGCATAGCATAAAAAAATTCAAAGATCAATAAATATGATTTATTGCTGAATTTTGAACATTCATTGTCAAAAAGAGAGAGAATCTTTTCACATTCATTGTGAAAAGAGACACACTCAAAGTTCCAGTGCATGCTTGAAGAAAGAAAAAGGCCTTTACTAAAAAGAGAGGAAAAAAAAATCTGTGAGAAAGGTTTCAACTTTTAAGAGTGAATAAAGTTTTTGTTAAAATCTGGAATTTAATTTTAACCCAGCTTATGTTAAAAAGAACAAACTGATTTGTAGGGACATACTTCCAAAAGTAAAACAAATTCTTAAAAAGGGAAAACCAAGGGAAGAAGAAGATTTGAAGGATTTCCTTCCTTTCTCACAAGAAAGTACTTTGGGAATCTCTTAGTTCTTCCCTTTTCCTAAAAAGATCAAGCAGAAGACATTTTTTCCTCTCAGACTTCCTCTGTACAGTTTTTTTCAAGCAAACTTTTCTGCATATTTGCCTTTGAAGGTGAACAACCAGTTCCTTGCAGTGTTTAATAGGTGTTCTGAAAATACTGTGTTCCTCAAAATGGATTTTAAAATACTTTGGATGAATGTCACTTTGAGATTGAAAGAAGAGAGGGTGGTTTGTGTGAAATGATGATCACTATATTTAAGGTTATAAGTGTTTAGGCAGCAAGTAGCATAGGCAGACAATTGTCTTTAACAGAACTTGACATGGGAAGTCAGAAGGTGTGGGCTTAAATACAATCCTCACAGCTGAAACACTGAATCAGTTGGGTTTCAGTAACAGGTGCTCATCAAACCCTGTTTTAGTTTCTGGAGCCTTTTTTTCCATGACAAACCCCCATTTTCAAATTAGAGACTATTAGGGAAACTGTCAAAATAGCTTTTCTAAGACTTTGAATGCATGATGTCAGTCTGTGCAGTGAGTATTGAGAAATTTAAATGCAACTGAAAAAGGGTTGGAACAAATTCTTGGTTTAGTCTGTAAATACCTAGTGCATCACTTTTAACATGAGATTAAATGCAACTGAATGTGAAAGCAATGAATCCTTAGACTCAGTGTGTTGGTATAAATGAAAGAAAAGTTTTATATCCTGATTATGCAAAATGTAATTATTATTTGCTTTAGCTGTAGATATGACCCCACTGGATCCTCCTCCTTTGTATCCACTGTATTTTAACATACAATGGTTTTATAATTTAGTAATTAGGATCTTAAATTTGCTTTAGGTACTTAAGCCAAGCCTTCACTCTCTAAACTTTCAGCCTACTGAGCAGCACAGGAGAGGTTAATTTTTAGAAGACTTTCCTTCACTCTTTTGTTTTGCTTCTTGCATTAAGTGTATTTTTTGGCTTGAGAAGATTTTCTGTTTTGGGTGCATTAAAAATGTTGCAGCACTGGAAAAAAGAGAAATGGAGAGAGGAAAAAGCTGAAAAGAATGAAGAAGGTGAAGCAAAACCTGTACAAAACACATTATAGAGCTTCTTCACCTTTCAGACTAGGATTTCTTAGAGGAGAAAGGTTACAAAGAGAACATTTAGCATAAATGTCTCAGCTCACCAGTTGGTAAGACAGACAAATCATCTCGATAATATTAGAAGAAGTAATTTTTATGTCTCATATTCAATGAGGAAATACACTAAAATCAAAAAGCTCCAATGAGAATGATAAAATTGAAATAACCTAACTACTTATTGCACAAAAGAAGAAAAATTAGATCCTCTGTGATTCTGAAAACTGCAGGTGTACACAGTGAGGTCTGAACTTTGAACACTGACTCTTGTTCAGCAGTTATTGTATTGTATTTCTTTATTTTTAAACTCAGGGAAGATGAAAACTTCCCCAAGGCTTCTTTCAGGAATTGTGCCCTCAGAGAGAATCAGAGGCTCTGCTCTTTCTCTCTGTGCAGGTTCCTGTGCCCTGAAACAGAACCAATGATTTTAGAGCTCATTGCAGGACTCAGTTAACATTTTGGGCAGCTGATTTGGCTCCTGGATGAGGCCAATTGCTATTCATTTGACAGTCTGCAATTTATATCTGAAATTCAGAGAGGGAGAAATGGATACTGCTGAAGCTCTTTAAGTTCAAGACATGCTTGAGAATGGCTTTCATACTTCAGAGATTCATTTTACACCTAATTTTTAACTATCTAAAACTTTGATGTCAAGCTGCATTTCTAGAAACATTTAAAAATGGAAGTAGAAAAGTTCCCGTGGGGGAATTCACCCCACATTAGCACAGTGTTAGGGAGGTCCTTGAGAAATTTTGGTCACCTTTGGTCGACCTTGTGGAGGAGCCATGGGCAGAGCCACCTGATGAGGCAGAGCTGGAATGTGCCTTCCAGGGGTGCATCCAAAGCACCCAACAGCAAATGGGCTCTTGTCTAGACTCAGGCTAGTCCAAAATCTCTTCCCCATCCTAAAATGCACCACACCGAGTCCTCAGGACATGCTGCTCCTTCCCTGCTGTGATGAATTGTCTGGGAGATGCTCTTCTTTCTTTGCTACAGTGAGAGCACTCTCAAAGCATTTCTGCATGCCTAAAGTTGGGTGAAATTAATGCTGTTTTGTACTGGAACAGCTTCCATTTGCCAACATTTGTCTGTATTGCAAGACTCGTTTTTTCCTTCCTTTCAGCCTGGAGGAAGGTTGGAAATGGTATGGTTGGAATAAGATTAACTGAAGACAAGCTGGGAAGATTTTTACAGTGTTTTTGCTTTTGCTTGTAAGAAAAAAAAATCTGCCATTCAAACAATAATGAAAGTATGAGAGGGACAATTTTCAAAGGCAGAAAACCAAATATCAGTGAATTTCACTAAAAGCTGAATACCTGTTCTTCAGATATTTTAAACTCTTTATTTAAACACATTATCAGTCAAGCTAAAAGGTGTGTGTGAGTGTGGAAGAAAGAGGTAATAGTGTTACCTGCTATTTGCTTCATTTTTAGATGAAGAAATCCATACCTTCTACTGACAAATAAAGAAACCAAACAAATCCAAAGCAACCCACCAGGCTTCAGTCTGGTATCCTATGAGATTGAATCTCTATTAGACTACCTATGATATTCATAATAAGCACAACAAAAACTGAGACATTTAGACTTCTGATTTGCTTCAAAATAGAATTTCTTATATGAACATTTTCAGATGGATTATAAAACTTTCAATCATATTGCACTCCAGAAGGAAATAGGTCCTACTTATGGAAAATGCTTTTCTTAATGCATGACAATCTGAAGGTGGAAACAGTAGATAAACACTACCTTAATGTAATACCACAGTAGAATCCCTTCGATTTTGTTGAGTGCATAAAGCTTTTCTGACCCGGTCCATTATGGGCTTATGAAACATTGATTGTTTAAAACTTGGATATCTCAAAACAAAATGAACCAGCTTGTTTGGGTCTCTTAATTCCAGTAATAATAACTGTAAATCACCTGCTACATAATTTATGTTAAAATTTGTCAATCCACACAGTAGAATTTTTAAATAATCTCAGTATGGGGGGAAAGAAATACAGAAGCCAGCCTTTTTCTGGAGAGTACCAAAAGAGTCCTGATAGGATCTGGATTCCTGGAGAGACTGTGGATGGAGGGAAGACCCCTCTTCCCTTGCTGCACTTGGGTACAGCGCCTGCCTGGCCAGGCAGCAGAAATCCTCCATCACAGGACAGGCCAGGAAATGAAGGATATCCCCAGACAGCAAAGGTGCTCTTGTCTGCTTTCCTTGCTGCTTTCCCTCCTGCTTCAATAGATTTCTTCAAACTCAAACCCCGTTCTCCTTTTCTATCAAAAGCTTTTGGATTAGGGATTTTTCCTTCTCTTTCCCAACATTTTGGGGCAAGCATATGGAGAAATGTATCACTCTAACTTGTATCTGTATAAAGAAGTTAGGAGAAACATCAGTGAAGTTAAAGATGGTAAAAACCTGAAACAAAAATAGAGAATTTGAGGTCTGTCAACTAGAAGTCAGGTGCATTGACTTTCTGCCACTATAATGACCTCTTTGCTCAATGTTGACCTACCATTTTTTGTCAGGAGATAGGGAAGGCAAGGAGGAGAAAAAGTACCTGGAACACTGTAACCATGGTAAAATCCTCTGTTTTTCTTCTATTCAATCAACACAGCAGTGAGGAAGAGCTGTGGGAAGCTCATAAACTACCATTACAGACCAAGTGTCATTGTGCTATCATCAGCCTCTCTGTAGCCTATTAATCAGTATGCCAGATAAAAATTTCTATGTGTACAATAAAACACAAAATACTGCTTAGTTATTTCTAGTATTTTATGTAGCTACAAGGAAAAACTGTGTTGTCCTAATCAATGTTTCTCTTTATCATGTATTTATGTAAAAAGGAATAAAAAACAAAAATCCATTGAGATTTTCTTCTTTCTGTATCAGCTCTGCTTTCTGTTCAGATTGGCATTCTCTGGAGAGAGAATATTTTCTGCCCCTCAACTTGCACAGTGAATTTTAGTTATTGTGGTAATAAATAATACTATATTCTTAAGGGGATGTAGAGTTGTAGGGTGCACACATGGGTCATGCACAATGACACAGAGGAATACCCAGGGAGGCCTGAATGTGGTGTTATCATCAGGGGTAATTCCATGAGCAAACAAAACCCCCATGGGACACACGGTCTACAGTGCAGAAGCCACCAGCCCTGCATGCAAAATGAAATTAAAGAGACAAGTGCAGAACAGCCTTCTCAAAACAATGAGCTAGAGAGGATCCTGCTATGCCTGACAAATGGAATGAAGTCACAATAATTCTGACAAATTCATACTACTCTTCATTTGCATACACTTCAGGAGCAGATACAATAATGGTTAATGAAAACAAGAGTTCAAATGACCCTAACATTGTAGCCTGCCCAGAGTCTAACCAAACACTGAATTAATATGGAACAACGGTGACTAAATGGATTATTTAAATCTTCATGTCTTGGAAAGAAATTACAAATTCAAATAATCACGGAGCAGTGTAATAATTAATTTTGTGAATTTTGAATGCACTCATCTTTGCAAGCTACAGAGGCCAAAAAGTTATGGTCAACTGATTCACTATGGTATCAGCCATGGTTGTTGTGATAGGACCTAATGAACAACCAGCTGTGTGTGTGACTGTCTTTGTGCTAGGCAGGATGCAAAAACCAGTAGGATATGTGCCTCTCCTGCAGGATTCCAACCCACGGAGGCAACTTTGGATTCTGCCATTCCATTGTCCAGAACAGCTAGGAATGAATGGCAGCAAATATAATCATAGTTCCCAGGGTATGTGAGGTGTTGCCAGGCATTTACCCTTCTTTTAATCTTGGCAGAGGGGCAGAAATGGATAGGGAAGAAGCAGAATAATTATTGGAGAAATGTTAAGTGAAATGCATTGGAAAAGGCTGGTGAGACAAGAAAGTGAGGAAGAGAACAAAAAGTGAGATACAGGATTTGTCTCAGGTGGTGGAGGTAAGAGAAAGGCTGGAAAGAAGAGATCAGAACAATGGTCATGGAAACCACCAGGTCTAGCCAGAGACTGATGAAGTAGTAAAAAATTAGCATCTGGGCTGTCTATTTTCTCATCTATTTCCTTTCTGTTCCAAGAAAAGCCCCATGCAAAGAGGCCCTAGGACTCAGATAAGAATCCCTTTCATGAGCAGGTCCTTCAGCTAATGATCACAGGCCTCATTCTTAACAGCATGGAGTCCCCAAGGCTTCTATTTAAAGCCAGCAGGAGAAGCAAATGCTCAGTAGTTCCAAAAAAAAAAAAAAAGAAAAAAAAGAGAGGTCAGTCTCTGTTCTTTCAGAGTATCCACTGCAGAAATGAATCTGAATTCTCTTGCTGATAGTTTAATATCAGAATTTTTAATGGACTTTGAAAATAATCTTGGTAGTATTTCTTCCCTTTTAACTGTTTTGTAGCTCATGGTCCCACTCAAGTTTTTTTAGACTGTCATCTTTATTTTTTTTTTCCTTCAACACTGTATCACTGTCATTACAGCAGAATTGCCAGATACCTGCAATAAAATATTTCAAGCCAGGAAGAGAAACAACCCTCTGAAGAGTGCATATGAACTGAATATTTTCTTTGGTCAGTAACTCAGTTATTCCCTGAGAAGCCTTTCATGAATTCTGGAATAAATTTGTCCTTTCTGTGCTGAGTGCCTGCTGTCAGACTGTCCAAGTACCTCTGCAGACACCTCCAGCATTGAAGGTTTCCTGGATTTCCCATTAATAGCCTTCACTATGATCTGCCATCTCATGCAGCAAATTTTCTTAGCTGTCCAAGGCCAAAGAGAGAATGTCAGCAATGGAGTCCCATTTTTTCCTCTTTTTCAATGAAATAACTTCATGCCTTTGCCGTTGGATTCCCACAGGTGTCATAATTTGTAATATTGTTCCATCTCCTCCTCCTCATTTACAAAATTATCAAATAATGGAAAAAGAGGATTACTTAATTGGACTGCATTGGCCTGAGTATGTGAAATGCCCAAAGTCAGTGACCACTGAAATCAAAAGAAGGCTGAGTTCTCAATGTTTTGTAGATTATTTTGCTGTAAAATAATTTAAAAAAAAATAATTAAACTTGTCAGGTTTTGTTTGAGGAGCTGCCTAGCTACAGTGATCGATCAGCACAGCCTAGGCTTTTTTGATCTAAAAATGTTTAGATTTTTGATTCTAACAAATTGACACCTCTTCACTGTTCAGATGTGACTGTCTCTTTAGATACATCTGACATGAAGTTTTTAATTACTCACATCAGTTTCTAAACCCAACATTTATGTATGAAGTAGCAACTTATCTCAGTAGAGAATGGAACCACGCTTCAATATCCAATTTCCACTGGTGTCTGGGAGACCAGGATTCCACCCAGAACCTTCAGCTCCTCTAAAATAGATAAATGAATAGTTATATTCTGAACAGTTTCTTCCACTATCACCAAAGATACCAGACATTGTTTATTGCATAAGTTTGACAGCTGTTTACAGCTATCAATTTTTGAAAAATCACAATGATACGTTGAATCAATTTTTGAACAATCAGAATGCCACATTGGCATTTTGTTGTAAGATTTTTATTTCCTTGTTTTGTGGTGAAGATAAGGGAGCAACGTCCAGGAAGAAAAAGCCCAAAGAAGCACATGACCACACACAGCTTCCTCTTCTGGGAAAATCAGTGATTGCATAACTTCATCTTACTCATATTAAAATTTCTGGCATCTTTTCCTTTGGTGACTTCCTCATTGGTAACTTCTGGTTGCCAGGTTCAAGTTTCTGTCCTGAAAGAGGAGGGATTGGTGCTGTGACTCAGATGGCAAACCAAACCCACTGAAAGGGGGAAAACCCCTTGTATTGCCCCTGGCCCCATGTTTGTGAGACAGTGTAAAGGAGAAAATATTTTATTCAGATTCAAGTGAAAGGAACAGAAGCTCAGGACAAAGCAAACAGTGGATTAGTTCTTTAAGTTGGAAAATACTGGTCCTGAGAAAAAATTAGGAAAAACAGAAATTAATATCAACATGGACAAAGTATTTAATAACTATATAAAGCCTAAAATACCTGTTCTGTCACATAAAATATCCATGCAAGGTTATCCTATTAATGCTCACAGGGCCAAAAAAAAACACTGTAAAAACAATCTCCTTTCTGGATCAATTAAATGAAGATGTATTTCTCAGCAGAAGTGCTCAAAGGCCCAAATAAAAGAAGCACAGCCTTCAGAAGAGCTGATCAAACCCAGCATTAGCTCATGTGAACACCATCAGAGCTAAGGTAACATCAAACTTACTTAAATATGTATATTGCATGATCTCAGACATCTGCCTTAAAAGAGTATTCTGTTCCAATCTGCATGTTTTCAGGTTGCTCATGAGAGAAATTTTGGATTTTACTGGTAATTCCCTCAGAGCTGTTACTTGAATTGCTGATTTCAGACACTCCTCTTTGGAAATACATCTGGGATGCAAATTCTAACAGTTTTTGTGGTGTCTAAAAAATAGTCATGGTAAGTGGACATGTGCTAGAAAACACTAAATTAATGAACTTTACTCTGTAAACCAGGGCAGCAAAACAATTTTCTTAAACTCATGAAAAAATGAAAAAACCCCATCAGACTTGTCATCATCACCAAATTACTGAAGTCTTACAAATAATGTATACTTCTTACATCCAGAGCTTTTAAACAGAGCTTTTAAATCTCTGTATTCACATAATGAAACTGGAGTATATGATCTCCCATGTGATTATGGAATAAAATATGATCATGTGAATATAAGCCCCAAAAGCAGGGAAGCAAAATAGGAAATACTTCTTCCCTTCTCAGTGTTTCACAAGGCCTCATGATTTCAAGACACTTTGGTGCTTGGGAAGAGGAATTTATGTTTAGTTAATATTAGAGATTGACAGCCCTCATACACAGTTCCCCTTTTTAAATGGATGATGTCTGCTACTAAATTATAGTAACAAGAGACAAAAAGAAGGTTTGGGTGAATTTATTAAAATAAGGTCTCTTATTTCATGATAAACATTCTACTTCTTGATGCCATAGAGAAGAATCATTTATTTCCTTTGTCTGAGCTGAACCTGAATGTTCTGATCTCTCACTGCAAAAAGCACTGCCCCACAGATTGCAATGAAATGTTCATGAAAGACCCTCAGTAACATCTGTGCAGCTGTTTAATTGCTCATTTGCCAGCATGGAAAAAAACCCAGTGTCAAAAAATTCCATCTGAAATGCAAACTTCAAAATACTCTAAATCAGATGATAATCGTCTTCACTGATGCTTAAAGTGCAATAATTTTTATCCAGACAGCAATGACATTATGCAAAATAACATGAACTTGGGAGTACTTGAAAGAAAGAATTACATGAATGTGAAAAGCTACAAGAACTGTTAGAAATGCACACAGACCATCATCTCACACCACAAATGGGAGCCAGAATGACAATACCATAAATTAAAACAACCCTGAAGCAAAAACTAACAGCCAGGAAATGAGAAACAGATTTAAAACAGAGAACAGCAACCAGAAAGCATGACCACTAATGAGATTCTGCACAACACTTACCGTAACAAAGGAGGTGACAAATGATAGCAGAGATGCAGTATTAATAAGGAAGTACAAATTATATTTCCTGTTTATGCTGTCTTTCACCTTGCATGGGCACCT
Source organism: Zonotrichia leucophrys gambelii (assembly GCF_028769735.1). Taxonomy (NCBI): domain Eukaryota; kingdom Metazoa; phylum Chordata; class Aves; order Passeriformes; family Passerellidae; genus Zonotrichia; species Zonotrichia leucophrys. The sequence continues at coordinate 105,189,752 of NC_088169.1, forward strand.
AGTAATTGGAAAGGGGGCATACATTCAGTAATCTCTCACTTTAGAGGGGTGGAAAGCTGGGAATGGCATGAAAATCCAATTGCAAAACAGCTCACAGCTGGAAAATGGAGGAAAAAAATCTAGCTGATATAACCTGCAGAATTAAAATAACGTTGTAATGCATAAAGTCATGCCCATCCAGTACAGGAATAATGACTTCAACTCAGATTACAACAGCCAATTTAATGTAAATATACTGCATGCTAATGTAGTGTCATACTCATTTCCTCTCCCCCTCGTGCTGCTCCTATTGAAGGCAGGATTCCCATATTGCTGTCCAGGATTTCTGCTCAGATAATGTGAACACAGGGAAATTGATGCATCTGGGATCCCTCAGAGCGACTGCACACATGAAATGCAGATAACCTGTTTGTGAGAAAAGTCAGGCCTGCTGCTGCACATGTTCCATTAAGGCCAGATCTCGTGGAGCCCAGGAGATGTGCAGTCATGCACAGAGCCCCATTTCAGCATCATGTGCGCTGTGGGGCCAAAGCATCCCGAGCCCTGAATGCCTGCGCTCCTTTGGTGGTCTGCACAAGGGCCAGGGATGCATCCAGAGCTGTGACATCTCCAGAGCCTGCCCAGAGCAGCCAGGCTGCTGGAGATCCACAAATCCTGGGCAAGGAGTCCAAGCCCTCACAGAGGCCATATACAGGGAAATTTGGGCATAGGCAGGGCAAGTTACGGGATGCTGATCCCCAGACTAGGGCAGTCAGAATGTAATTTTGCAAAAGTCACCTCTAAATAAGTCTGCTGAAGCAGCTAGAATACAAAATGAGAAATTAGGAATCTAATAAATAATTAGAAAAAAAATACAACCACTGAATGTGAGCAGAAGTCTTGAATGACATGAATTCTCTGTAATCTATCAATACTATGGGCATAGCTTAATATTGCTCAGTCTGAATTGAATCTTTTAATCTGTAAGCTAAGAAAAAAGAGAATGCTCTTTAAACATAAGTTTTCTCACTGTTAGGAAGTTTGGTGCATTGGAGTTTCATAACACTGCACACAGTCTCCCAAAATGCAACCACTCATGCTCTTAATTTCTTTTCTTCTTCTATCCTAGTGCCTCAGTACTATTGCTGCAGTTTGATGAAGATGCATTTCATGAATAACATTAAAAAACACATACATGGAAATTCCACTCAATGTGCATTAACCCATTAAAAAAATCTCATAAATATACGACAAATACATAAAGCAAAATTAATAAATATTTTGCCTTATTGAAAGTACGTAATAGAGTCTACAAAATAAGAAGTCATAAGTGGGATCAAAATACTTATTCTTTAGGAAAAGAAAAGATGCTTATGTAACCAGGTGCTAATACTGAATCACATACTAAGAAGCTTTTGCTTTAGGTCACTTAAACCAAATTCATTCCAGTGCAATACTACCTTCAGTTGTATCAGGGCTTAATGAGCCTAATTGGAGTGGATCATTAATTGGTATATTTGACAACAGATCATTTTTTGGAGTACCTTTTCTTTTTCTTTGCCTTTACATTGTGAATACTTTACAGGAATCAGAAGGCCAGGAGTTCTGACTGAGAAAAAAACTTAAGTATATGCTTATCTTGACTCGTGTATAAACTCACAATAACAATGGAATTTTTTCCTCTGTCTTCCCAGATGAGATATTTTCCTAGAGAGAACCTTTCTTTTACATGCTACAAAACCTTTTTAGAACAGAAAGCCCATACTTAATGCCATAAATCTGTGTTTCCTCAATCACATACAGTACTGAACTTTTGTTCCAAATTAGCAATCCCACAACTGACATTCTGGCACAAAACTGCATGCTTTTGCTATCCCAAATTTCTATCTCTACCTTCAGAAGGTCTTTGCTATGTCTTTCAATATAAACATCCCTGCGTTTTGTTAAAAGGTGATCTTTTGGACTAATGCCTAACCTGAATTATTTTACAGCAATACATAATACTAACTCAGAAAATGGATGGCAACAGATGTTTAGCAGGCACAGAAATCTTCCTAGAAAGTGGAGAGCATGGACTGTATGTGTATTGTTCTGCTAGCTCAGGACTCCTGCTTGCAATGCGGCCAATGTCCTTGGCCAGGAATGTGGCCCTCTCCATGTCCTGCAGGCTGACTTTGTCAGAGCAGAGTCTGGCTCCCCTCCTTGGAAAAACTTGGGCAAACTTGGAGAAACAACTGCTTGCTTGGCTATTGCTGCTCCTGCAGGGATGTACCCATCCTAAGCTTTGAGATGCTCCCAACTACCCCACCATGCTTCTTCCACCTCCAAAACATCCTCAGCTCTGGTACCAAAAGTCTGATGTAACACCTCTGGTGTTGCAGCCAGACCATGAGAGAGAGGAATATATAGAAAAACAGTTCATGCTTGGAGCAACAGCTTAAGTCTATGCATTTACTGCCATCATAAAATCCTAATTAAATGTCAAACACTGCATCATGCACAAGTTTGGGTAGAGTTAGAGGCGCTGAGGAACACTTTCACTCTCCTCTCATGAGGTAGTGACTGGACTTTATGCGTTAAGTTGGATGACATATTCAGTCCCAGCAGAGGAACTGTCTAGGGACTCTGAGTTCTCAGAGTGTTATTTTAAACTAAACCCGAAATAAAACAATTTAATGCCATTAGCTTTATAAAAGAAAATATTACTTAAGTGCTGTCCTTAACAAAGCTCCTTTATGCAGTTCACACTTGGTTTGGATCTGACATCTCAAAGAACACTCCATATTTTATCCTCACTCGTCACCACCGTTTACGAATAATAAAATTCTTACATGTGTGAGTGTTTCACAAGAAGGTTGTGACTGAATTCAGGCTCTGTGCTTCACCCCTAGCCAATGAAATTGAAGCCAGGAGTAGGGAAAGGTCTCTGGGAGGTTCCCACTCCCACTCTGAGGAGGAATGTCCATGGCTGCTGGGGAATGTGTTCTGATGCTGCTTACAAGCACGGCCGGCAGTCAGGATCCCACAGCCCCCCTGCAGTCACTTTGTTACTCTCTCTGTTGCAACTTAAACCCATTATTCTTTGCCCTTTCCCTGGCAAGTCCTAACAACAATTTATGCTTTTCCTGTTTGCAGGAGCCTTTTTAGATATTCGAGGGCTGTCTTCACATCTTTCTTAAAGGTGCTTTCCTCCAGACTGCGCTGGTCTCAGAACTGACACTGAGCACCAGGTGAGGCTTCAAGCAGCATCCACTGGAGTCAGAGATTATTTTGCTTGCCAGCATTGCTCCTAATTTCACAAAACACCCTGGGCTATTTGCTTTTCAAAGGAAAAGCCTACAAACTGGCAGTAGATGACACAAAATTAAGTCCTCTGAAGTGCAATGATTGCTCCCATATTTTACCCAAGCTGGTCCTTACAGTAATACAGTGTTTGTGTTTTGGGTTTATATATTTGAAAACAGCATAAGCAGAGGTATATTCCCTGCATGGATTGTCTCCTACTTGCAAGAAATGCAATGAATTTGCCTGGCTTTGCAGATGTTGAATTCCACTTCTCTATTATACATCAAAAATCTTTTCTTTCAGTCATACAGCTGAGGAATGAGCAGCGCCACAGCCATTCTGCCTGGGTTAATGTGTGCTGTATTCCTCTTCCACCACAGCAGGGTGCCTCGAAGAGACCTCTCTGGTCTGTCCCCAGAGAGCAAAAGGATGTGTCTGTATGGATTAGCGTGTGGAAATTCACAGTACATGGGTTTCCAGACATGCAGCAGCCTGTTCACCTCCAAAAGCCTCCAAAGTTGAAGAGCTGCCTGAATGAAATTCTTTTCTGTTTTTTGCCCTTAGCTAGGGGGACTTCTGCCCTCTCACTCTTCCTTGTCTTTTCAAAGGGTAAACTTGGATGGCAAGGAGTGAACAGCCCAGGCAGCACAGGGACCTCAGCATCAGCACAGGAGTCACTCCCAGGGGATGCTCCACCTGGCACAGCACCCTCCTCACTGGAACACCTTCAGAAATTGTCTTGGAGCTTGTATTTCATCCCTAAGGCAGCATTCTGAGGTCAGCATGTCCCTGGAGGGCAATCACTTGGCAGAGTCTCTGACTTCTCATGGACTTTTCCAACTTCAATGCTGAATGTGGCCCCAAGTGAAGATGAGTCCAGAGAGGCTTACAGCATCACACTAATGGAAATATCTTCTCTGGAATTCTCAGCTGGTCAAATACATTCCAAATCCATCCTATGGTAATGTTCATGTGGAGAAACAGAAGGTTATAAAGAATCTGTCCTGCATTATCTGGTGAAAATACGGAATTTTCTGCGCTAAATATATATTTTTTTGGGTAGAAAGTAAACAAGCTAACTAACAAACAAGCAAACTAACAAACCAAACAAGAAACAAACAAAAAAATTTAATTGGTCAAAAAATACATTTAAACTGGTTCTTGGATTCAAAGAGAGTTATTGCAAACCAGTTCCTCCCACAGCACTTATCAACCTTCTCAAGTCTATAACCAATAATGTGTATTACATTTCATCTGAGGAGATCTTTAAAGGAGATAGAGGGCTGCTAAACAGTTTGAGGTTATTAATCTGTCAAGTACAGAACATCAAAGCCTGTAAGTATTTGTAAAAGCAACTTTTAAACCACAAAGGGTATTAAATATACCAGAGACAAGGAAAATAGTGGCAACAGGAAACAGGAAGCAATGGAAGAGCAGGAATCCATCTAATGGTATATATGAAAGCATTTCTACCATACTCAGAGGGTTTAGGCGGACTACTCTAAGTTACAATTAAGTCAGTTTTAACGACTTTAATTTTCAGTTTTTCATTTTAAATTTCCTGCTTACACAAGATCCCAAATTCCAGATGTAACAGAGTGACCCCCTACATAATTTTAGAACTGTCTTCTTACAGGGAAAATGAACAACCTATCTGCAGACACTAGTGCACCACACCAGTGTTCATAAATCTTTCTCCACATTTTTTATTTCTGTACAGTCATAATAGGGAGGAGATGGAGGGAAATATTGGAAAGCAAAAGCTTCTCATGTTGACTTCACTCCTACACCTAAGAATCACCACATCTAGTTGCTTTTGGAAGCTTCATGTTTCTGTAATTTTCCATTTTTTACATCCCTAATGGTTATCTGGATTTGGGACTTCTGATCTAGGCTTTTTCTCCACTCTGAAGTTGTCTTTATGAATTGGATTTTCACACATATCATCCTATTCTTTGTTACACACCAAACAGAACAAAATATGTAACAGAATCACCCTTAATCCCAGCTACATGTCTGTGTTACACAAGTGTCAGGTTTTGGTGTATGAGATGGTTTATTCCTGGCCTGCTGTAATTGCACTCTGTCACACTAAATTCCGTTAATCCTCAGAGTGAGACTTGTTATACTGACACATCCTGTAGCGTTTGCAGGAGGAAAACAAAATTCTAAACATCTGAATTACAAACATTAGAAGTCTCAAGCCTAGCACCCTGAGGAATCCTGCATCTTGTGCTGTGGGAAGGGTAGTTCAGATTGCAAGGACTGATGGAAATGTGGAGACGACCTAGTCAGAAGGAGGTTGACCAAGTGATTGATGCTGCTCAAGCTCTCCAGAGTTCATAAAGCAGCAAGTCCAATCTGTCTTGGTCAAATTTGCACAGTGCTTTCTGTTTATTCCCAGCAAAAAGATATTGCAGACAAAATATTTGAAGTAAATTTAATCCTTACTCAAAATCAGCATTAGCATAATATCCCAGCACTCAGACTGTGCCTTCAGGCAGGGTGATGAGTGAAGGGTACAGAATATGAATTGCACACTCCCCATCTTGGAGACTCTGTCTTTTGAAGGAGAGGTCAAAGCATTTGCGCAGGTGAATATGCCAGGAGAGCTGGTGTGTTTTGTTGCTGCATTGAGTGTGTCAGATAAAACTTGATTACAAATGCCTTTCCTGTGCAAATGGGGGTCCTTCCTCTCTTCTCCTTCTCTGCATGATTATCAGCTATTTTTGCAGAGTCTCCAGTAGAATTGGCATAATTCTATGCTTGAGGGGCTCCAATAGTGGGATCAACTTCATTTTTAAGTGTTTATTTCTTTGAAATATCTTTTTTGATCAGGGAGAATACTAAACAGGGCCCTTCTTCAAACTGTATTGTTTTGTGATCTAATGCACCCATAGTTTGAGTGTCTCTGCTGCACAACAAATGACATTTCTGTGTCAACTTTTATGAACTTTTTTTGCAAGTATCCTCCTGAGTTCATTACAGTGTTAAGGCAGAGAATGGAGCTGTTTATCCCAGGAATACCCAAACATGTAAACATATGCATTTATCAGTTGTGTGTTCCCCTGCCTTTTATTTCTTTCTGCAATACTCTTAACATGTCATGACTTGCCCGTACATTTCCTCTCAGCTTTTCTGTCTTTTTCTTCAATGTGAGTTGGATTATTTTGAATTAATATGATCATAGCTGCAGAGCTTTCATTGTATACTTTTCCTCAGAGCCTGGAGGCCCTTTATTTAGGATGAGGTTGCTTTTACCCTCAACATTTTCTCCTGCTTGGTACTAACTTCACAGAAGTGCCTGCTTTTAATTGCAAAACTTCTGCTATTTCTATACCAAGCTGCAGACACTGGAGTTCTCTACTCTGCAACGTGACTGTCTGTTCCTTTTCTGCTTGCTGGCTTCAGGCAACAAACACACGAGAATTTCAATTGTATTTTCACGTAATTTTCCTCTGTCTCATTGTTCCAATGTTTCAGACATTAGTTTTAAGACCATATGTTTCTTACAGAGCATAAATACCTTAATTAAGATGTAGGCTTAAAACAATCCCTAAATAGTTTGAAGAGGTCTGAACAGATTTTTTTAATTTAGGCAGAACTTCAAGGTTTTTTTTTGCTAAAAGCTCTCAGGTTTTGTATATCATAAAAAAAGTAATCAGACTGCATCTCCTTGAAGATTTTATTTTAGACACTGCTTTTAATCTGTTGGCACAGAACTGAATGAAAGAACGTTTTCTGAGAAAATGCTGCTCAGTAGAATTGCAGAGTTTTCCACATTACAACGTGTCACAATCAGGGCTGAGAGAAGCAGTTGTTACCATATGAGCACATGGTTTCCTTCTAAATTGGATGCCTTGCTTCTTAATAATACATACCTTCTTTTGTTGATTTTTTTGTTTGTTTTACCCCTCCTTTTTCTTGCTGTCCACGTCACTAGACAGCATTATTAGGTCTGATTGAAACTGTGAATTATGAATTGTGAAGTTCATAAAATAGATTTTTGCCTAAGCAGTAGTACAGGTTGCAAGACCTGCAGCAATTTCTCAGAAGTTATTGGGAAGATAAGAAGTCAAAATGCTGTCAGACAAGCTTAACTACACGGAGATGTGAATAGGAGCTAATCTGTGACAAGGAGGCTGAGAGGCAGAAAAGTGTGATCTATTCCTGGCACAATTTAGAAAAAAAACACAAACCATTTTCTTCAACTATTTGCTAACGGGAGAGTGAACTGTGAAGATCTGTCAGATACTCAGTGAGTTTTTTTTACAAAGACAAAACTGACAGAGTTTTTAAGAGGTAAAATGAAGTCCCAGTGAAATAAATATATGTCACTAAAAAGAGTGACTACAAATGGAGTCTGACAAGGTCCAAGAGAAATGGAGACGTGGTCCAAGGCAGTCAGGCTCTCTAGGCTGATCCACACAGCAAGCAAATGGTCAGGTGTGTGAGCTCGATCAAGTGTGACCCCATGAAACTGAACTCAGAGATGATTCTAAGGTTCTCTGGAATCATCTCAGAGATGATTCTAAAGTTTTTCATTTTGGTGGTAAGCCAAAGCTCACTAACAAATTAACATAGCCAAATTATTGCCCCATAATACTTCAAAACTTCTTCCTCATTACAAAATAGACAACATTCTAAAAAACGCAGAAAAGTTTTGAAAATAAGACTTCAATAATTTTCCTTTTCACAATGTATTTAAATGAAATAAAACATTTTAAGGAGTTATTTCAACATTTCTTTGAAGTGTGACACTCTGAATCAATTGGATGGCACAGTGCTAACAACCACCTGTTTTCCTAGAGGCTATTGCCATTTATCTGATGGCCCCAGGATTTTCAGCTCAGTTTCCTCATGTCTTGCCTCATACACTGCATTTTATGTGGCCTGAGTAGGGAAAAATAATTCATGTGAGTCCTTTTGTGGGCTGAAGTTCTTAGTAATGCCCTGTGGCAGGCTGCCCAATATGTGCATTTGCAGAGCCATCTGCTACCTGCAGTTCTACAGAGAACATGACTTGGCTAAAATGATTACTTTCTGCACAGAGACGTGCTCATACAGTTTTTACTGGCTGTTCTGAGGTTTCAAGAACATATATTTTTTTAGTCCTTGAAGAAACTAATTCATTCACCACACCCTTTTCTACTGGGAGCTGCCTGGCCACATGTTTTCTTAGGATTTGCATCAAAATTAAATATCCAACAGTAACCACCTGCAGCCTGCACATATGTGTGGTTCATGGTCAAGTATTTAATAAATTCAGTTCCATAAGGAAAAAAAGAAAATCTGTGCTACTTGTATTTGCTGTCTCTATGCTAAAAGACAAATATATCTAGTTCAGACTAGTACTTAAATATCCCAAGGGCGACAAGCAGCTCTTTATATGAATGACACTTGACTTATGTTTGAAGAATATTTGGACTTTGACTTGGAAGCACTCAGCCATAAAAAGGAAGAGATTCATTTTGAACAGATTATAGAAGCCATGTGTGACAGAGTAGAACAAATGTTAAGCACTTGTTTTGAACATAATTGAGAAGGGTACTACTAGTATTTTATGCATAAATAGAAAAACATATCCAGTAGCTTCTACCTTAACGAGTGTCTCACATAGTATGTCAGATTGGTGGCCAAAGAAGGTATGTGAAATACTTAGGTGAAATGGATGCCATGGAATGATCCACTTCCTCATTCTCCTCTGAATTTAGCTGTAGTTCTTCTACAAAATGGTGTCAATAACAAAGACTGAGTTTGAAGCCGAGGGCTCCACTGCAAAATTTCAGAACTGTTTGCATCTGTCCCATACACCAAACCCAGGAACGAGTAAGTATCCAATCCTATATCCTGTGTTTGTAAAGTTCAGTCCACCAAATCACTGCACTATGCATTTTTTTACTGTCCTCAAAAGAACAAAGCTATCACAGAGCTTCTCCATCTCTCATCTCTCCGGTCTGCCCATTCAACACAAGCACAAGGTATCACACAGTTAAGTTGACATTAATTTCAGATCCAGAGTTGCTGTGTTAGTGGTTGCTTTTCTGCCAAGCCATCCCCCTTTGCTGCCTTGATCTTTAATGTTGATTAGAGCTCAGTTGAACACCTCATCTCTGGCTGGCTCCAACAGTGAGAGCCTGCTAAATAAAAAGAACCAAACATCTGAACCTAGATTTTTCTTTTCCTGGGTAGCAAAAATTGTTCTCCAGAGGGCAAGAATAAAATAGCTTAAACTAGAAGGGGTCTTGCTGCCTTACTGGGGATTGCTGCTCATCCCTGACTCTCTAGCTGAAGTGATCCTGCATGCCCTGGCATATGGTAGCAGAAGGATGCTCACTTTTCCAAGATTCCAGGACTGGGGGAGGAGGAAGCAGGTTCATGGTTGCTCTTCTGCAGAGGATTTCCTTGAATCCATCTCCTTTTGCACATCTCAGCAATTCCAACACTGGTGGTTAGTGGGCTCAGCAAAAGTGTTAAGGTCTATTCAGCAACAGCTTTGAAATTTGTGACTTTGTTAGTTGTATGTCTCAGGCCACCAGAAGATCTCTCATACTTGAGAAATCAATGCCCAGCAGTCTGTTCAAGCCCTAAATAAACAAAGAATAAGTAAACTCAGAAATTAGGGGTTTTTAGATACTTCTGAGTATCTGAATTGAACAGCTGCCAGATTTGGTAAGAGGAGGGAGCCCTAATTTTTAAAGCACAGACAATGGGTCTCAGACTGAGTTAAACCCTACAAATTCCTTGGAAGTTTCAACTCCCTCAGTATCACCTATTTTGAAACTGAGGTGTAGTGTAGTGGCATTCTTTCTCTTGAAGCAAGGACACCTATTGATAAATAAGGGAAATCAGCCACTGGGACAAAGTCAGAGAGTGACTCCAGTATGTGTCTATTCAGCAGTAATTTGTGAGAACACTTCAAGAATGGAATTGTGATCTAAACTTGTTAGGGAATGCTTGGATTTTTATAAATGAATTAGGGAATGAATTGGATTTTTATTCTGTGCTAAGGTGGTGCTTTCTGGTTACCAAAGTCGCCACACACTCAGGCCAGTCCACAGACTGGACTGGCTCTTATTTAAATGATGACATAAGCCTGTGAAGTGTAATAGCCCTAACGGGCAACAGGAATGAGTGTGGAGGGTAGGGAGAATTGATTAGCTGGTGGGATACCAGTAAATACAAAGTGCTTAATCACAGGCAGACTCAGCACCTTGATCTCCCAATCAATAGCGCTTGCAGGTTCAGAGCATATGAGGAAACCTTGGGTTTAAAGAGAAGATAAAAGGTGCTCTCTCTCTGTTATTTCTGTAATGTTCTATACTTATATATCCTATTTCATCCTAGCAGTCCAAAGGCTTTTACAATTTTTTAAATGAAGCAAACACTTCACCCATTTCAGAAAAAAATTATACAGCTGCTCAGTACCCAAGGGCTGCCTAGGTCTGGGAATAAAGAGGGCATCATACCTCCTTGTAATGCTGTGATTAGAGAAAAACAGATTTTGATGTTTAAACCTAAACAAGTACCTAATTGAGATGGAGGCTAATTACCCATATCCTGGCAGAAATTGTACAAAGTTTCTGAATGGGCATGGCACCAACATGTACTGTGAGAGATGCCACCTTTAACATCTATCATTATCCTCAGTAATCAGGAGCTCAGTAAAACCTGCAACTGGCCTAGGGAGGAATGAGCTAGAAAGAGGCACAGTTGGATTTTTCCTTTGGGCTAGAGAGAAAAAAAAAAGGAAGAATAAAACCCATACACAAGGCTTATGTTTCAGCCAGCAACCACTGAGCTGTCCCTGCTGTGAACTGATAACTGAGACTGATAATAAATGTAGCCTGACTCTATCAGCTGTACAGACTTATTGTGCTCAGCTGAAAATAGAAATAAAATCAAGTAGTGCCAAGGAAGGACCAAAATGGATTCTCAGAATACTGAGACCCCTGTGAACTTTGGCCATTTGGTTAATAGAAATCTTGGATGCAGACCATCTCAGGACAGGCTTGAAGAACATAAATCCTGACTAACATGCTAGCTTAAGTCTCAGGGTTTTAATTTCATGTCTGTAAATGTTACTTGTCGACTTCAGGACTGGAAAAAATAAATATTGAAGCAATACTGCTATGTAGTATTCAGCTTGAAATGCTCCACTAGAAAACAGAGGGGGGGGTTATATTTCTGAGATTATTTTTTATGATATACCTTTACTCAGTTCTTGTCATATATTGTTACACTTTTGGGCATGCAGCAAGCAGCTTACCCTTAGTAATTGAAAGATATTTTCCAACCTTAAGCTGGCTGCCTGCTGCCACATCTGATCTTGTGCTGCAGCTTGTGCTGGTGAAATGAAAGGGCTGGGAGACAAAGAGCCACAGCCATCTTGGAGCTGGGCTTCAGGAAGCTGCTGGCGAAGAAAGAGGGAATTCATAGAAACAGCCTGTCCCAGCTCAAGTCACTCCTCTGTAGCTTAACACTTCTCAGAGCCAATAACAAAGCTATGGGAGATTTCAACAATGGCAAGTTCACAATTCCCTCAAGGCAGAAAAACAAGAAAAGCAATTCATTTCTTCTCTCAACTGCTTTTTTTTTTTTTTTTTAAATCTTCATCTGAGTGTGCTCCTACAAGTCTCCTGCAGCTGCTTCTCCCATTATCCCCCATTCTCCCATTTGCCATTTTCCACAGGTTTGTGCTCCTATCAACAATCACCAAGCATTTTCCATCTCTGCTCCATGTAAATCCCCATAACCACATTCTATTCCTACATGTGGTGAAAAAGCTGTGTTGCTGAGTGCAACATTACACATGACATCTCCAGAGCCTTTGGAGCTTTGAGGGGCAATCTGATGGCATCACTGAGGGCATTCAAGACATCTGGTGCAGAGCCAAGGCAATGGAAAATGTTAAGGCCGAGACTGGAAAAAGTAGAAAAACTTAACAAAAATAGTGGCTATAAACAAACAAACAGACTAAAATTAGAGGTAAAAACAGGGAAAAAAGCAAAAGAGAAAACCATTCTTTTACCATGGAAACTGTTGGTGCTACATATAGATAAAGGTCTGACAGCTTTTCCTTTTTAAACCCCTATTTACAGGGATTATGTAGCTCAGATGTGGAAAGTCTCTGAAACATGGCTTACAAGGTGTCAGGAAAAAAGCCTTAAAAATAAATTTAACTCTTTTATTATTAAGTATAAAACTATAAATGCTATCTAATTTTAAGAGCCATGTAAAAAAAAAAAAGGCAGAACACTGCCCTCATTCTAAGTTAGATTTTCTGATTAATTATTTAAACATTTTCTCCACCATATCTGCAGATAATTCCATCTATTCAGATTCTTCACATGAGTTCAAAATGCAGCTATTTTTGATTAAAGAGGTGGAGACAGACATCCAGTTGTATTTTTCTTTTCGGGCACTATACATTTCTTGAAGATGGAAGAGGAAGGCAAGATGAAGTTCCTTTGCCAGTAGCAGGGTGTTTCTAGGCAAGGAAGACTTTCAGGCTATCAGACCTGCAAATGATCTTAGACTATCACATCCTCAAAGTAATGTAAAACCTCTCTGAAGCAGGAGTTGGTATCTGCTCCCTGTCTGGATGAAAACAACTTCTAGAACCCAGCTCTTATAAGTGGTCAAAACTCCTGATTTAAATTTGCCTCCTGCAAATATTTTGCAGTATTTTCTTAAAAATAGCTATTTCTGCAAATATTGCTCTAAATAGACTCACTCTTCCAATGGACTGTTTACAAAGAATAAATAAAAAGTGTATATTACAGAAGAGCAAATAAAAGAGGTGTCTGTTTGCAAACCTGTTGGCTACAGCAGGTTCACTTTTCTATCCTTGCTTTTCTATCCCAAAGGTTCAAAACTTCAGTTTTTTGGGAGTTTTGTAGGTAGTCCTTTTGCTCTGTTTTTTTTTTAGCCACTCACACCACATTTTTAGCAAGTGATGACTGTGTAAAAATATTTATATTTCTATGAAATTCAATGTGTTCATGAGCAGATTTAAATATTCATGGGCACACCTGGTGACAGAGAGCACAGAAAAGACTACTTAGGCATCAGGAGTTAGAGTTTTGCCATCAAAACATCACCAAACCAAATGGATTCAAAATATTTAAAGCCTTGGAATCCACATACATGAGCATAAAAACAAATATTTTCTCATTCCTTAGAAAAAACGTGAGGATGAAAACAGACTGCTGAAAGAAAAGGAGTGATTTTCCTCCAGGTTTTTATTTGTTTCAATCTAACCAGTGTTTCAGTGCACCAGTGACCCTTTGGAACCGGAAAATACTTTAAAAATGCAATTTTGTATTCTTAATGCTGTGGTATAAGATGCTCTGATAAGACACAAACTACTGACATCTAGGTCATCAGAGAGAGGAGAAAGTGCTTTCTGCATGGATTGGAAGCATTGAACTTTCCATGAGTGGTTCCAGCTTCAAGTGCTGTTCAAACCTGTCCGCGTTGGAATCAGCCAGCTGCAAGAGGTGCTTATTTCTTGATGGAGATGTGCCAAGGCATATGGAACTGGGAAAAACTGCTCTTTGCAGTACAGGCTTTGGCTTAGGGTGCTGCTGAGTGTGTCACAGCGATTAAAAAGAGGGAGAGAAAGTGCACTGAACTGGCAGATGTCAGTGGTTCAGGGCCTGCGCTGGCCGGGATTTGCTCTCGGAGGACGAGCTGGCAGATCCTGGGATCACTGCAGGCAGGGATGCCTCTGCACAGAGCAGTGCTGGAGGAAAAAGCACAGAAGCAGGAGGGTGAGGAATTGGGCAGGTTTAGAGATTTAGGCCTATGGGTTGTTAGAATATAGTCTTCTACTCTTTTCTGCTGGATTCTGCATCCTCAGTGATGGGAAAGAAAGCATACAAGACGTCACAGAATCACAGAATCAGCTGTGTTGGAAAAGACCTTTGAGATTGTCAAGTCCAACCTATCACCTAAAACTACCTTGTCAACTAAAGCATGGCACTGAGTGCCACGTCCAATCTTTTCTTAAACAGCTCCAGGGATGGTGACTCCACCACCTCCACGGGCAGCCATTCCAATGCTCAGTCACCCTTCCTCTGAAGAATTTCTACCTAATGTCCAGACTAAACCTCCCCTGGTGCATCCTCTTGTTCTGTCAGTGGTTGCCTGGGAGAAGAGACTGACCCCCGCCTGGATATACCTCCTTTCAGGCAATTGTAGAGAGTGATAAGGCCTCCCCTGAGTCTCCTTTTCTCCAGGCTAAACATGCCCAGCTCCCTCAGTCGTTCCTCACAGGATTTGTGTTCCCAGCCCCTCACCAGCCTTGCTGCCCTCCTCTGGATGCTCTCATGCATCTCAAGGTCCTCCCCAAACTGAGGGGCCAGAACTGGACACAGCACTCAAGGTGTGGCCTCACCAGTGCCCAGTACAAGGGGAGAATGACCTCTCTGCTCCTGCTGGCCACACTGCTTCTGACACAGGCCAGGATGCCCTTGGCTTTCTTGGCCACCTGGGCACACTGCTGGCTCATGTTCAGTTGGCTGTCAAGCAACACTCCCATCTCCCTTTTCTCCTGGCAGCTGTCCAGGGTGTTCCCAAAGTACAAGACTCAGCCCTTGTACTTGTTAAAGCTCATACCGTTGAGCTTGGCCCATGTAATCAGCCTGTCCAGGTCTCTCTGCAGAGCCCTCCCACCCTCCATCAGATCCCCACTCACTCCCAGCTTGGTGTCATCTGCAAACTTACTAATGGTGGAATCAATCCCCTCATCCATGTCATCAATGAAGATATTGAACAGGACTGGCTCCAGCACTGACCCCAGGGGACACCACTGGTGACTGGCCACCAAGTGGATGTGGCACCACCCACCACCACTCTCTGGGTCTGGCCATCCAGTGAGTCCCTAACCCAGTGAACACTGACCCTGTCCAAGCTATGGACTGCCAGCTTTTCCAGGAGAATGCCATGGGAAATGGTGCAGAAGGCTTTGCTGAAGTCCAGGCACACAACATCCACAGCCTTCTCCACATTCACCAGGCGGGTCACCTGGTCGTTAAAGGAGATCAGGTTGGTCAGGTAGGGCCTGCCTCTCCTAAATCCACACTGGCTGGGTCTGATCCCTTGGCCATCCTCTGTGTGTTCTATGATGGCACTCAAGATGATCTATTCGATGCCTTGTCATGTGTCCAGGTCAGGCTGACAGGCCTGGGGTTTCCCAGATCCTCCTTCAGGCCTCCTTGTGGATGGAAGTCACATTACTGACCAGCTTCCAGTAATCTGGAACCTCCCTGGTTCACCAAGACTGGTGGTAAATGATGGAGAGCATCTTGGTGAAAAACAAGCAACTTTTTAAAAAGCAACTTTTAAGAAAACCCCTTGTCATTTCTATTCCCAGAGTAGTTCTGCTCCACAAATAAAGTAGACATACAAAGCTCAAACTCTCTAATTCTTGCTGCTTACTTGTTTGTGCTGAACTACTGGACAAAATTTCTTCATTATTTTCATAACCCATATATGTCTGGACAGGTGAGGGCCTATCTAAATGTCATTGACTTCAATTTTCAAAAAGATAAACCCTCTCACACAAGCAAAGCCTCCTTCCAAGAAAAGGGGAAATGAGGGGTCTATTGCCTTAAACTTGAGCCATGCTGCAAAACTGCCATGTTCAAGGTAGATGCAAGTTTTGGGATGGAACATAATTCCAGAAAAAAAATCAGCTGCTTAAGCTGCTTAAATTAAAAAAAAATTAAAAAAAATAAAAACCAACAAATTAATTACACTGATAAAATTCTGCCTTGTAAATGTATCTCACCCTTCTTTCCCCTCTGGCTTCATGCCTTCATCTGCTGTAGAAATCACAGCATATACAAGAATGAAGAATCTGGGAAAGATGTGTTTTTCAACTGCAACAGATACTTATAACTGCAGATACATATATGACTTTTCCCAATGTGTTTATACTGTGTGACTTTGCAATTTACAAAAAATTGGGGCTCCCTGAGAGCAATACTAAATAAAAGCCTGACTGTTTGCATGTGCTGTTTTGACACAAGTTAAGTGTCAGATGTATTTCAAGTCATCTGAGTCACTGCACATAGAGTTTGCAAAACCTACAGCCATAAAGCAATATAGCAATTTGATTGGCAGCCTGCTTTTGAATGTAATTAATACAACAAAAATAAAACATAAAGAACTGTGATTGATTCTGTGTGTGCATGTCTGCATGCTCGAGACAAGAATAACACTAAATCCCAAGAGTAAGGATATCTACTATTCACAATATTGGTTATCCAACTTCACCAGAATATAATTGGTCCTCGGGGAGTACAACAGAGAGAAATGAATAAAATTCATAGAAGAATGGAAAGTGAGAGTAGGAATCTTAAAAATGCAATTATTTTATGTGTCTAAAATAATGCTTGTTGAAGACAACTCGTCTTAATTTGTTTTGATGAAAATAGAAAATAATATTTCAAATCTATTTGCTGTAAACATGGCTACCAGTGGGAAAAAAGAGAAAGATTTGAAAAAGGCTAAGACTTTTCTATAGATACTCCCACTACTTCTGAAAAGCCAGAAGTAGTTTCTATTTACTATTTTCAATTGAAAAGAAAACAAAACCATCTGAGCAGTGCAGTTTTTTATATTCAATGTTTCTATGGATGCTTAAGGACTACATGGATGACAACAGGCAGTAGGTTCATTTCTACGTATATCTTGAAGATATTGAAGGACTGGACTAAAAGATGATTTGAGTGAATACCTTCCAGAAGGTGAGTTTCAGAAACTGATGAGATGTCATGTGACAGGTAACAACCTGCTCCAAAGCTCCATTCCTGAGTTTCCTGTCCCTGGGATTTTAAGATTACATGTTTGTGCTGTTGGCATGCATTTGAAAAGACCATCATCACCCCTGCGGCTGCTGAGCTGCTCCTGCCAGGCCCTACACAACAAAGAGACTTTTTGTGCACAAGGGAGTTCATAATTAACTCAGTGATGAGGGGCAGCAAGCAGATATGATGAAGAGGAGCAGTAGGCAGCACTGCCATGTTTCTGCACAAGGGACAAGTGACACCCACTGCAGGCAGAGCACCCAACTGCTGCCCAATGTTTCATGAGTGTCCCAGCAGGCAGGTCTGAATGAGAGATCAAAATGAGGATAAAGCACCATCTTTGGTGCTTTTTGCAGATTCTACAAGATTTCACCTCCCTTGGTCCAGCTTCAGTCTCCCTGGGGATTGAGGACAACCCTTGGGCACCTGATGGGGAACAATTCCAGATACGAGATTTGAGAGCAGGGCAGGAAGAAGAGCAAAGGTCATTCCCAGGATAAGACAAGAGAAAGAAGGACAAGACAGAAGCAAGAGCTGTAACAGAGAGAAAACTTCCGCAAAAGGGAAAACAAAGCAGATCAGGATGAATCTGCATTTCTGGAACTGAATTGCTAAGTTGAAAAACACATTCTGTGTAAAATACCTTTTGATGGCTCTGTGAGTAGCAGCACCATGAACAATGAGTCTAAAAGCCTTTGCCTGGTTGAAGACAGGTATGGAAATCTCTACAGTTCAAAACCAAACAATTATGTTTACTTTTTGTCTGGTCTGAAAAGTATAAAGAGTTATATTTAGAGGTACATAGAGGGATTACTATGCCACAGGCTTAAAAATTAGGAAAAAAATCAAAATCCCAAGGTTGTCTGTGCAACATTATTCCAACCCCTGGAACCAGATCTGATGTTTCCTTCTAAGATCCCAGAGAATTTTTGTTTTGTCTTATCATGACTTCTGCTCAATCCCCTCTGTCACCCATCTGTGGCCTCACAAGTGCTCAGATTGAGAGAAAAACAAAGACATTTAAGAATTTTTCACTATGAAATGAGTTAAGGAGGTGCTGCAAAATATTCCTTTAAGTTAAATGTTATCACTTTAACAAATTATCTGCAGGTATCTCATGTTCTGCTATTTAAAGTAAGATAAGTGCAAACACTCATCCTGATGCCTTAATTAAAAAACTCTAAGTGTTATGCTTTTCCTCAAAACGGATGACACTCACTTGATTACTGTAAGCATAACCACACTCAGCTTTAACCACAACAAATTATCCATCACTCCACATCTTATGCTGTTAATGGCAATGTAAGTACAATCTTCAAAAGCATCCAATATTGGCAGACTAAAGGCTGTTTCATTGCTTGTCCAAAAATAGCAGAAAACTACCTTTTATATCATTCCAAGGACTCTGCACTTTCTAGAAAATGTAAATCTTACTCTTATCTGCAGCTTGTCAGACAAAAGCCATATGTCTTAGAAGTCCTAATATGCCCTGTGCTTCAGGCAGGCTTGGTTTTCCAAACTTTTAGTGGGAGCTTATTATCTTGAATTATATTTTTTAGCCCTGAAATGTAAAATTCCCTATAATATACTTTGGTGTTATTGTGTGGTATTGACAGAAAATATTAAAAAAGGGAAATGTAACTGGTGGATGCAGTGTGGAGCTGCTCCTGGAAGGACTAACAAGCAATGGATGTCCTAATGGCACAAGAACAATAGAGATTAAATAAAGGCCCGAGTTCTTGTCCTAGAAAGGGCAAAATAGAGACTATTTCTAATATTTGCTGTTCAAATAATCAGGCACCAAAGAAGCACAGGGACTACCATGCTGAGAAAGACCAAGGAATAATATCAAGCTTTGCTTTTCTAGCAGTGGTATACACAAGATGTTTAGGGTGAATAATCAAGCCCCAAATGACACACACTCTAATTGTGGATTATACAGGGTCAGAAGGTGGTTTCTCTTGACCTCAGCTACCCCGCTTGTGCTGTGAAATATGAAGAAACTCTGTAATTTTCATTTTGATGACTATAACAGCAGTTTGCACCCTCATTTATATTTACCCTTCTGTATTAGCCGATACAATCTCCTGGTAACAGGATTAGAAGGCACTGAAATACACAAATAGATCATTAGGGACAAATTACATTTGTAACTAATGCGATTCTCAAGGCTCGGAACTGATAGCCATCAGATGGTGGCAGACAAAGAAACCCCAAGAAAATCCCTTAAAAACCATGGCTGAACTTGCAATTAGGATGAAACTAAATTTATTCCATGTCAGCAGTATGTTCATTGCCTTGGCTTTCCCTGCAAGGGGCATGCCCAGTCCCTCCAGGATCAGAGGGTAATGCTGTGTTCCCCTTGAAGCCAAAGGGGAATTCCCTTCTGAGAGTCTGTGCCATAGGCCCAGATGAGGAGACAGCAGCAGCTGCATTCCCTCCCTGTTGATCTGGCCCCAGGGCTCTTTTTTCTTGGCTTTACTGTTCCAGCCAGCCAGCCCTTTGCAGCTTGGCTCCCTCTCCAAGCCCCCAGCTAGAGGTGCTTTCACAAGTTCTCCCATATCCTCTCATGTTCAACATGTTACTGCCGTCCCATGGCAGCTTTTTGCTGAAATCTTTGTGTTCTGAACCTGTGTTTCCTCTCCCCACACTTCTTTTCCTTTTTCTTTTAGGCTCCCCTTCACGAGGAGCTTTTTCAAAAGCTATCCCCAAATAATTTTGTTGATAAATTTATCCTTCCTAGTTCTTCCAGTTGAGAGAATAATCACTGCTGTCTGTGGATTCCATAAGGTACACTCAGGTTGCTCTTTCCATCAGGTTGCTCTGAGCATCTCTCAGCCTTAGATTTCTCTGCAATCTGCTTTTACTGCTACTTTGGATTCCATCTCCTGAATGGCTGCTTTGGGCTAGTGGAAACGTTTTTTTCAGCTTTCATTTAAAAAAACCCCACAACTCAGGTATCTGTGGGCTGAGTAACAAAACCACCAAAAGATTCATTTGTGAGAGGAAAACAGGGAAAGGAAATTTTGGAGCAAGAGTTACCAAGCACAATCACACAACATGGATGGAAAAATAAAATAGGTTTAGTGGCCACATTCCCATCTCTAATTTACTATGTATTTTACAAGCATGCAGCTGTTTTAATATATAAAAGCAAATAACATCACTGGGAAATTGAAAAAGGATCATGAACCTTCCAGTCTATTATATGCTAGACTCCTGAAGGAAATGTACAGAGAAAAAACCCATACATATTTAGTAATATTTTACTGGTCACTGTGTATATTCTTTAGATTTTTATGTTTATTTCCATTAGATCCAGACACCCAATCATGAAGAAATGAAACTGTCTTTCCTGACACAACACTTTAGACAGATCAGGGGTGACAGCTTGTGCAAATTGAAAACTTTATTATACTTTGGTCATTTCACATCAAACTTATGACATATATAATTTATAATAAGTGGAAAAATATACTTATATATAATACATTAGAAAGTAACAGAGGTTAATAGAAATCTGCATACTCCAAAAGACAATGAACTGGAACTCATCTCATACATTGACATTAGATGTAAGTTTTAAGTGAATTCATGTTCTCTAGGCATTCCAAAGCCATGTCACCTGCAGATAGAACACACTTGTGCCTCAAATAAAACCCTGAATGTCCAGGAGCTCTGCAGTTTTCTGATCTCTGACTTCTTATAAATTAGCCTGTCTGAAAACTGGATGTATTAATCAAAATGTCCAAGAAAATGAATTTCTAACACCAGCAAGCATGAGTGCATGTTGCACAGTGTCAAGGCTTGGCTGATGCCACGACACTTCCCAGATGTTCCTCAGCTCACTTCAATTGCTAAACCACTCTAGAGCAGCTGGTCAAAGACCAAAGTCTTCAGAGAGTGAAAACTCTTCCTGGCCCGAGCAGGAGCATGCATGGGCATGTTTTAATAATCCAGAAGAACAACTTGCTCAGAACTGACTGCTCGTGTTCTGGACAGTGACCATGTTTGTAGTCGGAAACAAAGATCATAGTCAAAATCTCTTCAGCAGAGTGAAGAGTAGCACAGAATAACAAAATTGCTTGCAATTAATTTCTTTTTTTTCATTATAATGGAATTCCTTGTTCAAAGGTACCAGATATTGATTCTCACTGTGTATTTATCCTTCTTACAAAAAAGGGATGCTGTCTGAAGCACCAAAGACACCAAGAAGGAATCTAAAATCAACTAATTCAAATTAATTCAAACTGCCAGCAACTGTGCATTTTTATGACTGCTGTGCATTGCCAAGCATCTCCTGGATTTTCAAAGCCATGATATTGCTTATAAGTGTATAAACAGCACAGAAGTATGGGGCAAGTGACTTCTTATGATGCTTCCAGGTTTGAGGCATGCGTTTTTTCTTCTCTTGGTGCTGTCCCACAGCTCTCACTTGCAGCTGGACTAAGGATGGCTGCACTGAGTTGGATTTCAAATATTCCACCATGAGAATTCCACCATGTTTTGCCATGCAGCCAGAGATGGCTGGTCAAGGATGTAATTTCATACACATTAACACATGCACACATTGCTGACTCAGGAGCAGCTTTAACTGAAGTGACAAGCAGGTGTGGGGGGAAAGCTACAGCTGGTTTAAACCATAGGGAAAGGAATTAAACATCAAAAAGTTGGAAGCCCAATCGGTTTCAGGCCATTGTTTCACACAGTCTCATAAAAAATGGTTAGATGGAAGCACAACAGATGTAAAAAAAAACCAACTCTGCCCTTACTGGCTCTGTTGGCAACCAGTTTTTGTTTGAGGTATGTTTAATATAGCTTTTGTGCTGTTTCATAGTGAGGATATTTCCCTCTAAGGTAACATGTCAGGAATTGATAAGTTTGTTTCAAATTCTATATAATTAAAGCAGTAAATAGAATACTGACATGTCTGCGAGCTGGAACACCATTTAATAGATAAGTATGTGTGGGGCTGTGCTATGAAAAACATGCTCAGGATAAGCCAGAGGTCAGCAAGGTCCTCTGCTCTCAGTGAAATTACCTTTTTACTCTAAATCATGCATCAGCATTAAAATTGCAGGAAGAAAGCACCCCTCCTCCCTCCAGCACTGAGACAGATGGAATAGACCTCCAGCTGGATCCTTTTCAATGTTTTTCTGGATGGAACTGATATCTCCAGAAATTAAAAGCTGTATCTGTTCTTTTTTTTTTATTTTTTGCTCATGTGGTAAGTATGCTAATTGGATAAAACAAGCACAGGCAGTTGCAAACCCATTGCTACAAGATATACTGTTTAATACCCACTCTAGCCATGAAAATGATTCAGTTTGTGTTAGAAAAGAGAAGCCAAGGAGAAAGGTCATTATATTGTGTCTGCAGCTTTCTCTCGTAATATGTGATTCTCATTTCTCAGTAAAGGGAAAATCAATACTCCTCTAACTTGCCTTGGATTCAGAAAAGATAGAGGTTTTACCCACTATGTGGTAGTGATTTAGAATGGCCATGATGTATATCATGCAATGCTAGTTTTTACAAAGCTCTGAACTTCATTTTGACATTTTTAATTGTGTCATTGAACCTTGTCTAAAATTGCAAAATAGAAACTCTTTAAGTGCGATGATATTTTAGGGGAAATTTAGCTCTCTCCATTATGAGCTGCCTCTTAACACCATACTGTTCTCCTCAGCTTTGATTTAGGTGAGAGATTTTTCTCTCAAAGCTGGAAGATTAAAGGCAGCCATGGCATCCAGGATTTGTGACAATAACAAAAGAAGTACAGATCAGGTTCATACATTTGTGAGGGTTTAGATAGCAAGAGGCTACATTTGTAGCAGAGACACACAAGTAATTTGCTTCCTTTTTTTCTTTTTTAGACATAAGATCATATTCTCAACCATTTAGGATGAAAAGACTCAGGAAAAGAGCAAAGCATTCCTGGAATTGATAAGGAAATATAACCAAGTTTCAGGTTTATTATAGTATATTGAGAAGTGTTACCTATATTTTAGAAAAACCCAGCAAACTGTGACAAAGCTGGACACAAAGGAACAATGAGAAGGAACAGTGGAGACAGGTCCTGTGCAGTAGGAGCTCTTGCTGCCAGATGTGAAGGAGCACCTGGGATCACTGTAAGAAAAAGCCTGGAGTCAGCAGCTGGAGGTACAATCACTCTCCAAGTAAGCACATGGCACATTCCAGCTGTAGTGTCCTACAAAGGGTTAACAAGGAGAAGCTAAAGAACAGGAGAAGCTTTGTTCTCACAAGAACAAACCTCTTGAAAAAAAAATTATTCCTCAGGCTTAAAGAGATCAGTATCATGCCTGACATCACAAGTTCAGTGTTCAGCACCAAACCCACAAGCCCCATGTGTTTCCATGCTGTTTCCATCTAGACCAGCACTTTTAACAGGTATGCAAACCTCTCTCTGAGCATGTGTTGGTTGGAGAGCCCTGATGCCCTGTGCACCCAAGGAGAAGCTAACCCCACTCTGGAGGGCCCTTCCTTCCTGCAGTTGCTGGGCTAAGCCACGACAGGGGCTGAACAAGGCCCTGCATGAAAATTATTATTCATCACTTGGGGGGGGGTTCAGATCTGGATCCAAATTCTCATCCTGACTCATCAGCCCACAGCAATAGGATTTCCTTAATTTCAGCCTCAGATTTCAAGTTATGTATTACCTCTTCCCATACTTCCTGAATTTTTTCTCTCTTTTTTTTTTTTTTAATATAGAACAGAGATTTTTAAGTAGATATATCTCTAAAAATAAAGAAAAAAGCAAAAACCAACAAACCAACCCAAAAAATTGCCGTTGCCAGCTGCTCCTTTCCCCTCACCATCACTCACTAAAGACACCATCTGGGAATGACTAGCAACCAGAGCAGGGAGTGAGCAGTCCATATGTTAAAATTTAAAATTTGACAGCCCTATTCTGGCCTTTCCATCACCCACTATTTTTCTGTTTTAAAGTTTCAGTATGATAACTAGTCTCTTCAACATTTGCAAGGATTAAACCATTTTTTTTCATCGTGGATATATCTTTATTTTAGCTTAAATATTTCATTTAAGCTGAAATCCATAAAATTCTCTCCACTCTCAGACTTCCAAAAATTTAATGTGAAACAGGATGAAATATTTAATTATCAAAACCTGTGGAAATTACTGTATGCCTCATGTATTAAATTATTAGACTAGAAAGATGAGAAAAAAGCACAGTTCTCTCTTCTTTTGCATTAGTTTGTAAATGTGACAGACCTCTGGGTACTGTTAATAATTTTTCTCAAAGCTAGCAAGAAATCTACATAACCTTTTCTTTCCTCTTCTCATTCAACCCCCAAATCCCATCTTGTGGATTTGCCTTATCATTCACATACATGCAAAGTGTACTGAGACCCTTAAGTCAAAGCAAGGTAAAATTTCTTAAAAAGCAAAATGTATTCATATCACTATAAAAATAGGCAGGAGAAATCCAAAGGAAGATTCAGTACCTGAAAATATGCTTGTTTCTTACTTACCTGGTCCAAATTTTTTACAGACTAACTCCTCTTATAATAATGAAACCCATAGATTGTACCTCTTTAAAGTTTTTTGGTGTACATTCATGTGGGGGGACATTTTAATGTAGGCTCAAGCAGATGGAGGAAAAATGACTGGTGAAAAAGGCCAGACACAAACTTTTATATGTACAAAACAAAGCCAGACTGAAGCATTCCACTGAATATCAGCACATCTAGTACATTTATCTTTTGAATGGATACATTTGTTTAAAAAGCACAAAAAGATTCTGTAAGACCATTTATGAACATCTGAAAGAAGTTTAGACATTGCAAGACTTGACTATTACACACTGAATAAAACCAGCTACCAATAAGACTCTTTGAAACTGAAACTATATGAAGCATTTACTTTAAAATAAAACCTGCAACTACACCTGATAAAAGCTTCTGGATGCTTTTGTACTCCTCTCATAACCCTTTCAAGGTTGTTTGGTGCCAAGCCAAATATTATTAATGCAACTCAGGAAGTGTTCTGACTTGGCAGACAGCACAGTGGGGATCTCAAAGATTTGCATGAATTCAAGGAAATGTGAGCAGAGAAAGATGAAGCTCATCAGAATACCTGTTGGAGAAACACAATTCACATGCTTTAAAGGGCTTGAGCCATTGTCATTTTAATATTCAGTTTGTCAGTGGATTTCTACGTTTTAAACTTCCACGCAGATTCAAGAGTTTATTTATAAAGTATTTGGTCAAAATAGGCATCACTGGGAGTCAAAGCCTAAGTGGGTAAGGATCAGATTCTGCCATCTGGCTGAAGGTAAAAAATCAGCAACTTCTGCCAGAGTTTTACTTTGAGATGTCCCTACCGGAAGGGCAGCATTAGGCAGGAATTAGCACTACTAAACAGAGAGTTATTTCTTTTAGCCACAAAGTTTTGAGATTTACAGCTGAAGAACAGAATGTTGTTTTAGTGAGAACCTATCCTGTAAAAGGCACATATTTTATACCTGTTCTCCCTCCTCCCCTTGTATTTTGGAACCCTACTGGTGTGGCTGCCAGCTGTGACCAGACTGTCAATTATTTGGCTGCCTCTCTGAAGGGCTGGATCACATCCAAGGCTTCTTATTTACAAGGCTAAAACAAAATCCAGGCCCCTTTTGTTTGTATACAGGTGCTCAATTAGGAGAGATCCTATAGGACAAAAAATTTTTTTGAACCATAAAAAACATTGATACTCTTTAATTTGAAACTTCAGCAAAACATGATTGGTTGCTTCATGTCAGGAAGAAAAGTAGTAGTGGAGTCAAGAGTTTCACTGATTCAGTTTATCTTCCTCAAAAATTACTTCTTAAGCCCAGAGAAACACTAGGAAATGCAATGTTTAATCTGACTTCCCAGATTTTTTCAGTCAAAACTGAATTCCAGAAGCCTTGTTCCTGTTGCAGTTTTGCTTTCTGATAGCTCCAAACTCTTGAAGCCTCCCCCAAGCACTTCTGGCTGCTCTGAGCAGGAACTTGCTCCTGCCTGGGAGTGAGAGCCCAGGAATTACAGTTCCATCCCCCTCAGGTAAAAGAGGGGAGCTGTGCTGCCTCCTCCAGCCAGGGGAACCAACGGAACAGTGTCCTTGAGTCCATAGGCTCCTCTACAAGCTGTTTTGAAGCAGCAAACAGGCCTTAAGCAGGAATTCAAAGCCCTTCCCTGGGGATGGTCATCACAATCACAAAGTACTGGTCCAAGGATTGGTAATGGAATGGTTTTCCACAGCTTTGTCAAAGCCAAAGCATTCAGTAAAGTTTTCCTTTAACAAATTAAAAAAAATATTTAGGATGTATTTTTCATTGAGATGTGTTTTTTATCTTTTATTTCTTATTCTTTCTTTCAGTATGATGAGATAGGAAGAAAAAAAACCTTTTTTTTTTTTAAAATTCTGGGTTTTTTGTATCATGTCACTGCAATATAACATGTATTTTGACTTTTTTTGATATTTTAATGCAGTGGAGCAGCAGCAGTTTGAATATTATTCTGCTATCTCATTAATGTTCTGTGCCATTAGAACTGCCACTGTTACCAGCAAGAAACAGTTAAGCATTTATTATATGTTTATATTCAAAGTTCCTCTTGTCACATTAAAACTCTGACAGCCATACTTCAAAATAAATATTGCTTACTAGAAAAAATAATCTTAGATATTTCTCTGAATATTTTTTCATAGAAAGATAACTCAGGGTCAACAAGAAGATATCAACAGCTGAGGAAAACATAGTTTACCATAGAAGAAAAACTGAAGAACAGCCCAGTATGATCTTATGGGTGCTCTCATGTGTTATCATGGATATATATAGCAATCTAATAACATAAAACAAACATTAAAGAACTTATTAGAATTCAGAAATTTAAAAATGGCAAAGGATTCTGGATATTTTTAGTATTTAACAGCTTATCCTTGGGCAGCCTGGGCAGCTACAGGTCATGGCCTTGCAGTTCTCATGTGATGGGCAACCACCTCAACAATCCATTGCTGCTTGGGACCACTAAGTGTCATAGAGACCATCAGCAGCAACTTTCAGGGCTCTGCAGAGTATACATAATTTTTTAAATCTCTGATTAGGCTGTTCATACAAACAGGAATGTTTTCTCTTGCCTTTTTCTTTCTTTGAATTGAAGATATGAAAACTCAGTGGGTAGGACAAATCCATTGCTGGGAGGTGTGGTGCTTTTCTAGGCTCTGTGGGCTTTGCCTATGTCTCCAAGTAAAACCATTCATCAACCAGTTTCTGAATGCGAAGAAAACTTTCTATTGCCATCCACTCTGTAGTATTTACCAGTGCTCAACTACAACAAATTCTCAGCTTAAAGTTTTGGCAAGATCTTCCCTCCTCATAAAAATCTCCCTTGAATTCTCACTGATGTTTTAATGATACTTATGTTTTTCTTCAGAAAACAGCCTTGGAAGCTAAATTTTGCAGAAAAGTTTTATTATATCTCTAAGAGCGCAGATAAAGGTGCTAATGGTGTTGCATTGGTAACATACATATGGAATTATTTGATTAAAGCAAAGGAGATACCTCCAGTTACAAAAAGGGAATCTCAGGCATTTGCAATGCAGCTATTTCAAACTGCTTTGGTCTGAAACAGAGCATAAAAATTAATGGCTCAGCCAAGCATTGTAAATTCCTTGCAACACTTCAGTAGTGCTTAGGCTGGCACAAGTGCTAGTTCTATGCACACAGATGAACTAACTTCTCTTTTTCAGTCTAGATCAATACAAATGGGCCCTTGTCTATGGAATAGGTGATCTCTCTTTTGCAGAGCTTGGGAAGTGTTTCCTAACAATATTGGGAAAAGGGGAAGCAACTATTGGTCTATATCTGAGAACCTTGATATAACCTTGAAAGTGGTGCTCACAGTTTTGGCTTAGTCTAGGGGTGTAGTCAGTGCAGAGGGTGATGAGAATGACATTGGAACTCTGATCCTCTTGCTGGCACACATTCCTGCTTCCCTTACAGAGGGTGAGGTGAGGGAGTAGTGAGATCAAAGCTGGAGTCTGACCCTTGGATCTGTATAAATATGCAGACATATGCACCTTCATCCTTCCCAGGGGAAAATTCCTGCTGGCTTAGCACAGCAGGGAACAGCAGAGTAAGGTTTAGGACAAGTCCTCCTGATAACCTTGCATATGTGTTTTGATGACCAGTAGCAGCCATTAAAGAGACACACTTGGTTTATTTTTAAAACTGAGTATGTATTTGATATTTCAGTTACCTGGGGTCTCCCTCCTGGAACATGCAGGGCCAGGCTTGATGCATTCAGCAAAGGCAGAGTGTGGCCAAAGCAGATCTGAAACACCTGGGGCAGGTAACTAGAACTCCTTGGGAGTGCAGCTCACCCTCTCTTACCTTTCCAAGCTCCCTGAAATTCCTCCAGAACTATGTGTTTATTGGAGAATGGAGATGGCATCTATGCATAGCTGCCAGAACTCCTGGAGAGATTTTCTTGTACATGCTCTTTGCAAGGCTACTCCTGATGGCTCAAATTTTCAAGAGCCTTTCCACTGCCTTCAGAGGCAAGAACTCTGCTTTCTGCAAAGTCACTGCATGAAATACAGTTAGGTGTGAAGGCTCATAGAGATAGAAGAAAAATTGCTGCTGAGGAGGGACTTTTATTCACAGAATTTCGGTTTTCAATATTCCAGAAAACTTTTCAGCAATTTAACATCCTTGTTGTTCCAAAGATATGGTTGCAAACCTTACAGAAACATGGATATAGAAATGAATGTTTTTTTTTTTAATTGTTAAACTCACAATTTTTTCTTTCTTGATGCTAAGAATTTTTTATGTTCCTTTGCATATTCAATAACATGTCCACAAAATCAGTGTGACTGACTGGTATAGAATATAACATTAATGCTTCACTGTGACTCAGGAAATAAATGTGATTAAAGCCCTATTTTTTTTTTTTTCTTGTATTCACCTACTTTCTTGTCAACCAAAACCCATTCCGCCAGACAGCTTGTTTATCTCATTACTGAATGAGCTAATCTAAGATATAATTGAACAATCATTTTGGGTATATCCTACTCACCAAACCTTAACGCAAGACAATACACTCAGGAAACAAAGAGGTTTTCTATTCTTTTGTTAAATATGATCTTAGACACTACAGATCATAATATTTCTAAAATTCAGTGTAGTTAAGATGATGAAAAGCTGGAGTTTATGAAACATTAACAATAATTGCTACTTTCTTTTTTGTAGGTGCAGCAATAAAATTCAGCCAAAATTATTTTTATTTTAGTGTTTCAAATAATCTGCTCAGAAGCAAAGCTCAGTCTTTACCAATGTAAAGTCTCCACTGGTTGGTGGGGTAATTAGATGAGGACTATTGCATGAGGACAATCCATAAAGGGCAGTCCTCCAAAAAGCATCACTTATAAAAGGATATGGGCAGGTGATACTTTTTTTCCACCCCATGCTGGCTTTTCACTCGATTCCAAGTGTTGCAGGCCAAATACAATGGCTATATGAATGGGATGGAAGCTTCTGCTCTCTTTTTTTCTGTCCAGGATGTGTTCTGGATTATCAGAGAACTCCACATGGAAGTTTATATTTCACACTAGAAATGGCTGACTTCTCCACCACATCTGAGTTTTAGAGATCTTATAAGGCAGTATAGAGTGGTTTTCTTCATTTTCTCACTCCATGTCATCAAAGGGACTAGCAAATGATCCCTTTTTCTTTCTTGGCACTGGCAACAGGAAAAAACCTGGCAAATATTGGACATCTGGAAGTGGCAGGTGCTTAAAAACAATTGATTTCAACAGTACAATGATAATTTAGACCAGCTGAAAAGCAAGGAGAAAATAAAAACTCTGGAGCTATAATGCACTCACAAAAAATGGGCAAAAAATATGCAAATATTTCTGTTGATTCCCTACTGGACTTCCTGACTAAATAAGGATTTTTTAATCCCTAAAAACCCTGAAAAAGTTATCAGAGAAAAAAAACCCAATACTTTCAGGCAGTTGCCAACAGTAAACACCAGAATAATCCATTCCTAGCTCAATCCCTAAAGCATTTGTTGTACCAGACAGGGATAAAGACAGAATACGAGGGTCTCCAGGCTGAGTCAGGGATTACTGAATGTTGGATGCTGCTGTGGGATCTCTGCTACCCTTAGAGGGGGTGTCACATATGTTACCTGTATGCAGGCCAAGTCAGTTGTTATTCATAAAATAACCTGGTCCAGCCACCAAACTGCTCCATTTCACAAATTCCTTTCAGACACTGTCTTACATTTCCCCTTCTCTCAATTTCACACTGTATGTCTGGTGGATTTTTTTGTTGCTCCTTCCTCAAAAACTTGCGGATAGGTATGGACACAGCTCTATTGCTATAGGTATTCTCGCCTTTAACAGCCATGCAAAGCATGATACATTTATCCCTGAATTTGATTGCTTTATCCTTTTCCCTCTGATTTCATGCATATCTTCAAGGACTTATATGCTTCTCCAAGTGAGAATTGGAGCTTTGCATTGTTAGATGGTCTGTTGACCAGCCTGATATGTGACATGAAGAATTTTCATGTGGCTCTTGAGCACCTGAATCAGTATTTCTCCCACCTTTTCACCTTGTAAGTGCAGGCCAACAGCTTTGGTTCTTGCACACTTAAATCCTATCCTCAAACCACTTCCCCACTTTACCCAGAAATACCTTTTCAGGTCTCTCACTTTCAAAACATAGTTATTTCATCTCCAAAACCTTATAACTCAGTCTAAGAATTTCAGGAACTTCCCTTAAGGAATTATCTATATTTTGCAGCCCTGACTGAATCCAGCCATGCTGTTAACACAGCACTCCAAGCTCCATGTAAGGAGTTGTACTTTGCTGCTGCTTTTTGTGGTTGTGATGCTTCACCCAGGACAGTGGTTCATGCAACAGCACCATGTACAAATCAAACTGGAACTCTCCAGTAATACCCTGGCTCCTACACCACAAAACTTCTCTGGAAATGTACCCTTGATCAATAAAATGTTACAAGGCACAGCATAAAACTGCTACTCTCCCTTCATCTACTAACTGTAGATCAGAATTTAGGGCTGTTATTGACATAGATAATTTCTACCAGGAAGATACTTTGGGGGTTTCTTTAGTGAGTCAGCCCTCACAAACAGCAGAATTTCATCCTTTGTAACTCTATTAGAAAAAAGCAATGTGATTTGTCAGGCAAGATCTGTTCTTCATAAACTCATGTCATTTATCGCTCTTGGCATTACTGCCTTGGATTTGGTTATTTTTCTCTCAATATTTGTTCAATTATTTTAACAAGCATCACAATTATAGTTTTAGGCTTTGATCCTCATATGAGTTCTGCAGGAGCTTTACAAGTGTCAAAAATCAGTTAATTTCATGCCCCTTTTCACTTAGGGCCCTGTCCAACTAACACGGAAATCACTGAATATTTTACTCATTGAATAAATTAAATTTAGGTAAGACATAAAGGAACCTCATCCATTGATACCTAAACCAGCTGCACTCCTTCCTTTGACTTTAAAGTGTTTTAACCCTGAGACCTATTAAAGGCTCAGCCTTCATGTGTTTCTATCAGGCTTCTTCTCCCTGAACTCTCAGTCAGTGTTTCCTATCCTAGTCTCCTTGGTCTGGTCTCTCTGGATCTTCCTTTCCCCCTCCAGAGTAGCTTTTCTTCTGTGTGATCCTGGCTGTGTGATCCTTCATTTGCAAGTTGCTTTCTCCCTGCATTCCTCTCCCCAGAAGTCCTGAGCAGCAGGAGCCATGATTTTATGAAGGACTAAACTGTAGGTGGGTTGGTGTTACTGAGATCTCTTTGGCTTAGGAAATTAGGTTGAAATTCCCCATAGAACATGTCAAACAGACTCCCACACACTTTTCTTACTCTTATCAACCCAGGAGAAACCAGCAAGTGAGAGACATGTGAAAAAGGGGAAAGAAAAGAGGGGGAAAGTTTTTTAGGCATTATAAATGCTTGCATTTGGCTTAAGGAAGGGGTAAAGTGTCAGCTTGGTTCTTGTTTTGTCTGATATGATTTATATATCACTGTTGACAACACGAGAGGCCAAGTCCACATTATGGATTAACAGCTTGGCAGTGAAGGACAGAGTCATTTATTTACTTTTCATTACAGAGTTCATGGGGTTTGGACTCTCATATTGGACATGCTAGGAGATTTCTCTGTATTTTCCTAAATTTTACTCCTAAGCAGACCTTGGAGGAGAGGGCAGGCTTTGATTTGTGGACATTTGATATTCCTTTGTGTATTAGATATTGTATTACTTGACACCTGGGACATCTGACTTAGAGGAGAGAGGTAAAACAATTTTAAAAATGCAGAAAACATTTTATTGCATGAAAATTAGAATTAAACAATAAAAGCAGAGATTTTTTTTCTTTCTCTTCTGGATGTAAGTACTTTTTGAAAAAAAAACAACCAGCCTAAACCACTCAACTATAACCTTGCACATCACGTCTTAACTCAGGCAATTGCATATGGCTGAATCACATGAAACTATAAAACAGTTCATAAAGGTGGATCCTCACCAAGAGCTGCTTTAGCTAGGTTCACTAGAAAGTAGGGTTTTAAAATTGAAACTTGCTTTTTCATGTGATATTTTGACCTTTCAGTTTCTTGGCACTGCTTGTTCATAATTTTCCTCTCTTTCTCAGCAAATGCCACAGGAATTTAACTTTTTGCTGGCTAACCTGGGAGCCATTGTGCACACCATATTAACTTAGACAATGTCAGAGGTGGTAGCAGCATTCCAGACTGAAGTCAATACAACAAATTCCATAATGAGAGTGTCTTGATTGTTTTTGTACATTTCCTTCCACTTCAGCAGAGATTTGAATTTGTGTTTGGGGAAAGCTGGGGGGAAAGATAGACTTTCTTCTTCTTCTTCTTCTTTTTTTTTAATTTTAGAAAATATGTTTGCTTATGAACATTTAAAAATAACATCTTTGGATTTCTAGGAGATATCTTGGCAGAGGAAAGGACTATAAATCTTCACACACGCATTTCTGCAATCCAAAAAGAAACTGTAAGACCACCAAAACCTGGCAAAAGAAAGTGAAATAAAAATGACTGTTCCCTTTTTTCTGCAACTCACTTATTCAGAATATTAAATAAAAATCTGACAGATGGAAATATTTAGATTGGCGCTCAGAGAGAAGATGCAGTATTATCAAAATGGTTTCTACTCTACTTTGTAGTCTCCAATGCCTCCATTAAAAAAGCACGAGGCAGAGTTATTCTAATAGAAAACATTTTATTTGCATTTATATGGGAGAGTGGAAACCAAAGTTTAAAACCACAAATTACTTTATATGTAACATTCTAGCTTTGGGGTTTAAAGTGTCCAGATGTGAAGAAATATCAGGTATTTTGAACTGAACTTATTTTCCAGAGGAGAGGTTGAAATACAAACAGATTTGCTCTACTCTCTAAAATACCTCAAAATCAAAAATTGATATTGAGGAGTGTGCAATTGGGTGATCTGGGCCAAATAACCAAATAGATTAAAAAAAAAAAAAAAGAAATAGCTTTTGCTTAAATTAAAGGTTCCTGGATTTCTCATCCAGTCTCACTTCAAAATAGAATTTATTTACTGATGATATATAAGTAGCTAGGTGAAAAAGAAGGTCATTCATTTTGGAAATTAATCTTTAAAATCTGAATCGTAGCCTTACCTTTAGTCAACATCTTAACAGGAGATTAACTGACATAATTAGTACCTACTGTAATTTTATTCATGAGAAGAATCGTGCTTAAAGGCCATGTTTAAGTAAATACAAAAAGATGGAGAGGATATTTCCACAGAAGGAGCCACATGGAGAAGACAAGGACAAGTCACACTGGGAGAGGTTTCATCTTGAAATAGGAAAGAAATAATTTACAGTAACAACTCACTGAGATGTGCCAGAGTCCCTGTCCCTGGTGGTGTTCAAGATGTGACTGGACAGGGTGCTGGACATTCTCTTGCAGACTCCCTTTCCCTTGAAAGGTTGGACCAGAGGAACTTTCAAGGTGCCCTCTACCCTGTGCAGCTATATGATTGTATGGATACGAGAGAAATTGTGGCTGCCCCATCCCTGGAAATGTTTGGGGCCAAGTTGGATGGGGCTTTGAGCAAGCTGTTCTAGTGGACAGTGTCCTTCCTGTGGCAGGGAGGTTGGAATGCCATGATGATCTTTAATGTCCTTTACAATCTAAATCATTCAATAATCTCATGATACTGTGATTCTATGACTCTATGATTCATGCTGCTGCAGTGTGGATGCTTGACAGTGAGGTGAACTCTATAACTCTTTCTTTTCAAGGTGATGAATGAAAAACTACAAAAGTACAATTGAATGAAAAAATGCATCCCAAAAGCATTTTGAAATGAAAAATGTTGAAGAGCATTAGAGAGAAGACTGAGTTCTATTTTTCTTAGCACTTAACCATTTACAAAATGTACCACTGCTTTTCAAGTAGCCTCATTTGAAAACATTTGAAAGGAGAAATTCTAGTAGGTGTTGTTTCCAAAGGTCCTGCCCTCAGTCATGTGTGGCATTAGAAAACATCAGTCAAGCTGATGGGCTTCATCTCCCAGAACAGTACTTCTGGTACTTGCCATTTCTAGGCTGTCACAGACATTTCCTCTCTAGCAGAATTCATCTGCAGCAGGGCAGTATCTAAGAGGTTTATTAATAAAAGATTATACCTCCACTGTATTCTATTTGGTTTCATATAAATAATTTAGGCACAAAGGAGTTCCCTGCTCCTTTTCACAGACTTGAAAAAAAAATTATAGCGCAATGCCAAAGAGGATTGTGGCAAATCAATCTGTTTTTACATTCTCTTACTAAAGGCACATGAGTAGTTATAGAAAAAGAGTGAAAAAGATTGCCAGAACAATAAAGTATGAGGTACAAAGTGAAAAGAAATGTAGAAGATGACAAAGGCACATCACAGAGAAAGAAAACAAGAGAAAGTGGTTTTATACTAGTTGATACTAGTGGTTGATACTAGTGCTGGTCAGAAGGTTACTGTGTTTTACGAAACATTTGAAATTTTCTCTTTTTCATACTATGCTTTGAAATGAAATGAAATCGATTTCATGGAAAGAATGTCCCAAAACACAGAAATAATTCAGCAGCTTGGCTGACCAGGGCTCTCACCTGAGGCTGGAAAGCTTCTCCATCGTAATAACTCAGAGCAGGGCTTTGGGTAGGTCTGTGACCTCATCCGGGGCGGTTTGATCAGTTAGAGGTTCTACTGCAGATGCCTCTTCTTCTTGGCTATGAACTTGAAAAGTTTACTGATGAATGAAACCCATCAAACCCTTTTTGCAAAGGATTTCGGGATTTGGTCCAGAATCAAATCCCATTGCTGTAATTTTAACAGCTGTAAATGTAAATCTGCACCAGCCAAGGAACAGAGTCAGAGAAGGAACCTCTACAGATTAAATGTGGTGGCTGCCTATTTCCTCTCTTTGCTCATTTTCTTTCTGTCACTTTAGAGATATCTAAATTAAACCTTCAAGAAACCCAATTTCCCACTTCTTAACTCTTCTCTCACTCTCTCATTGCTCCTCAACCTGAAGAAGCATCCTGCAAAACTGCTGGGTTGGTCTACACCTCATGCTTTTAAAAATAGATTTCTGAAGGTCTGTCTCCTACATATTCCATCCCATCCCCATAAACAAGCACCATGTTGTATCAGTGGTCTCAGCTCAAGTGCAGTACTTATCCTTGCACAATCACATCTGTTGAGGTTACAAATTCAGTGCACCATAAAGGACACACCTGATGATTTTATTTAGGTGGGAATTTGCAAAGGCAAAGTAGGAGTTATTATATCCTACAGCAGGAATAAAGCTAAAGCCCCTTCCAACCATCTATGGGGAATCAAAGTGACATTCCATGGAGGTAACAGACAACTTTTCCATGTGCAAATCCTAGGAAGAAGTCCATGAAGAGGTAACATCATGCTGTCACACTGATTATTAACTCCTTTCCACTGCTGAGGGACTAAAAACCTCATGGGAGCAAAAGTGAGCCTTCATGCCAATCAAAACAAATGTTTCACAATCTTTTTGTGACTCAAGTTGTTGTAATTTTCATTTATTATCTGGTCATAATTAGAGAGGAACAGCAACAAAACCCCCAAAATAAATATAGGTTTTTTGGTACTTGGTACCAAAGAGCTTGGTACGCTCTTTGGAATTTCCACATGAACACTACTTGTTATGTTATGGGAAATATTATATGATTCTGTGAAAAAAGCTGGAAAATATAAGGTAAATCCTCTACTGCTAACACAAGCATTCTAACAAGCAGTCTAGTAATGTACTGCATTTATAATTTCCTTGGTTTGGGAAAAAAAGAATATTCCTGTGTCAGAAAAATAACTCCTCTTAATTAACTTTTAATCCTGCCCTTTGTTGCTGAGCTGTCACCTTTACATAAGCACTTGCCAGCCACTTTCATTGTGTTTCATGTCATACTTTGTGCACCTCATTCTAGAAATCTACATTAAATTTCTATCACTTTTATTTTATGGTGATAACAAAGCATGAAGTTACTAATGTGAAGGAAATATCTTAAAGAAAAGTAGCCTGCCTGCTTTCAGTAATTTTGTGCAAGACTAATCCTAGAATTCTGTTATTCTGTAGTTAAAAATATTAAAACCAATACACAAATACAAGTCAACTGCTTTTATAAATTCATTAGAAAGTGCTGACCATCATACAAAGCAGAATCTCTTGAAAACTTACTTCATTCCAACATCCACATTCTGAATGACCTTTTTCCTCTTATAAAAACAAATACAACTTTCAATTTGGCTTTTCAAAAGCATAATTGATTCCTGTACA
Organism: Zonotrichia leucophrys gambelii; assembly: GCF_028769735.1. Lineage (NCBI taxonomy): Eukaryota > Metazoa > Chordata > Aves > Passeriformes > Passerellidae > Zonotrichia > Zonotrichia leucophrys. Next base: position 105,226,717 of record NC_088169.1, read on the forward strand.
TAGGTTTCCAGAGATATAAGTGCCAAAAGACTTAATAAAACATATGAATTCATCATGAGATTAAAAATTCAATATTATTTTTCCATAATTTTATATAAAATATTGAATGTATAGAAGTATTGCCATTATTTTTTAATAAGAACACAAAGGATCAAGATATTGAACACAGTTAAGGCAGCTTAAAAAGAGGGGTTTGCTCACTGATCCACTACAAACTAGATCAGTCAGCATCTGCCTGCCAAATAATGCCACTATGATAGTGGTTTGAGAAGTTGGTGTACAACATTTAAAGCATTTCTGATAGTGCCACTGCTCTGTAGGGTTACAAATGTTCTAAAACACATTCAAAAGTTTCTAAAGGGCAGTATTTTTATTCACAGAAAATGTAATGTGCCAAGAGCACCTTGTCTGTCACTTCTTCATCCAGCTGTATGACAATGCCTTTTCTGTCTTCTAGTCTTACCTGTAGATTTTTTTCCTCTGTCTCTCCTAGCTGTCTGCCTCTGGGTTCACTTCTCCATTAGGGACTTATAATTCAAATAAGAATATATATGAATTATCTTCTGGAAAAAGCTATAGTTATCAAGACGTTTATAAAGCCTCAGGCACTGTAGAAAAGCCAGGATGCAAGGCCAGCTGATGCCTCAGGCTTATGGCAAAGGGCAGCATAACTCATAGTCCGGGGGAGTGTATGAAAATAGAGATGTGCGTTATTGAAGCTGAAGAGCAAAGTGATTCCTTGGATCTCAAGGACTGCAGTGAGAACAGAAAGTCCCTCAATGCTGTTGGAAGACAGAAGTTACTTTTGCAGCCTGAAATCTTGGGTGAGCCTCTCACAGTGAGAGATGCTTCTTTTTAACAAATACAGCAGGTCAGATGCTTGTGCCAGGATGAGTTTATGGTGCAACAAGAAATTGCAGTGACCTTTGTAGTTAAAGAGCATCTTCATCTTTTCAGGAGAAAATGGTGACATAAAATGTCTGGCCAGCCCATTCCTACAGCCCCCAGAAAATCAAGTGGCTCAGTGATTTAGCTCTGGACATTTCCTCCAGTTTTTTATCAGCACGTTTGAAATAAGGCCCAAGTCTATATTCCTTGTGAGCTAGATAAAAAGGCTGCAGCATTGTTTTTTGTGTTGCTACAGCCCCAGGTAGGTGGTTAAATAGAGAACTTAATAATTTTTTCATATTAAAACCATAGCTATCAAAGAAAAATTGGTGGAATTATTGAAGTTTTAAGGTTGGAAAAGACCTCTAAAATCACCAAGTCCAGCCATCAATCCAGCACCATCACTGTGCTGACCATTAAACCATGTTCCTTAGTGCCTCATCTACATGTCTTTTAAATCCCTCTGGGGATGGTTACTCCACCACTTCCCTGGGCAGTTCCTGCGCTTGACATATCTTTCTGGGAACAAGTTTTTACTGTATGATCTAAACCTCTCCTGGTGCAATTAATAACTTTTCCTCTTGTCCTGTCACTGGTTACCTGGGAGAAGGGACCAACCCCCACCTGGCTACACTCTTGTACCAGGGAGTTGTAGAGGGTGATAATGTTCCCCCTGAGCCTCATCTTCTCCAGGCTGAGCCCCCTCAGCTGCCTCTGCTGCTCCTTATCAGAGTTGTTCTCCAGACCCCTCCCCAGTTCCTTTGCCCTTCTCTGAACATAGAAAATATATTCAAATAAAATTTAAATGAAATATATATTCAAATCCATCCAGATTTTCAAGGGTACTGTGTACCTGCTATGACTGAGGGAATTTGATTATGATAATAATCAAAGCACACCTTTTTAGAAACTTCATCCTTTGATAGGACTGCTCTCAAGAATATTGGTCTTTACCTTGCTAATTTGGATAAGACTCATCATGATTTAACTCATCATGAATCAACTATTTCTTAGGTTCAAACACTAACCTGAAATATAATTTACAATAATATTTGATGAAACAGGAAAAAAAAAACCACAACAATCCTTTTTGATACCAGCAATTATGCTTCAGTTGAAAAATTAAGGAAAAAAAGGTCCCCCAAAACTAGTTAAATAAAACATTTAACATTGGAAAATTATCTCTTTTTTAATGTGTTTTTCAGACCCTTTGAAGTCCTTGTCTCCATATATGCCAGAAAGGGAATCACAAACACTTGGAAGGTGCTATTGTGCCAAGCTTCCTCCCGTAGTCACTACAGACAGGCATATCCTCCAAGGGCTAAATGAGAATGTCAATCCTAGGATCTCTGCATCGTCCCTGGAGGAGACTCTTAGTCACTCCATCAGCAGTAGAGGTTAAGGGAGAAGACTGGCCTTTCTAGGAGAAGCTGGGCTTTGAGAATACCCATCTTGACCATCCCTGGCACTTCTCTGTTCTCAGGGGCCCTCTCAAGTTTCGAGGATGGTTAACATTTCTGGGATGAAACGAATTTTAAAAAGAACTTCTATCAGATTAGGAAATCAAGGGTCCCTAAAGGTGCTGTTTTAGTAACTCTCAGAAAACTTCTTGGGAAATCACCCAGGAAACTATAAAATATATTTTTATGAAGTACTGAAATCTGAAGTAAGGACCCTCCCTTTCCCTTTCCCTTTCCCTTTCCCTTTCCCTTTCCCTTTCCCTTTCCCTTTCCCTTTCCCTTTCCCTTTCCCTTTCCCTTTCCCTTTCCCTTTCCCTTTCCCTTTCCCTTTCCCTTTCCCTTTCCCTTTCCCTTTCCCTTTCCCTTCCCCTTCCCCTTCCCCTTCCCCTTCCCCTACTAATTTGAAGTATCCCAAATAATGAGTTCATATCCTAATACCAGATGCAAAGACCAACCCCTAAATTTCTTGTAAGTTTCTTTCCTGCTAACACTTCTTTAAAGTTTCTGTTTCTGGATTTGAAAAGGATGAAAAGGTGAGAGTAAGAAAGTAGAAACATGAGACATAGAAAGAGAAAAAGCAAGAGCTGGTTGGACAGAAAAAAACAAGAAAAAAGAAGAAAGAAAAAAGTAGACCTCAAGCTAAATCTTTCGTTTGTTTGTGTAGTTTAGTATTTTAAATGTTCTGGTCTGAGGGACTCTAATGGAAAGGCATGAATACATCGTGCAAATGAGTATCAAATGAGATGTCTTCCTCAGGCTCTGGAAAGCTGCCACTACAATTTTCTATTGATCTTAGAACAGTGTCTCTTATAGAAACAAATCAAAATAATTCTCAAGCTTAACAGAGGGAAACCCCATGGAAATTTAACCCCATGTAATTTCATACAGCAATGCAAAGCAAAATGGCAGCATGGAGAAGGCTTCTATAAGTGTAAGGAAGCAGAGCACGTATCTAATGCCATCAGTACACTCTTTGAATGAGAGAGGTGTCAAAAAATCATCACCATAAGAGCTTTCTGCCTTTAGTACCACAGACAAAATTTGGCATTAATCTGTCAACAGAGATCTACTTCTGAGGTGCTTGTAAAAGTGAAAAGAAAATTTAAGTAATGGTTTTGAAGAGATACAGACTTTTATTTTCCTGTGTCCTTGTTGAGTAGGAAGACATTCTTCCCTTAAGCGAATTTTCTCCAAGACTCTTACAAAGCTGAGAAAGGATAGATATAATTTATGAAAATACTGATTATAACTGTAGCCTGTATAGAGGAATGCAGGTACATGCATAAACCTGTAAAGCTTCCATGGGCATATTAAAGCATGATTTCCTCTGTCAGTGCTGTCCTGAGCACAAGATACACTAGTAAAAATCTGTATAAATGTGTCCTTTTCTCTCCAAATATATGTACTGTGTATTTGACATACATTTATAAATTTGGAGAAATACATTTATGCACTTCATGAAGATCAAGTGAATTTCAATAGTGTGCATAGGCAGCACAAAAAAAGTTTAATATTTATGAAATATGGTTCCAATATATTCTAAAGTAAATGAACATAAATTAACCATATTAAGAATACTTTTAAAAAATGTTACATATTGCTTTCTTTATGTACCATAACACTTTTGGATATTTTCCAAACATTTATCAGAAAAATTGCTTCAACAGTCTATAAAAGGCTTCTATACATTTTCATAAGTGTTCCATGCCTTCCAATATTCCTCTCCCAAATAAAGTAGAACATATGCTTATGAAAATATCTTCCACATTTCCTCTTGATATATCCAATACGCATATCAATATTATTTTTTGCCACACATTACTTTACCATATATCACATTTTCATACATACACTTTAAACATAATCAAAATATTTCAGAACATATTGCTTCTGCCATAGGAAACACAGGAAAATCTGCCATCAGTGGTCACCCAAGAGACCAACAGAAAAAATAAATCACTGCTTAACAGAGGTGGTCTTTTACTGCAGTCAAAGCAGCAGCGTGCATTCAATACTTGTGGGAATACATTGGTTTGGTTTCTTTAAGACAAGAAATGCCTTAAACAGGGTGGTCCCATGAATAACTCCCTGTCTCACTTACTTGATGATAAATTCAAATATAACATAATAAGCCTTACCCGGATGTAACATAACACGAGTCCATGTGAGCTAGGCTGATCATAAAGGTGCATAGACCAAATCCGAAATGCAGAATGTTTACCCTTCATGACAGTATTTTTGCTTTCTCTTTTTTAAAAGTATCAAACAGAACATAATTTTGAACAAAATTACAAAGGTGGTGTAAAACGTATTTTTTGTTAACAATTGCAGTATTGTTGGTTTTTTTCCAAAATAAACCCAATATTCTTTAGCTGTTCTATGTTTACATGTCTAGCTTTTATTAATAATTGATGAAAAAAATAAAAGAGGAGTAAAAAAACCCAACCCTCAAAAAAACAACCCTCATTGTTTAAATGTCTCAGATTTATTTAACATAACCTTTAGTTCTCTACCAACAGTCACATGTTTTCAAGGCCCTGCAAGGCCCTTTATGTCACTAATTTCTGAATTAACCATCATCACCTCTTCTTTTCCCCCTTGGTAGCATTCAGGAAGGAGTCCGCAGTTTCCACTGAAGAAGTCCTGGTAAAGTTGGACGCCAGATAAGAAAGTTAGGAGAAAAAAATAGTAGAGCCAGATGGACAAAGAGAGTGAGTGGAGAGGAGACAGAGGAACAAGAACTCGTACAGCTTTGAGGGAAAAAAAAAAGAAATATTGGAATCTCATGAAGAAGCTGGAGAGAGAAATGTATTATAATTTAGAGGGTGTAAAGGCTGATAGCAGCCAGCAAGAATGTCCCTCTAATATCAGCACTGCCTTCACTTCTACTGGGTGTGAGAAGCGTGCTGGCATAGCTGAGGCATGGTCACACCTTGAGGTAATGCCAAGGCCCAGAAAGACCAACTTGGCAGGCACAGGTGAAAGCAAGGCCTCAGAAATTTCACAGCTAATTGTGAGATGGCACAGGGCCTTTTCTTGTGTTGTTTCACTTTTCAATTTATAAACCCTGGGGTTTTCAGAATAAACTTTTGCACATAATAAAATATCTCCTGCTAGAGCAGGTTGCTCTTGACAACCACAGAAATCCCCCGCACGCTCTTTTCTGATGTTACCAACTACTTACACTGCTTGCCACTGCCGGGCCCTGAGAATCATCATTAAAAAGCAACAAAGCCTGTGAGCCCACCCACTTGTGACTTGGTGTGCAGTCTGGGGGGTTTGTCTGCTCTTGGTCTCCTCTCAGCTCATGCATTTCCAGGCTATGAGTGATCAGGAGCACCTGCTCATCCCCCCTCCTCCAGATGCACATGCACAGATTTTGGCTGACCAAGGCTATCTGCAGTGCTGTCAAGCACAGGCAGGCCCATTGCTATCAAGCTTTTGTTGCTCCTAGACTAAAGATTTGCAATTTGCTCAATGTTGTCCTGGTGCTGGGGCTTTTTTTTTTCTATGGGCACCTGGACCTCAAGGCATTTTATTCCTTGACTATGCAAACACAGGAACTGCAGAAACTCCCAGGACAGGAAGGACAAGTGACCCAAGACACACAACTGCTATCAGCAAGGGCTGCTACCCAGGGCAGTCTAAAATGATCACGAAACACAAGCTGAAATATGTCTGAAATCACTTAAAAAAAAAAAAAAAGAGTGTGAAAACTGTACTAATGTTCAGAAAGATGTTACATTTCAGCACTGGGTATGGCCAAAAGAGCTTGGGAAGTCTTACTAGTCTGATGTCAAGATTATCCCATCTCAAACTTTACCAGTAAGGACCTCACACACACTTAGGTTCAGAGGTCAGATCTTTGAGGAGCTCATGGGAGCAGAAGGGACTTAACAACTTTCCATTTCAGAAGAAAAATTTGACAGGGTGTCAGAAGTAGTTTTTCAAGTAAGACATTAATGTGCCTTGGGAAGACTATACCAGAAATCCAATGATTGAAAAAGCCCCCAAACCCAAAAAAACCCAAAGACAAAATGACCCTTGAACTCAGCCTGGCCTGAGCAAAATGAGACAGCAAAGAGAAGTGACTTGGCACAAGAAGGAAACACTCCCCACCCCTCCAGCCCCAGCACCTTCCTCTCTTCCCAGCTTCTCATACTCTAGGAATATATCAGAGTAAAAAACCCAAAAAACCTTATGCAACTATTTCTACTTTGTCTGCTTTAAGATGTATTCAAATGGCTAAAACAATTTAATAATAAATAGCTTTTTTTGTTTGGATGCAGCTTTAAGTGCCAAATGTTAGCCTGAAATGAGTGTTTATAGCAGAGTTTAAAGTCTCTGAAAATAGAGATTTAGATTTATAATGAAAAGGTTGACGATCTTTTGCTGCAGCTATATTAGCAGATCATTCTGTAATAAAAAGGTGTTATTTTTATAGGAGCATTTCTAATATCACTCTAATGTAGTTAGGAAAGAATGAACTTTATGGGGTGAATGTACAATTAACACAAATATTCATGCCAAAAGATCATATAGTAGATCATAAGAGCAGTCTATTTTGCATACAATTTCTCATACACTGTCAGATTTTAGATTTTTACCAAAGAGAAATTTAAAACCATCTTCTATAAATCAGACATAAGTCTTCATTAATTTTAATAATTGATATGTTGCATAGAATAGATTTTACTCTGAAGAAGTTCAGGAACAAAAGTCAATGGATTAATAAATTCCATCAATGGTAGTGAGTGGACTAACAGCAAAATATTAATAAAAGGAAATGTACTTGCAAATTCAATAACTGATGGATTTTTTAATGCATGTCACTTGGAAGACAGTATGAAGGTGGCCTTCTAGGAGCTATTAAAAAGAGAACAAATTCTGATTTCACAAACAAGAGGGAAAATCCTCTCAAAAGATAAAAGCAATCCTAAGAAGAAATCTTGGATTTTTATAAAGATCACATGAGAAAATCCTGTGTAAAAACCAGGATGTGTTTCCCTCCTTACTTGTATCAGCCCAAAGCCAGAAAATGTAGCTCTGTAGAAGGGGTTGTGGTGAAGATCCCCTGAGACCCAGCAGGCAGGTGTCAGCCTCTCTGTAAAGCTAAATCTGGGGCATTTCTTCTGGCCCTTAAGTTCTCTCCCCAAAGAACTGTAAACAATGCAATTATCAGCACCATCTACTCTAACCCATTCTCACACTTGTTTTTTGTCTGGTGTCTTCAAAGCTGGGCCAGAAGCTCTTCTCCTAACACAGACAGGAATGCATTTCTCAGGGTGGGCTGTGGATGTCCTGTAGTACATGTAACACACATTTTGACAGCACAAGGAATCTGTCCCTGCAGCCCTCACCCAGGCCACTGCTGATCCAACAGCCTTGACCAAAGCCTGCCTCTGGTGGCACTGCTCCAGGTCTTCCCACAGTGTAAATCTGTGGAGTTGTAACTAGGGCTGGACCAAAAGTCAGCTTTCCAAAAGGAAAAAAAGTCACTTCAAGTACTCTTGTGAAGTACTCCCTGTAGGGCAATGAACCTGTCAGTCAATAAATATAAAAAAGCCTTAGCTCCACAAGCACTTACCTACCTGCTTAAATTTAAGCTTCTGAGTAGTCCCTCTGCGCATCAGTGGGCCTTCACACTTGAAAGCAAGCAAAATCCATAGGTGTTTATAGGGTCAGGAAATAAAGCACTAAACTTGCTTCTCCTCTCCCACACACTCTAGAAGAATTAAAAGCAAATCCTCTCAATTTGTAAGATTCAGTGTAAAAGAAGGCTATACTATGGGCCTGTTTAAATGCTGTAAGAGAAGCAATACAAGGGAAAAAAACGTCTATTTTTTTTCTTCACCCTATTTAGAATTCAGTGTTGCCTTTTTTTTTCTCTTACTTTTTCTTGCTTGTTCCACTTGTACTCTCTTCCTTGTTTTTAGCTTAATCATTTTGACTTGTAACAATAACAAATAGCCTGAAATAGCTGCTGATTATTAGTTATATTGTTCATTTAAAAATAATTTGATGTGAAGAGAAAATATGTTGTACCTATTGACTGCTTAGTTCTTAAAACTCATCGGAGATTGTTTCTTTCTTCCATAGAAGCAATAGTGTTATAACTGTATGTTGCAACCCAAAGTCAGCATATCATGCTGATAATGTGAGAAAATATCCATATGAGAGAGCCTCAAGTGTTGTACTGTGGCCAGGTGTTGTTGTTTGAGGCTGAATTAAACAGAGTTTAGCAGGTAAAGAAGTACCATGTGTAAGCAAAGTAAACAAGGAAGCAAGTCCCCACTTCCCATAGTTAGGTGCTCAGCCATCTCCAGGAAAGCAGGGTTTCATAACATGCAATGGTGACCTGGAAAGACAAATACCATCAATCCAAACATCCACTCATTGCTTTCTTCCCCGAACTTTTATGGCTGAGTACAACAACAAATGGTATGACAAAGCCCTTTGTCCCAGGAGTGTCCTAAGCCACATTCTTGCACAACCTCAGCCTCCTCAGAAAGAAAAAGAAGAAAAGGTGTTGGCTCTGTGCAAAAAATGCTCAGAACAGGCTCACACATCGATGTGTAATCAAAACTGCTTACGAAATAAATCCAAAACATAGATATAATACAAAACTTAATTCAAGGCCATCCAAAATCAGTACACCAGTCAAAGTGACTCCAAAAGCTGATAAAAAAATTGCAAAGACATTGCAAAAAAAACCCCATTAAAATAAACTTAAAAAGCAGCAACAGAGATCCAGCCATGGAGAAGCACCATGCCACTATCAGGATATTCACTACTACACACCCAGGGGTGTCACTGAGGTCCCAAGAGCACCCCCCCACAAGCACAAAGCTGAACACCAAGGGAGCCAGTTGCATCTCACAGCAGGAAATTTTGAGGAACAAAAGAGTCATGGATCATGAAGGCCAATTTCATATTAAAAAAGGGTCCGAGGGGCATTGGCCTGTTTGGTCCAGGGAAGCCCTGGGGGTCAATTATGACCCGTGGATCTCCTCTTGGTGTGTGTCAGGTTTTTGGCTGCTTGGCACCATTCTGACTCCCAGAGCTGAGGTAGAGATGGAGGGCAGGGCTGTCCTGGCTGGGATTCACTGTGGCACCTGTGACATCACAGCACCAGTGTCACAATGGGAGCATCTATAAACAGCAGCAGCAGGTAACGCTGCCCCAGTGCAGCCTCGGTCAGCAGCGAGCGCGCATGCAGACAGGAGGCTGTGCTGATCGCTGAGTGAGGCCCACGGCAGAAACGAGAGTTCCTGGGGACCCACTTCTTACAGGGCATCCAGAGGCCAGTTTCTGGCAGGAGCACCTTTGGCCGGGCACGGTGCTGCTGTTGCTGCTGCTGCTGAGGCAGCGGCACAGGCCTCGCAGCCTGCCAGCTGCCTGTGCTGCCCTCAGATCCCCGGGGTCCTGTCCCCATTTCTCCTAGTACTGCCTCCCTCCCTCCCATTTCTACTGAAGCCCTTTCCCAACAGAGGCCATGGTTGCCACCACCTTCCTGCTGTTGCTGGTGCAAGGCCTCCTGCAGTACCCGCAGCAGGCCGGCAATGGGCTGGATGAGGCCGCGCTGGAGCGCATGCAGCAGCGTGCTGAGTATCTCAGCCAGCAGATGACTCGGCTGCTGCAGGAGCTGGAGCAGAAGAGCCTGGAACAGAGTGCTGGTGCCTGGGGATCCCTGCTTGGTTGGAAGCTCTGGGCTGTTCTTGGAATCCTTGTTGTCCTCGTGGTGCTGTGGTTTGGACTCAGGAAAATTAGATGCAATCCAAATAACAGTGGCCCAAGGGAGGGCTCCTTCAGCAACTTGGTGGTAGAAGAGGAAGGGGACAATGTTGTAGCAAGAAATGAAACAGAAAGTGACAATGAAAATGTGGAAGAAGAGCAATACCACAATGTTGAAAGCAACCATCAAAGCATTTTTGAGGAGGTGGTCCAGTGGCCTTGTGCATGCCTGTTTGATCATCTGGTTGAGAGCATGGTTGAGAACCGAAATGATGATTGACCTGAAGGGTAAACTCATGGAGATCTTTGGGCAAAGGATTATCAGACAGCTTCTACCTGATGCCACAAGAAGGTGGAAGGTGTCGGAGTGGGCAGCGCCTTTGAAGGCTGGAGTCCCCTTGCACACGATGTTGCGTACCGTGTGCTTGTAGCCCTGAGACCCCCTCCAGGACATGCCAGCCACCTGGAGCTGGACACTGCGGGGATGTCCCAGAGGAGCTTCTGTGTCTGTGTGGAGCTGCTGTGCACTTGCATGAGGGAGCAGCTGTTGGAGGACATGCTGTGTTTCCTCCATGACCCTGAGCAGGAGCTGTGCTTCTGGGGCCTCTGAACAGAGCCCCGTTGTACATATCAACTTCCCATAATTAGTGCATTTAATGTATTCAGTAATACCCTCTACTTAGTACATTTACTATAGATATTAAGACCCTTTAGTTAGTACACTTACTAGATATATTAAGACCCTTTAGTTAGTACATTTACTATAGATATTAAGACCCATTAGTTAGTACATTTCCTAGATATATTAAGACCCTCGAGTATATGCATTTTTTTATATATGATTGACCCTCTAGTTAGTACATTCAGCAATGGTGGAATATCACTGCTATTCTTTAAATAAACAGGACCATTCTAGTACCTTGAGCGTATATGGTCTTCTTGAACCCAACCTATACTGTAAGATTTATGAATTGCACGAGTTGTGAATGAGTGACTGGCTGGGAGTAAGAACTGTTAGAAAAACCTCCTTTTCTAACAAAGGCACACCATTCTCACTGTCCAGGGCTCCTCTCAATGGTCCCCCTGGTGTTGCAGCCCCTGAAGACCATGGCGGCTACAAAGATGACTGTTCCCTGTGTTCCCCTTGCACTCTCAGGCCATGCTGGATATTTCACATGGGCTCGGAAAGTCCCCAGCAGCTCTGGCTGGGTAGAGATCAAGCAAGAGGCATTGCTCCTGTGCCAGCTTGTGTTCATTGGAGAGACAGTGAAGATTCTGCTCATCCCAGATGCTCTCCAGGGCTTTGGCACAGCAGAAATGAACTTGTTGCACATGCCGAACGCTGTGCTCTGCTGGTGATGGGAGTTCCCCACTGGAAATCAGGACCCACATCTTCTCATCATCCCTGGGCAATGTCTCTTTGCAGTTGAGGTCAGTGGCTTGATGTGACCAGGAAGAAAGGTTCTGCCATGGACAAGCCCTTACCACCACCCGTATAATCACTACTACACGCCCAGGGGTGTCACTGAGGTCCCAAGAGCACCCACAAGAACAAAGATCAGCAGCAAGGGAACCAGTTGCATCTCACAGCAGGAAATTTTCAGGAACCAAGCAGTCATGGATCATGAAGGTCAATTTCATATTAGAAAAGGGTTCGGTGGGCTTCGGCCTGTTTACTCCAGGGAAGCCCTGGGCGTCCATTATGACCCATGCATCTGCTCTTGGTGTGTGTCATGTCTTTGGCTGCTTGGTGCCATTCTGAGTCCTACAGCTGAGGCGGAGATGGAGGGCAGGGCTGTCCTGGCTGGGATTCACTGTGGCACCTGTGACATCACAGCACCAGTGTCACAATGGGAGCATCTATAAACAGCAGCAGCAGGTAACGCTGCCCCAGTGCAGCCTCGGTCAGCGGCGAGCGCGCATGCAGACAGGAGGCTGTGCTGATCGCTGAGTGAGGCCCACGGCAGAAACGAGAGTTCCTGGGGACCCACTTCTCACAGGGCATCCAGAGGCCAGTTTCTGGCAGGAGCGCCTTTGGCCGGGCACGGTGCTGCTGCTGCTGCTGCTGCTGCTGAGGCAGCGGCACAGGCCTCGCGGCCTGCCAGCTGCCTGGGCCCTCTGTGCTGCCTTCAGAAAGCCAGGGCTCCACTTCCTCTAGTACCGCCTCCCTCTCTCCCTCTCTCTCTCTCCCATCCCTACCAAATCCCTTTCCTAACCACAGGCGCCATGGTTGCCACCACGTTCCTGCTGTTGCTGGTGCAAGGCCTCCTGCAGTACCCGCAGCAGGCCGGCAATGTGCTGGATGAGGCCGCGCTGGAGCGCATGCAGCAGCATGCTGAGTATCTCCGCTGCAGGAGCTGGAGCAGAAGAGCCTGGGGCAGAGTGCTGGTGCCTGGGGAGCCCTGCTTGGTTGGAAGCTCTGGGCTGTTCTTGGAATCCTTGTTGTCCTCGTGGTGCTGTGATTTGGACTCAGGAAAATTAGATGCAATCCAGATAACAGTGGCCCATGGGAGGGCTCCTTCAGCAACTTGGTGTAGGAAGAAGAAGGGGCCAATGTTGTGGCAAGGGAAGAAATAGAAAGCAACAATGAAAATGTGGAAGAAGAGCAATACCACAATGTTGAAAGCAACCATCAAAGCATTTTTGAGGAGGTGGTCCAGTGGCCTTGTGCGTGCCTGGTTGATCATCTGCTTGAGAGCATGGTTGAGAACCGAAATGATGATTGACCTGAAGGGTAAACTCATGGAGATCTTTGGGCAAAGGCTTATCAGAGTGTTTCTACCCGATGCCACAAGAAGGTGGAAGGTGTCGGAGTGGGCAGCGCCTCTGAAGGCTGGAGTCCCCTTGCACACAATGTTGTGTACCGTGTGCTTGTAGCTCTGAGACCCCCTCCAGGACAAGCCTGCCACCTGGAGCTGGACACTGCAGGAATGTTCCAGAGGAGGTTCTGTGTCTGTGTGGAGCTGCTGTGCACTTGCATTACGGGGTAACTGGGGAAGGATATGCTTTGTTTCCTGAGCAGGGCCTGAGAAGGAAACAGCCAGCCTCCTGCACATCCTCAGTACTGGCTCCTACCTGCTTGTGGAGAAAACTGTCCAGTGGTTCTGTCGCTTTGTGAGAGTAGCCTGGGTGCTTGTGCCTCGGTCCCGCCACTGGGGTTTAAGTTTGCAGCCCTAAACGGAATCATGAAAATTTCAACCAAGGAAAAACTAGAAAAGCTTCGCGGCTGAGATGGTCTATGGAGTGTGGCAACAAGACTCAACCATATTTGTTGGCATCCAGCCATCAGCAGCAGGCATGCCAAGCACAAAGTGGCTTGATACTTATGCTGTGGCAGAGGCAAAATTGTTCAGGCACATTTCCAGGCAGATCCCCTGGACAGCTGACACAGCAAGTTCCTCCAGCTCCTCAGCGGCAGCGTAACAGGTGTAGCTTTTTACCAGCTACCCCTTGAAGACCGTGGTGATGTAGCTCCTGGGCACCGTGCCCCTGACTCAGTGGTGCAGGAAGGATTTTGGGCAGTGGCTGATGGATATTTTGAAATAGCTCCACTGCTTGCTGAAGACAAATTGATTGTACCACATTGTCATGGGCAACGAGAAGTTTTCTATAGCATTGTGGTTTTTAATTCTAATGCATTTCTAGCAGTCAGTTTTGTAATCTTTCTTATTTTGTACTGTTATAGCATATTTTATTCTTGATGGATTGTTCCTTTCCCCCCTGTGCTATTGGGTTTGTCCTGGCTGTCCATCTCTCCAAAGATCTGCCCCTCTGTTCCCTCTTCCTCCTCCTATTGAATGTCAATCCCTGTCAATCCCTTCCCAAGCCCGCCTCTTTCTCTAGAAATTTCCCTATCAGTCTTGTGTCCTTTGAAATCCCACTGGTTTGTTTAAATTATTGTCCTCCTCTGCAGTCCCTTATTGGTTTAAACATTGTATTCTCCACCTTGTGTTCCACCCCTGATTTCTCCCAATTGGTCTAAGATTGTATCCTTCTATGAGATCTTTTGTTGTATGCATGGGAGTTTTCCATTTTTGTCGCTGAAATTCTGGGAATAAGCTTCTGTGGAAACCATACAGAGGGCCTCTCTCTGATCCTTGTCCCTACCCTCAGCACAGTCTGCAGTCCACCTGAACCGTAGAGCTGCTGTACCCTGTAACTGCACAGGGCAACGAGAGGTTTCCTATGGATATATGTTTGCCCTCTGACTTGGCAGCTGGCTGAAGGACTGAGCCCTTTCAGCACCTCGCCAGAAATCTGGATGTCCATGTGAAATGCCATGCAGGAGTGCATTTGCCTGCTGCATGGGCTCAAAGAACTGCTGATCCTTGGCCAATGAAAGAGATATTTGTGCCCAGAGATAAGCTTGTGGGGCTTCTGCACAGAGCCTTTACATGTCAATGTCCCATAATTAGTTTAGTTTATACATACATTAATACCCTCTACTTATTCCATTTACTATAGATATTAAGGCCCTTTAATTAGTTCATTTGGTATACTCATGAATATTAAGGTTCTTTAATTACTGCATTTAATATATATATTAGGACAGTTTAGTTAGTGCATTTTCTATATGTATTTAGACTCTCTAGTGAGTGCATTCAGCAATGCTGAACCTTCCTTGTTATTGCTTCAATAAACTGGACAGTTCCAGTATCTTGATTTTGCAAGCTCTTCTTGAAGTCAATCCTGCAGGATTGATGAGTTGCATGAGTTCTGAATTTGTGAGTGGCTGGGAGCAGGGCCTGTTAAGAGAAGCCACTTTGTTTACAAAGGCACACAGTTCTCTCTGCGCACTGCTCCTCTCAATGGGCCCCCTGGTGTGGCAGCCACTGAAGACCATGGTGGTTTCCCAAGATGATTGTTCTCTGTGTTCCCCTTTTACTCTCAGGCCATGCAGGACATTTCACATGGGCTCTGAAACACCCTGACAGCTCTAGTAGGGCAGGGAGCAAGCAAGAGGCACAACTGCTGCGTCTGCTTGTGTTCATTGGGCATACAATAAGGTTCTGATGATCCCAGATGCTCTCCAGGGCTTTGTTGCAGTAGAAATGAACTTGTTGCACATGCAAACTCTGTGGTCTGCTGGTGATGGGAGTTCCCCACTGGAAATCAGTCCCCACATCTGCTCATCCCGCCTATCAATGTTTCTTTGCAATCAAGGTCATCTCACAGTGGCCAAGCAGGAACAGAGATCCAGCCACAGAGAGGCCAATGCCACCACCAGGATATTCATGACTACACACTCAGGTGTGTCACTGAGTTCCCAAGTGCACCCCGACAAGCACAGTGGTCAGCACTGAGGGAACCAGTTACATCTCACACAGGAGATTTCCAGGAAGAAAATATTCATGGGTCATGTACGGAAATTTCATATTTAAAAAGGGTTTTGTGGGCTTCGGCCTGGTTACTCCAGGGAAGCCCTGGGCGTCCATTATGACCCATGCATCTGCTCTTGGTGTGTGTCAGGTCTTTGGCTGCTTAGTACCATTCTGAGTCCTACAGCTGAG
This sequence comes from Zonotrichia leucophrys gambelii, assembly GCF_028769735.1. Lineage (NCBI taxonomy): Eukaryota > Metazoa > Chordata > Aves > Passeriformes > Passerellidae > Zonotrichia > Zonotrichia leucophrys. The sequence continues at coordinate 105,242,309 of NC_088169.1, forward strand.
GCGGAGATGGAGGGCAGGGCTGTCCTGGCTGGGATTCACTGTGGCACCTGTGACATCACAGCACCAGTGTCACAATGGGAGCATCTATAAACAGCAGCAGCAGGTAACGCTGCCCCAGTGCAGCCTCGGTCAGCGGCGAGCGCGCATGCAGACAGGAGGCTGTGCTGATCGCTGAGTGAGGCCCACGGCAGAAACGAGAGTTCCTGGGGACCCACTTCTCACAGGGCATCCAGAGGCCAGTTTCTGGCAGGAGCGCCTTTGGCCGGGCACGGTGCTGCTGCTGCTGCTGCTGCTGAGGCAGCGGCACAGGCCTCGCGGCCTGCCAGCTGCCTGGGCCCTCTGTGCTGCCTTCAGAAACCCAGGGCTCCACTTGCTCTGGTACCGCCTCCCTCTCTCCCTCTCTCTCTCTCCCATCCCCACCGAATCCCTTTCCTAACCACAGACGCCATGGTTGCCACCACCTTCCTGCTGTTGCTGGTGCAAGGCCTCCTGCAGTACCCGCAGCAGGCCGGCAATGGGCTGGATGAGGCCGCGCTGGAGCGCATGCAGCAGCGTGCTGAGTATCTCAGCCAGCAGATGACTCGGCTGCTGCAGGAGCTGGAGCAGAAGAGCCTGGAGCAGAGTGCTGGTGCCTGGGGATCCCTGCTGGGGTGGCAGTTCTGGGCTGTTCTTGGAATCCTTGTTGTGTTCTTGGCGCTGGGGTTTGGACTCAAGGAAATTGGATGCAATCCAGACAACAGAGGCTGAAGGGAGATCTCCTTCAGTAACTTGGTGGTAGAAGAGGAAGGGGGCAATGTTGTAGCAAGGGAAGAAATAGAAAGCAACAATGAAAATGTGGAAGAAGAGCAATACCACAATGTTGAAAGCAACCATCAAAGCATTTTTGAGGAGGTGGTCCAGTGGCCTTGTGCGCGCCTGTTTGAGCATCTGGTTGAGAGCATGGTTGAGAACCGAAGTGATGATTGACCTGAAGGGTAAACTCATGGAGATCTGTGGGCAAAGGCTTATCAGAGAGTTTCTACCCGATGCCACAAGAAGGTGGAAGGTGTCGGAGTGGGCAGCGCCTTTGAAGGCTGGAGTCCCCTTGCACACGATGTTGCGTACCGTGTGCTTGTAGCCCTGAGACCCCCTCCAGGACATGCCAGCCACCTGGAGCTGGACACTGCGGGGATGTCCCAGAGGAGCTTCTGTGTCTGTGTGGAGCTGCTGTGCACTTGCATGAGGGAGCAGCTGTTGGAGGACATGCTTTGTTTCCTCCATGACCCTGAGCAGGAGCTGTGCTTCTGGGGCCTCTGGACAGAGCCCCGTTGTACATATCAACTTCCCATAATTAGTGCATTTAATGTATTCAGTAATACCCTCTACTTAGTGCATTTACTATAGATATCAAGAGCCTTTAGTTAGTACATTTACTATAGATATTAAGACCCTTTAATTAGTGCATTTACTATAGATATTAAGACCCTTTAGTTAGTACATTTCCTAGGTATATTAAGACCCCCAAGTTTATGCATTTTTTATATATGATTGACCCTCTAGTTAGTACATTCAGCAATGGTGAAGCATCACTGCTATTCTTTAAATAAACAGGACCATTCTAGTACCTTGAGCGTACATGGTCTTCTTGAACCCAACCTATACTGTAAGATTTATGAATTGCACGAGTTGTGAATGAGTGACTGGCTGGGAGTAAGAACTGTTAGAAAAACCTCCTTTTCTAACAAAGGCACACCATTCTCACTGTCCAGGGCTCCTCTCAATGGTCCCCCTGGTGTTGCAGCCCCTGAAGACCATGGCGGCTACAAAGATGACTGTTCCCTGTGTTCCCCTTGCACTCTCAGGCCATGCTGGATATTTCACATGGGCTCGGAAAGTCCCCAGCAGCTCTGGCTGGGTAGAGATCAAGCAAGAGGCATTGCTCCTGTGCCAGCTTGTGTTCATTGGGGAGACAATGAAGATTCTGCTCATCCCAGATGCTCTCCAGGGCTTTGGCACAGCAGAAATGAGCTAGGTGCACATGGAGGGAACTGTGCTCTGTTGGCAGAGTGAGTTGCCCAGTGGGAATCAGCCCCCATATCACCTCATCAGCCCTGGTCAATGTCTCTTTGCAATCGAGGTCATCTCGCAGTGGCCCAGCAGGAAAAGAGATCCTGCCATGGACAGGCCATGCCACCACAAGGATATTCGCTATTACACACACTGTGGTGTGGCTGAGGTACCGTGAGCACTCCCACAAGCACAGAGGTTCGCATCAAGGGAACCACTTTCATCTCACAGCAGGAGATTTTCAGGGACAAAACAAATCGTGGGTCTTGTGAGCCAATTTCATCTTATAAAAGTGTTCGGTGGGCTTAGGCCTGTTTGGTCTAGGGAAGCCCTGGCGGTCAATTTTGAACTGTGCATCTGCTCTTGGTGCGTGTCAGTTCTTTGGCTGCCTGGAGCGATTCTGAGTGCCAGAGCTGAGGGGGAGACCGAGGGCAGGGCTGTCCTGGCCAGGATGCACTGTGGCACCTGAGATATCTCATCAAGTGTCACAACGGGGGCAGCCAGAAGCAGCAGCAGCAGAACAATGAAGGTTCTGCTCATCCAAGACACTCTCCAGGGCTTTGGCACAGCAGAAATGAACTTGTTGCACATGCCGAACGCTGTGCTCTGCTGGTGATGGGAGTTCCCCACTGGAAATCAGGACCCACATCTTCTCATCATCCCTGGGCAATGTCTCTTTGCAGTTGAGGTCAGTGGCTTGATGTGACCAGGAAGAAAGGTTCTGCCATGGACAAGCCCTTACCACCACCCGTATAATCACTACTACACGCCCAGGGGTGTCACTGAGGTCCCAAGAGCACCCACAAGAACAAAGATCAGCAGCAAGGGAGCCAGTTGCATCTCACAGCAGGAAATTTTCAGGAACCAAGCAGTCATGGATCATGAAGGTCAATTTCATATTAGAAAAGGGTTCGGTGGGCTTCGGCCTGTTTACTCCAGGGAAGCCCTGGGCGTCCATTATGACCCATGCATCTGCTCTTGGTGTGTGTCAGGTCTTTGGCTGCTTGGTGCCATTCTGAGTCCTACAGCTGAGGCGGAGATGGAGGGCAGGGCTGTCCTGGCTGGGATTCACTGTGGCACCTGTGACATCACAGCACCAGTGTCACAATGGGAGCATCTATAAACAGCAGCAGCAGGTAACGCTGCCCCAGTGCAGCCTCGGTCAGCGGCGAGCGCGCATGCAGACAGGAGGCTGTGCTGATCGCTGAGTGAGGCCCACGGCAGAAACGAGAGTTCCTGGGGACCCACTTCTCACAGGGCATCCAGAGGCCAGTTTCTGGCAGGAGCGCCTTTGGCCGGGCACGGTGCTGCTGCTGCTGCTGCTGAGGCAGCGGCACAGGCCTCGCGGCCTGCCAGCTGCCTGGGCCCTCTGTGCTGCCTTCAGAAAGCCAGGGCTCCACTTGCTCTGGTACCGCCTCCCTCTCTCCCTCTCTCTCTCTCCCATCCCCACCGAATCCCTTTCCTAACCACAGACGCCATGGTTGCCACCACCTTCCTGCTGTTGCTGGTGCAAGGCCTCCTGCAGTACCCGCAGCAGGCCGGCAATGGGCTGGATGAGGCCGCGCTGGAGCGCATGCAGCAGCGTGCTGAGTATCTCAGCCAGCAGATGACTCGGCTGCTGCAGGAGCTGGAGCAGAAGAGCCTGGAGCAGAGTGCTGGTGCCTGGGGATCCCTGCTGGGGTGGCAGTTCTGGGCTGTTCTTGGAATCCTTGTTGTGTTCTTGGCGCTGGGGTTTGGACTCAAGGAAATTGGATGCAATCCAGACAACAGAGGCTGAAGGGAGATCTCCTTCAGTAACTTGGTGGTAGAAGAGGAAGGGGGCAATGTTGTAGCAAGGGAAGAAATAGAAAGCAACAATGAAAATGTGGAAGAAGAGCAATACCACAATGTTGAAAGCAACCATCAAAGCATTTTTGAGGAGGTGGTCCAGTGGCCTTGTGCGCGCCTGTTTGAGCATCTGGTTGAGAGCATGGTTGAGAACCGAAGTGATGATTGACCTGAAGGGTAAACTCATGGAGATCTGTGGGCAAAGGCTTATCAGAGAGTTTCTACCCGATGCCACAAGAAGGTGGAAGGTGTCGGAGTGGGCAGCACCTTTGAAGGCTGGAGTCCCCTTGCACACGATGTTGCGTACCGTGTGCTTGTAGCCCTGAGACCCCCTCCAGGACATGCCAGCCACCTGGAGCTGGACACTGCGGGGATGTCCCAGAGGAGCTTCTGTGTCTGTGTGGAGCTGCTGTGCACTTGCATGAGGGAGCAGCTGTTGGAGGACATGCTTTGTTTCCTCCATGACCCTGAGCAGGAGCTGTGCTTCTGGGGCCTCTGGACAGAGCCCCGTTGTACATATCAACTTCCCATAACTAGTGCATTTAATGTATTCAGTAATACCCTCTATTTAGTGCATTTACTATAGATATTAAGAGCCTTTAGTTAGTACATTTACTATAGATATTAAGACCCTTTAGTTTGTACCTTTACTATAGATATTAAGAGCCTTTAGTTAGTGCATTTACTATAGATATTAAGACCCTTTAGTTAGTACATTTCCTAGATATATTAAGACCCTCAAGTTTATGCATTTTTTATATATGATTGACCCTCTAGTTAGTACATTCAGCAATGGTGAAGCATCACTGCTATTCTTTAAATAAACAGGACCATTCTAGTACCTTGCGCGTACATGGTCTTCTTGAACCCAACCTATACTGTAAGATTTATGAATTGCACGAGTTGTGAATGAGTGACTGGCTGGGAGTAAGAACTGTTAGAAAAACCTCCTTTTCTAACAAAGGCACACCATTCTCACTGTCCAGGGCTCCTCTCAATGGTCCCCCTGGTGTTGCAGCCCCTGAAGACCATGGCGGCTACAAAGATGACTGTTCCCTGTGTGTTCCCCTTGCACTCTCAGGCCATGCTGGATATTTCACATGGGCTCGGAAAGTCCCCAGCAGCTCTGGCTGGGTAGAGATCAAGCAAGAGGCATTGCTCCTGTGCCAGCTTGTGTTCATTGGGGAGACAATGAAGATTCTGCTCATCCCAGATGCTCTCCAGGGCTTTGGCACAGCAGAAAGGAACTAGGTGCACATGGAGGGAACTGTGCTCTGTTGGCAGAGTGAGTTGCCCAGTGGAAATCAGCCCCCATATCACCTCATCAGCCCTGGTCAATGTCTCTTTGCAATCGAGGTCATCTCGCAGTGGCCCAGCAGGAAAAGAGATCCTGCCATGGACAGGCCATGCCACCACAAGGATATTCGCTATTACACACACTGTGGTGTGGCTGAGGTACCGTGAGCACTCCCACAAGCACAGAGGTTCGCATCAAGGGAACCACTTTCATCTCACAGCAGGAGATTTTCAGGGACAAAACAATCGTGGGTCTTGTGAGCCAATTTCATCTTACAAAAGTGTTCGGTGGGCTTAGGCCTGTTTGGTCTAGGGAAGCCCTGGCGGTCAATTTTGAACTGTGCATCTGCTCTTGGTGCGTGTCAGTTCTTTGGCTGCCTGGAGCGATTCTGAGTGCCAGAGCTGAGGGGGAGACCGAGGGCAGGGCTGTCCTGGCCAGGATGCACTGTGGCACCTGAGATATCTCATCAAGTGTCACAACGGGGGCAGCCAGAAGCAGCAGCAGCAGAACAATGAAGGTTCTGCTCATCCAAGACACTCTCCAGGGCTTTGGCACAGCAGAAATGAACTTGTTGCACATGCCGAACGCTGTGCTCTGCTGGTGATGGGAGTTCCCCACTGGAAATCAGGACCCACATCTTCTCATCATCCCTGGGCAATGTCTCTTTGCAGTTGAGGTCAGTGGCTTGATGTGACCAGGAAGAAAGGTTCTGCCATGGACAAGCCCTTACCACCACCCGTATAATCACTACTACACGCCCAGGGGTGTCACTGAGGTCCCAAGAGCACCCACAAGAACAAAGATCAGCAGCAAGGGAACCAGTTGCATCTCACAGCAGGAAATTTTCAGGAACCAA